>NC_142465.1:94420952-94729047 GCF_049115385.1 Moschus berezovskii
TATTGTAAAATAATTTGCCTCCAATAAAAAATAAATTAACTACAAAAAAAAACAAAAAACAATGTTAAAGAGTCAATGAACTTTTACACCAGAACTCAGCTACCTTCCTCCACGTTCAGCAGTATCTATCTGGCTGTCCCTCTCCAGATAGCGGGAGACATTCTCCAGTATCTCCCTGGCTCCAGGTACCAACTTCTTATTTTAATCACAGAGTTCAGGCAGACACATGCCAGAATACAGAAACAGCCCTGCAGAAGGTAAAATGATACCTGTAGCCCTGCTCCTGATTTCATTTGTGTTTGCGACAGAGAAAGGATCAGAATTCAAAGTATCTACTAGGGCTTTGCTGGTGGCCCAGTTGTTGAAAATCCAGGCAATGCAGGGGATACCGGTTCAATTCTTAGTCTGGGAAGATCCCACATGCCACAGATGCCATGGAGCAACTAAGCCCTTGAGCCACCACTACTGAGACCTCTCAGTAGTGCTGCAACTACCTAAGCAGACACATTCTAGAGCCTGCGCTCTGCAACAAGACCAGCCATCACGGCAGTGAGAAGCCCATGCACCGCAACTAGAGAGTAACCCCCTCTTGCCGCCACTAGATAAAGTAGGTGCTCAGCAGTGAAGACCCAACCCAGCACAGCCAAAACCAAAATAAATATATATTTTAAAAAAAAAGCATCTACTAATGGATGTCTCAAAGTAGCCATGAACATGAAGGGACTCAGGGAGGACTGTACAGACAACACAAGTGGAGGATTCTGACAAAGCTTTTAAACTAGAAAAATGAACATGCAATTCCCTCTAATTCAATTATTTTTTTGTTTAATTTGCCTCATTTGGAATGACAAGACTGAAAATTAAGATGATACACCACTGAGTGTTTAAAGTAGTCTTCAAAGGATATTTGTAAAAGGTCTGCCAAATATGGTAAAGCCATCTTTACAATGCTTATGAACTCAGAATACTAGCATACTGGTTTTACAGATGAAATGTTTTAATTTTATCTCCTCCTTGTTGCGGGGGGGGACAACAGAGAAAATAGAAGCAATGAATGCTCTTGAAGCATGTGTTATATCTGCCCATAGTTTTATTTGTTAACATATAGGTTTCTTTACTTCTCGAGTAGAAAACAACTAAAATCATAGTATTTTTAAGCTTTTCGAATCAACTATTAAAATGTCTGAATCCTATATGTAATCAGCCAAGCAATAAAATTTCAATTTTAACCCCAAGTTTACGATTTCTAATTAATGTGCTAAAATTCCCATGTGTGCATTTTATTCTCTTCCTATAATCTTTCACCTTTCCATGAGGAGGTGATGGGTTAGGATCAGCTTAGGAAAAGTGTCCCAGTTGAAAAAATGCAGTTGAGTCACCCACATTTGCTATGAATCCTTTGTCAGCCTGATGGTTTTACATAAAAGGCTTATGTGACTGCCATTTTTTAAGTAACATAAAAATCTTTATATTTGTACATCCATGTTTATAGCAGTATTATTCATAATGGCCCCAAAGTGGAAGTAATCTAGTTATCCAGAAATGGATAAACGAAATGTGATCGACACATGCAATATTATTCAGCCTTAAAAAAGAACGAAATTCTGACACATGCTACAATGTTAGATGAATACTGAGGATGGCATGATAAGTGAGATAAGCCAATCCAAACCCCCCTGCCTCATCTATACTCTATGATTCCACTTATATATGACATACCTTGAGTAGACAATTCATAGACACAGAAAGAATGGTAGTTGCCAGGGGCTATGGTGAGATAGAAACGGGGAAGAGTTATTGAATGGGTACAGAGTTTTGGTTTGGGAAGATGAAAGAAGTCTGGAGATCCTTGCTCAACAACGTGAATATACTTAATGCCACTGAACTGCACAATTATAAATGCTGAATTGCTACATTGGTGTTATGTCTATGCCACTACAATTTTCTTTTTTTAAATCTTCTAGTACTGAAACTTCTTAGAGATATTGGAGTTCTAGGAATGAATAAGGAAAAGTTTGGGCTCCAGAATAATATGTCCGATCATTTATGCTGAACCAACTTATTCCCCTGTCCACATTCATTTCCTTAATTTATGCATTCAAGAAGCACTGTTCTCACATAGACTGGAATGAAGACTACTAAAAGAAAAGGCTTTTGTTAGGAATCTACATCATTTTAAGGAATGCAGAGAAACCTAGAATAAATACAGTTCTTTCAACGACCCCCCTTCTCTTTTTACAAAAAAAAGCAAGGCTTCTTAGAACTCTGACGTGCAGTACAGATTTTCTGAACAGCATTAGCAGGGTTAGGTGACAGAGTGGTAAAGAATTTGTCCACTAATGCAGGAGACCCAGGAGATGTGGTTTGATCCCTGGGTCAGGAGGATCCCCTAGAGTAGGAAATGGCAACCTACTCCAGCAGTCTTGCCTAGAAGTTCCCTGGACAGAGGAGCCTGTGGGCCTGTTCAGTATCTCCTCCAGGATAATACTTTCTCCTCCCAGCCTCCCCTCCTTTTTACCATAGGCTACCAGGTATTTTCCTACTTCCTCTTAAGTTGGGTTAGCCTTAGTAATCACTCATGTAAAAATTAAGGTCAGAATTTCTGGTCTGGTTAATAAAAAAAAAGTTATTAGACAGAGATGGCTGGCACTCTTGAAAAAATGGACCTTCTCACAGACAAATGGATATCAGCAAGCTTCAATAGAATGAATTAAAGAATCGATTTAAGTTTAATCAGTATTCACCAAGTCCTCTACCTGTTCTAAACCTCCCTGTATTAATCAATACTCTTGTCAACAGCCTCCCTTTACTATCATTCATTTGCAACCTCATCTTTTCACAATTGTTAAAATTAGTTTTGTTGGTATTTAAGATAATTAACTGTTGTCCTTTTGATGAACTTGCCTATTTTAATAATTTTGAATTAATCAATATAGCTTATAGGCCATCTTTTAAATAAATAATGAAGATGCAATTACTGTCTCAGCCAATTCCTAAAATACCTTTATGGGGTAGCTTTATTATTTTTTTATTTTTATCTAACAACACCTAAACATTAGAGATTAAACATTATAATTTACCCAAAGTCAGACAGTTAATATATGGCAGAGCAGGGATCTGACTAATTCTAGGCTTCCTGAACATTTTATGTGTGTGTACGCTAAGTCATTTCAGTAGTGTCCAACTCTTTGACACACCATGGATTGTAGCCCACCGGACTCCTCTGTCCATGGAATTCTCCAGGCAAGAATACGGGAGTGGTTGCCATGCCCCCCTCCAGGGGATCTACCCGACCCAGGGGTCGAACCCACATCTTTTATGTCTCCTGCATTGGCAGGTGTGTTCTTTAACATTAGCCGGTCAATATTCCTCTTAAAATACAGCAAGCAGAATTGGTCAAAATTCTAAAAATACAGAAGTAGAATTCTGGAACAGAAGGAAGGTTCAAGAGGGAGGGGACATATGTTCACCTATGGCTGATTCATGCTGATACATGGCAGAGACCAACACAGCACTGTAATTATCCTCCAACTAAAAATAAATATATTTTCTTAAAAAACCGTATCTTACAAGAGCGCTCAAAAGAGGCAGACATCTCTCTGAACTGACACCCACCCAACCCTTAGTATTTCTTCTTTCTTCAAACAAGAATTAGATAATGGTCTAAACTCCCTCATTACAAAATTTTTTCTAAAGTCAAATTTATAGGCACTTAAACTTTCTCCTGTTAAATTTAATATTCTTATTTTTTTGCCCACTGTCTAAATCAAGCACGGTGTGATATTTATATCCAATCATCTAAACTTTGACCTATACCTTCCAGTTTCAGACAACTGGAAATTTAATAAATATACTTCCCGTGTTTTTACTCAAGTCCTTAATAAACTGCTAAAGAATACCC
The DNA here is from genome assembly GCF_049115385.1 of Moschus berezovskii. Taxonomy (NCBI): domain Eukaryota; kingdom Metazoa; phylum Chordata; class Mammalia; order Artiodactyla; family Moschidae; genus Moschus; species Moschus berezovskii. The sequence goes on from NC_142465.1 coordinate 94,424,854, forward strand.
AGGCAAGGAAAACATTCTGGCTTTGGAGATGCAAGTTATAAATTCCCCTGTCCTCTTTTTTACTCACCACCCAGACCAAATTTCACTGGCTTCATGGACAGCACCACATGCCAAAACACAAGATAAACGCATCAATATGACCAGCTTTATCACGCCAGTAAAATTTTAATGGGTCCTACAGCTTCACCACTTTTAGAAAGGTGACTACAGAGGAAAACCAACTAATGGAGATAAATCAGCAGAAAGGGAAACTCTACAAACTAGAAGAGGAATATTTTTTAACTATCACATTTTTCAACGTTTATATTGGGAAAGTCTGAGAATTTTGTCGTAATGTTTGCAATGCTTATTTTCTTAATTATAAAAATATGCTTTTTGAAAAAAAATCAACATAGAAGATTATAATTTAAAAAAAGAGAGAAAAGATCCTTTCTTCAACAAATCCCACTGGTGACGTGTGTTAAGAATTTGGCATGTTTAAATGTCCATTTCCTGTCTTGAAGACTGCATTATTATAGATCTTTCAGGTGGTCAACTATTCCTTCCTAGCTTTTCAAACACACATAGAGATATATAGACAGAGATTAACATGTTTAAAGACTATACTGCTTCATTAAATTATTGGGAAATCCTTATGATTCATTCCAAAAAATCATCACTATTGATACTCTCTCTCTGTCATTCCCCATAAAACCAGACCAATACTATCCTACCAATCCCAAATTACATTCTAAACATAACAGTGGCTACTATTCACTGATGTGTAAAGTCTTCCAGGTTACAAACAAAATTTACCAGAGTAACTCTGTAAGATAAATTTCATCATCCATATTTTATAAATGAATATATTCAGTCTCAGAGGGATTAATCATTTTAGGGTTAATTATACATATTTAAGGTCACACAGCTAGCAACTGGCTGAATTGAATACTAAAATCCAAATATGATAACAAAGATGGCATCCTAATCACTGTACTCTACTTCAATCCCTCCAAGATCAATAGATCTTGCTATTTTCACACAGAATAAAAAATTACAATTCAATTTCCATTTATTTCATCAACTTGCTCATATGGAGTATTAATAAAAATATATGCTCAATACTCTAAAGTTTGCTTTTTTTCCCCAATCTGGGCACTATTTACATTTTAGGTTAGATAATTCTTTGTCTGAGCCTGTATTATAGGATGTTTAATATTCCTGGCTTCTACCTACTACATGTACCTCCCCACCCTCACCTGCAAAGTCCCAACAACTAAAAATACTTTCAGACATACTTGGCCATATGTCCCCTGGGGGGCAAAATTAGCCCCATTGATAACCAATGCAATACTCTATTTAAAACTTTGGAAACCCAGAGTAAGCAAAATAAATGACTCAAGTCCCGGTATATGTTATTCACATTTTAAAATATTTTCTTTCTCAGAGATTACCATTATAGGGTTCTACGTAAGAGCAGTGTTTTTCTGATAGCTCATACATTACACAAATCAATGTTTAACTAAATTAGATTAAAAATATTTCAGGTGCAAAAGTGGCAAAAAGAGGTTTATTACTTATCTAACTCATGAAAAAGTAATTCAGACCATCTCTAAGGTAGAGATATCCTTTTAGAACATCCAGTGTTCTAGCTACTCTCTGCCGCATTTTTTATAATTTCCCTCTAAGTTACAAGCATGCACTCATAAACTATAGAAAATAAATAATGAAGCATAACTCTATGGGGAAAATAAATTATGAAGTAGTCTACCGTTCAAGGTTAGAACACCAGTAATTAAAGTCAAAAGTAAAACCAAATGACCTGTAAAAATCGAGGCAAACATTGCCTCCCGCAAGAATATTTCACTGATGTCAAATGAAACTCCTGAAAGAGGCCCTTCCTCCCAGCTATATTTATTTAAATCTCTTCTAACAGGAACTTTGCACAGGAAAGTAAATGCTCACTTGGTCCACAAATGAGGTTCATGCCCTCTTGGATTAAGTTTATAGAGCTGTGATTTGCAGACTTTTTTTTTTTTCTCACTTCAACATACCTGATGGATGTGACACACACATCAGTAACTGTGGCTCACTACAGCATTGATTCAGGATGTGGGGAGGTCTCCCTAGAGAGAACATATCAGAATCAAGGGCAGGTTAGAGTTTGAAAAAGCCTATCATGTGACACCTTTGTGAAGACAAAGGGCCATTGTTCCTGCCATCTCAAAGAGCTCGCCTAGGATAAAAAGTCATTTCACCATTGACAGTACTATCTTATGTGGATAATATTTCCAAAGGTACCCATAATTTGATCCATCTTATCTTTAGCCAACATTTTCCAGCTACATTTTAGACTTATATAGGGGGATAGTTACAAATTTGTCAAATTTTTTTCATATTTGTATTACGTACAAGATCATGGACAAAACATATTGCCATACGAGTTCTTTTTGTAGCTTTTTTAGCTAGAAAAGTTAACTTAATTTTTTTTTTTATTTTATATTGGAATATAGTTGATTTACAAGGCTGTGTTAGTCTCAGGTTTACAGCCAAATGACTCTAGATATGGTTTTGTACCAAGGAGAACTTTAGACACTATTAAATTTGCTGTAGATTTCTATTGCATTAAAGATCTATTTTGAATAAAGAGCAAGTAGATAAATGAAACTATTTAATTCTCTAAAATCTGAACAAGTTTTATATACAGCATTTGTTTCTCCCACTTTCCACTGTCCTATGACCAACCTTGATAGTATATTAAAAAGCAGAGACGTTACTTTGCCAACAAAGGTCCGTCGAGTCAAGGCAATGGTTTTTCCCGTGGTCATGTATGGATGTGAGAGTTGGACTGTGAAGAAAGCTGATCGCCGAAGAATCGATGCTTTTGAATTGTGGTGTTGGAGAAGACTCTTGAGAGTCCCTTATACTGCAAGGAGATCCAACCAGTCCATTCTAAAGGAGATCAATCCTGGATGTTCACTGGAGGGACTGATGCTAAAGCTGAAACTGCAATACTTTGGCCACCTCATGCGACGAGTTGACTCACTGGAAAAGACTCTGATGCTGGGAAAGGTTGGGGGCGGGAGGAGAAGGGGACGACGGAGAATGAGATGGCTGGATGGCATCACCGGCTCTGTGGACATGAGTTTGAGTGAACTCCGGGAGTTGGTGATGGACAGGGAGGCCTGGCGTGCTGTAATTCCTGGGGTCGCGGAGAGTCGGACACGACTGAGCTACTGAGCTGAGCTGAGCCATGCATAAATCAACAGACGATTTCTAATACAGCAAAAATCTTGACTTTTTTTCTTGTTTTCATCTGAATCTAGCAAAAAACAGAGGGTCCAAAGTATCAAACATACAATGCAGGGACTTCCCTGGTGGCCAGTGGTTAAGACTTTGCCTTCCAATGCAGGAGATACAGGTCTGATCCATGGTTGGGGACCTAAGATCCCACATGCTTTGTAGCCAAAAAACCAAAACATAAACAGTATTGTAACAAATTTAATAAAGACTTTAAAAATGGTCCATATTAAAAAAAAAAGAAATCTTAAAAGAAAAAATGATACTATACAGATAGAGTTTTGTGTTAACTCACGTGATGGCCACCAAAGTTTTAGCTGATCAAAAATTAAATATACAGATTACTGACCAAAAAAGGCAAGGGTGGTCTTGGTATTTGTTAAGGGGTCTTCTTATTGAGAGGAGTGGTGTATAGGGTAGGTCTAAAGAATCACATGGCCTCCTCCTGCACCCATATTTTCATAGAGTTAAGGTTTAGGATTGGTGCTCAGGCAAGTATATGTTGCAAAAAAAAAAAAAAGTCCATAAATCATGTTAGTACAAAAAAGGTGACAATCACACTCTGCTTTGCTCCAGTTAGACCACAGCTAATGGTAAAGTATCTGCCCGCAATGCAGGAGATCCAGGTTTGAGCCCTGGGTGTGGAAGATCCCCTGGAGAAGGAAATGGCTACCCATTCCAGTATTCTTGCCTGGAGGATTCTATGGACAGAGGAGCCTGGCAGGCTATAGTCCATGGGGTTGCAAAGAGTAGGACACAAGTGAATGACTAACACTTTCACAACCCCCAAACTACCGTGTCAGGTTCTGGACTTCTACAAAGGAGAGGAAAACAGAGAGGGAAGGAGAGGGGAAATGGTATAAAAGGGAACTTAGTTCCCCTTCAGGGTAGTGACTAAGCAAAAACATAATGAGGATCATTTGTTAGGGATTCCATAAATTTGGCTCTACCGTCAACGTCCCTCCAAACTTGTAACAGCAGGAATGCTTTTTAAGAAAAGGAACACATACATAAACAAAAGAATTCCTCCAAAAATCCACTATGATATATAAGGACAAGTTTAAAAGAATACTGAAAGTGATGAAGATTTTATCAGGTAGAAACTGCCACCAAATGGGCAAAGAATAGAAATCACACTGCAAAATACAACATTGCAAAGCAATTATCCTCCAATCAAAAAAAAAAAAAAAGATAAATCACATTGTCACTATAGAAACCTGACCTAGAGTGTATAGTCTTATTTATATATGTGTAATTATATACATTGCATTATATATAAATATATACTTATATATATGTTAGATAATTAAATTATATATATTAATTATATATGCATATGTGCTAAGTTGCTTCAGCCGTGTCTGATTCTTTGAGACCCTATGGATTGTAATCTGCCAGGCTCCACTATCCATGGGATTCTCCAGGCAAGATACAGGAGTGAGTGGCCATTCTCTTCTCCAGGTGATCTTCCCAACCCAGGGATCAAACCTGCAACTACTGTGGCTCCTACATTGCCAGCAGATTCTTTACCACTGAACCACTGGCAAAGCCCATAATTTTATATATATATATATATATAAATTATATATGATACATATTTTACATAGAGAGAAACCATTTATAGATTTATATATACTATATATAAGTCACTGCGGACAGTGACAGTAGCCATGAAATTTAAAGACACTTAGTCTTTAGAAGGAAACCTATGATAAACCCAGACAGTGTGTTAAAAAGCAAAGGCATCACTTTGCCAGCAAAGGCCCATATAGTCAAATATATGGTTTTTCCAGAAGTTATCTACGGATGTGAAAGTTGGACCACAAAGAAGAATTGATGATTTTGAATTGTGGTGCTGAAGAGGCTCTTGACAGTCCCTTGGACAGCAAGGAGATCAAATCAGTCAATCCTAAAGGAAATAAACCCTGAATATTCATTGGAGGACTGATGTTGAAGCTGAAACTCCAATACTTTGGCTACCTGATGCAAAGAGCCGACTCAATGGAAAAGACCCTGATGCTGGGAAAGATTGAGGCAAACGGAGAAGGGGGTGGCAGAGGATGAGATGGTTAGACAGCATCACTAACTCAATGGACATGAATTTGACAAACTCCATGGGGTAGTGGAGGACATATTAGACTGCTGTGCTCCAGTCCATGGGGTCGCAAAGAGTCAGGCATGACTTAACAACTGAACAACAAAGTATTATATATATATAAAGACAAACCATTATAAGCACCTAGAATAACCCAAGAAAAACGTCAAAGTGAAACTCAACCAGATAATTTTACAAGATTAACTGCTCTAGACCATCTAGACTGTCTCAATTGATAAAATAATATTTAATTAGTTATATGATCCAGCATTCACTTGTTTTGAGGATAAGAATCTTGTAGTATTAAAATTTGATAGAGATTATGACACACTATGACAGCAGAGATTCTCAGAGGGTTACTCTGAAACTTCAGTCTGTACTGACTTTAGTCAGTCTCTTTCCTTGGTAAGATCAGTACCAAGAGTACAAAGTTGTCTGCCCTATGAGACTGAAGACCCCATTTACAGTCTAATTGGAAATAGGGTGACAGCCTTGTGCTGATTAAAATGACTAAGGTTACAACCTCTCTGTGTTTGCAGTTGTAGCCCAGACACAAGAGGCTTCTGTTTCTAAGAAGCACGTACATACTGAGCAAATCTGATACGAACATTTTTGCGAATGAATGAAACCAGGAGTCTTCAAGCATACAAAACCACATGAAGATGCGAAATTAACACACATAACTGTGTCCAAACCATAGCCACACTTCATCATCCCTTCCTCACTCAGAACCTAAAACAAACAAAAACTGCTCTTTTGATGTTTTTGTCTCAAAGAACCAAGGGATTAATCTCCAAACTACACAAACATTTCCTGCAGCTCAATATCAAAAAACAAATAAATAAACAAACAATCATAAAGTGGGCAGAATATCTAAATAGACATTTCTTCAGAGAAGACATACAGATGGCCAAAAAACACAAAAAAAAGATGCTCAGCATCACTGATTATTAGAGAAATGCAAATCAAAACTATAATGAGGTGTCACCTCATACCAGTCACAATGGCCAACATCAAAAAGCCTACAAATAAATGCTGAGGGTTGTATGGAGAAAAGGGAACCCTCTTATACTGTTGGTGAGAATGTAAACTAGCACAGTCACTACAGAGAACAGTACGGATGTTCCTTAAAAAACTTAAAAACAGCTAACATGTGATCCCATTTCTGGGCATATATCCCAAGAAAACCATAATCTGAAAGAATACCTGCACCCCAATGTTTATTGCAGCACTGTTTACAATAGTCAAGACCTGGATGCAATCCAAACGTCTAAACGCCCATCGACAGAATGAATAAGGAAGTTGTGGAACACATATACGATGGAATACTTTTCAGCCATTGAAAAAAAAGAAATAAGCCATTTGCAGAAATATCAATTGACCTAGAGATTATCATCCTAAGTAAGGCAAAGATAAATATCATATAATATCATTTATATGTGGAATATAATTTTTAAATGATACAAATGAACTTATTTACAAAACAGAAATCGACTCACAGATCTCAAAATCAAACTTATGGTTACCAAAGCGGCAATGTGGGGGGAAGTGATAAATTAGGAGACTAGGATTGATATACACTCAATACTACATATACAATAAAAATCTAATAAGGACCTACTGTATAACACAGGGAACACCACTCAGTAATCTGTAATAACTTATATGAGAAAAGAAATTGAAAAAGAATAGATATATATATATGTATATATATGTATGTATAACTGATTCAGTTTTGCTATACATCTGAGACAAAGACAACATTATAAATCAACAATACTCCAATAAAAATTAAAAAAAGAACAGCAGCACAATCTTTCCAGTTTCTCAGATTAAGAGCATTAAAGACTCTTCATGCCTACTGTTCACACCTGCCACCACCAGTCACTGTCTAATCCTGCCAATTACCACTCTTCATTTTCTCTTCAACCACCTTTCCTTTCTACCACCACTGTCCTAAGAAATTTTCCAAAAATAAAAGTTAAAATATATAAATATATAAGTAAATAAATAATAAAAAACAATGTCAGTAACCATGACTTTTACAACAGCCTCTTAAATATCTCCTGTGTCCAATTTGCACCCATTTGATCCACCTGAAGCTCCAATACTTTGGCCACCTGGTGCAAAGAATTGACCCATTAGAAAAGACCCTGATGCTGGGAAAGATTGAAGACAAAAGGTGAAGGGGACGACAGAGGATGAGACGGTTGGATGGCATCACCAACTCGATGGACATGAGTTTGAGTAAACTGCGGGAGTTGATGATGGACAGGGAAGCCTGGCATACTGCAGTCCACGGGGCTGCAAAGAGTCTGACATGACTGAGGAACCGATCGTTTTTAAAATTATGTTTAATCTGTTCACATTCAGTTCAGTTCAGTCACTCAGTTGTGTCCGACTCTTTGCGACCCCATGAATCACAGCACGCCAGGCCTCCCTATCCATCACCAACTCTCGGAGTTCACTCAAACTCATGTCCATCGAGTCGGTGATGCCATCCAGCCATCTCATTCTCTGTCGTCCCCTTCTCCTCCCACCCCCAACCTTTCCCAGCATCAGACTCTTTTCCAGTGAGTCAACTCGTCGCATGAGGTGGCCAAAGTATTGCAGTTTCAGTTTAGCATCAGTCCTTCCAATGAACACCCAGGATTGATCTCCTTTAGAATGGACTGGTTGGATCTCCTGGCAGTCCAAGGGACTCTCAAGAGTCTTCTCCAGCACCACAGTTCAAAAGCATCAATTCTTCGGCGATCAGCTTTCTTCACAGTCCAACTCTCACATCCATACATGACCACGTGGAAAACCATAGCCTTGACTAGACGGACCTTTATTGTCAAAGTAATGTCTCTGCTTTTTAATATGCTGTTCACATTAGTCTCCAGCTAAAACCCTTTCAGTAACTTTCACTGCAGACAAAATAATGTTCATCTTTCCCAGCCTAATTCTGAAGACATTCATTTTTCCTTCCCCATCCCCAACCGTTATCTGTCTTGTCTCTTAAAAAATCCCACCATTCTCACCTCGCCTCCCCACACAAAGGCTGGGCTATCTGTTCTACATGTTGTTTCCAGAACATAACATTGTTCCACACCTGGCATTCAGCTCTGAAACAAGCTTTATCCTATTCCTCCCTCCTTCTCTCTGGACATCACACCTACAGGAGAAAAATAGCAAAACATTCTTTTAAAGATGCATTCTTACTTTCTTCTTATTTAGATATATTTCATATTGTACCAAACACCATTAGAGTAAGCTTCCTATTAACATAAACATGTGAAAAAAAGGTTAAACGTAAATCAAAAGGAGAAGTCAGAAAGGAAAGGAAGATAGAATATTACCAGAAATCCATGTGAAGAGGGTGATGGCATTTGAGCAATAAATTTAGCTATGACCTTTCTGGAGGGCAAAGTTCCCAGGACTTTCTGTATTTTAAAGCTTCTATCACTTGCCGCTGGAACTATTTGTTAATGTAGTATCTTTATCATAAGCTCAGGGAGGGGATGCAAGAGTAGTTCATTGTGAACCCTTCCCCAACCCCCACTCCCCCCCTACCCCGTCAGTTTGTTAAGGCATTCTTCAAACATTCTAGGATAAAAAGCACGAACAGGATAAGTTTTCCAAGGGGAATTCTCATAAACCAGAGATCTGCAGTCCCAGTCTAGGGAATAATCATGCTAAAGGTGACTTTCCCAGTAGGAACAAGCATTCACCGGTAACTACTGGCTCTCTGCTCTTCCTTACAGCTAAATTCCCCAGTGTAAATTAACCACCTGACATTCACATTGATGAGTTACAGTTTTATTATTAGTGTGTCTCGGCAATGGATAACCTCGGGTTCTATGGAAAAAATGCATCTCTGACCTGCAAGGCTGAGATATGGACTCCAGCCAAACACAAACACTCTTCCACACTCCCACCCGCCTCTACCCTGCCAGAGTCCACCAACCCACAGACACTCAGCAGAGAAATGCCTACCCGTCTCTGTCACCTTAGCTCAACCATCTCAAACAGAAGCAGTTAGGGCTAATCTGCTAATTCTTCTTTAACAAAACAAAAAAAGAAGGTGTAATGCATGAGTAAAGGTTATTTTGTTCTGTTCAACTAATTCTATCATATTTATCTCTGGTTCCCTGATTCTGTCACATTTATTTCTGGAAACATTTTTTGGAGGTGGTCAAGTGACACTACAGTCTATTTTTTAGGTCGTTACAGAAACTAGTTTGCTATTCTCCAAATTATTTTCACAGAAATGTATAGTTCTTCAAATGAGAAAACAATAATCCTAGAAGTAGAAGTAATTTGTGAAATATTACACACTGCTTTTTTTTCCTATTCATTTATTTAAACAAGCAAAAGCAAATGGAAATACATAAAATTCCTGAGCCTTAGATAGGAAATGCAAAGACTAATCAACAAATCCTGACAAGCAAGACTGGTATTAATCAACATTATAAACAGAGTAACTCAGATGCAGAAAAAGCAAAATACAGAAACAACCTGTTATATGTCTGCATATGAGTTATGGATAAAATTTTAAACTACTCTAAAATTAAAGTGCTTATATTTTATTTATGGGCTATGCATAAACTATTACAAAAATCATACTATGTATTAATAAGTGATTTGGTAAACTGAAATCTTTCAAGTTGAAAAAAAAATTTTATGTTTGTTACTTTAAAAAACAATGATTATAAAGTTGTTTTTTTATTTGTTGGTCTAATAATCAGCAAGGTAGGCCCAATACTCTCCTTTTATATGTTTTATAAAGAATTTTTCCTCCTTATAGTACCCAACTCATTTTTGTGTTGATCGCAACATATCACGTTCATTAGTTTTGTTGCCACCTTTAAAAGGAAAATAGGTCCCAAATACGTTGTAAAAATTGAAGCATGTTCCAGTACATGTGTATGTATTTCAGCACACCTATATGTATATTTTTTCAAAAAACCATACTATCAAGTTACAAAAATTGTGTGTATGCCAATCTATAATTTCAGGGACGCATAATGCATGATAAAATACCAGTTGAAGCTCCAATATTATAAGAAGCTGATGCCTTTCCAGCCACTTGGGTGAAGAACTGGGAATGCAAGAGGATTTTACTTCTGAACATGTTTTGCCCAGTACTGGAGACCACATTACCATTCATAAAAGCACCTGGAGTTCCTATTTCCATGACTGCAAGTCCACGGACCAGTACTGGGTAAGTGACCCTCGAAGCACTCTGTGAACATATTTAGGGAAAAAGGTCAAATGACTTTGTTTCTTTATATAAAGTTTTGTTTTTCTGACTAATAAGTACCCAGGGTTAAAAACTGAGACAATATTGAAGAGAAAAATATACCAAAATCATACACGATGCCTTCATCCAAATAAGAACAAACATTTCAACCACTTTCTTTTCAGCTATACATTGGATAGTTAGAGTTGATAGCATGCTGCATCTTTCATTTTATTTCCTGATTTCCCTCTGCATTCATCAGAATATTTTCCAATGTGATGAAAAGCTCTTCACTTCACAGGCTTGAAATTTCCTTATCTTTTGTGTCTTCCAAGCAGTATGTAAATTATTTCATAGCCAGATACTAACCATAGTATAAGGTTAGCAAACTCTGAGAAGTTACAAGGCAATCAAGCTATCGTAATTTAAATATTTATACAGCACCTATCACTGAAGTGCTCTGTAGGTTGACAAATGGTCTGAGTTAATATGAAAACAAAAGAGAAGTATTTCCTCTATAGGTAGGTCTAGAAAATACTGGCAAGATGCCTTCAGATAAAAACGGGATTTGTCAGACTATTGAAAGACTAATAAAATGAGAAAGGCTTGCATCTTTTCTTTTTTGCTATATGAAACCTCAGGATATTAAAGCATGTGTTACAAAGATACCGGTTTAAAAGAGACAACATAAGAATAACACTTAAATGTATTCAAATTTTATTTTATTCACATTTATTTTAAAATTTTTAAAATGTTTATGGAAGAATAAAATTTCTAAACTAACTTTTATCCAACCAAATATTATAAAACCTAAAAAACTACTAGGTTGGCCAAAAAGTTCATTTGGGGTTTTGTGTAAGATGTTAACAGGAAAATCCAAAGTTTTTAGCCAGTCTGATAATGCTTTATGCAGTGTTTAAGATACTTCACTAGAGTTTCAACATTAGGAGATCTGATGGTTTTCTATAAAGACTTACAATTTGAATGTCCTCTGGAAGGCTAAGATAGAAGATAAAATTGAAAAGAGAAAAAAAGTCAACTCAGAGTATTTTAAAAGAAAGAAATGATTTATATGTATGTATGTGTGTGTGTGTGTATTCATTCCCTTAGTATTTGCTTTTTAGTCACTAAGTTGTATCCAACTCTTTTGAGACCCCATGAACTGTTGCCCACCAGGCTCCTCTGTCCATGGGATTTCCCAGGCAAGAATACTGGAGTGGGTTCCCATTTCCTCCTCCAGGGAATCTTCCCAACCCAGGGATAGAACTCTTTTCTCCTGCATTGGCAGGTGAATTCTTTACTGCTAAGCCACCAGAAATTAATGCGATAGGGATTTAATGACTGAGGGTCATCACTAAACGAGTACTGAACTAGCTGTTTTTCATAGATTACAAGCAGGAAGTCCCTGTTTTTTGAGAATATGGTCTCATAGGCAAATAAAAAGAAAAAGGAAGGGTATGACTAGAATTACACCAATATAATTAAACTAAAAACTCTTAAAAACAAAAAGAAAAAGCAACCAGTTTGTTTTCAAAAACAAAATATGGTTTATAATTGTGGCAAAAGCACAAATCAAGTTGCTGATGGCATTATATGATAAATGATTGCACAACCAACTCAAAAGAATCATCAGTTATTTTTACAAATATGTTCAAAGACTCTATCAGTTTTCCTAAATATCCTCCCTTCATCCTTTTTCACTCACATGTTTACTTCTAAAGCACCTGTCACCATCTTTGACAAATTTTTCTCTTCCACTATCAACTAGTCTTACTCTCCAGGCTCTTCACTGGCCCCTGGCTTTGACTGTAATTTAAACAACTCTCTAATATTCTGATTAACTTCAGAAAACCTGATTTTTATGTTAGACTTCCAAGATTGCTTTTTTGATTTCGGTTTTGTTTTTTTTTAATCAAATGCAAACCTTCAATGACATGGCCCTAATGGATGTAAGTAGATATTATTCTGTTAAGGCTTTCCAGTTGGTATTAGTGGTCCAGAACCCACCTGCCAATGAAGGAGATGCAAGTGATGCCAGTTCGATCCCTGGGTTGGGAAGATCCCCTGGAGAAGGAATTGGCAACCCACTCTGGTATTCTTGCCTGGAGAATCCCATGGATAGAGATACCTGTCAGGCTATAGTCCACAGGGTCACAAAGTGTCTGATACGACAAAATCGACCTAGCACACATGCACCATGCTTGCTCAGCAAGGGGAAGGGGGAGGATTTTGACAAGAACCAATGTCTGTTATTTCTATTAACTTAATCTTCACACTTTAAGAAGTGGGCTGTAGTCTTCCTATGTTAGATAGGATTATTGATGTTCAGAAAGTTGAAGGACCTTGTATACATTACAAAGCTTCAACCTGTCTCTGTCCAGAGCATATACTCTTTCTACTTAACATTTGTAGGGTGATATATTTTTCTTTAAGCTTTGTAACAGGATACAGGAGATAGGTAAAGAAATTCTTTATTTGTCCTCACAGAAGAAACTGATCTGCAGAGTAACAGAAAACATCTCTGAGATACCCTCAATAGGGAAATCAAAGTGAAAATTTTATGAATGTCATATGTTAATGGGGCATCCCAGGTGGCACAGTGGTAAAAGAATCCACCTGCCAGGAGATGCAAGAGACCTGGGCTCAATCCCTGGGTGGGGAAGATCCCATGGTGAAGGAAGTGGCAACCCACTCCAGTATTCTTCCCTAGAAAATTCCATGAACAGACGAGCCTGTCAGACTACAACCCATGGAGCTGCAAAGAGTCAGACACAACTGAGCATGCACGTACGCATAGGTTAGTAAACTGTAATAATCTGTCAGTTCACTTCAGTCACTCAGTCATGTCCGAGTCTTTGCAACCCCATGAACCGCAGCACGCCAGGCCTCCCTGTCCATCATCAACTCCCAGAGTCCACCCATGTCCCTTGTGTCAGTGATGCTATCCAATCATCTCATCCTCTGTCGTCCCCTTCTCCTCCTGCCCTCGATCTTTCCCAGAATCAGGGTCTTTTCAAGTGAGTCAGCTTTCCGCATCAGGTGGCCAAAGTATTGGAGTTTCAGCTTCAACATCAGTCTTTCCAATGAACACCCAGGACTGATCTCCTTTACGATGGACTGGTTGGATCTCCTTGCAGTACAAGGGACTCTCAAGAGTCTTCTCCAGCACCACAGTTCAAAAGCATTAATTCTTCGGCGATCAGCTTTCTTTATAGTCCAACTCTCACATCCATACATGACTACTGGAAAAACCACAGCCTTAACTAGACAACCTTTGTTGGCAAAGCAATGTCTCAGCTTTAATATGCTGTCTAGGTTGGTCATAACTTTCCTTCCAAGGAGCAAGCGTCTTTTAATTTCATGGCTGTAATCACCATCTGCAGTGATTTTGGAGCCCAGAAAAATAAAGTCAGCCACTGTTTCCCCATTTATTTGCCATGAAGTGATGGGATCGGATGTCATGATCTTAGTTTTCTGAAAGTTGAGCTTTAAGCCAACTTTTCACTCTCCTCTTTCACTTTCATCAAGAGGCTTTTGAGTTCCTCTTCACTTTCTGCCATAAAGGTGGTGTCATCTGCATATCTGAGGTTATTGACATTTCTCCTGGCAATCTTGATTCCAGCTTGTGCTTCCTCCAACCCAGCGTGTCTCATGATGTACTCTGCATGTAAGTTAAATAAGCAGGGTGACAATACACAGCCTTGACGTATTCCTTTTCCTATTTGGAACCAATCTGTTGTTCCATGGCCAGTCCTAACTGTTGCTTCCTGACCTGCATACAGGTTTCTCAAGAGGCAGGTCAGGTAGTCTGGTATTCCCATCTCTTTCAGGATTTTCCACAGTTTACTGTGATCCACACAGTCAAAGGCTTTGGCATAGTCAATGAAGCAGAAATAGATGTTTTCTGGAACTCTCTTGCTTTCTCCATGATCCAGCGCATGTTGGCAATTTGATCTCTGGTGCCTCTGCCTTTTCTAAAACCAGCTTGAACATCTGGAAGTTATGTCTATATGTATAATCTGTCTATGTGTATATATATAGATGTGTGTGTTTAAATGTTTTCCTCATGATACTCAACCACTTTTTAACTGCTTAATCATATTGCAAAAGTCCCAAATTTGTCTAGTTTTAATAGATAAAAGTTTATATTTCTGTGTTTCTTCACTAAGGCGACCTAAATGCTCTCAAACTCTAGATTTCTGGACCCCATTCTACACATAATTAAATCAGAGTATCTGGCCTTAGGACCTAGGAATTATCATTTTAATAAGCTTCCCAAATAATTATCCATATTAAAATTCAAGAACTATATCATTTGAAGACACATATAGCAGCTTGACTTGGAAAGTGCAAGATAAGGTATAATGGTAAGTAGGTGAGGTCAGGCTTTCTCCTACAAGATGTTTGAAAGCATCTGAAGGAAGAAGTCTATTTATCTATTAATCAGAGCTTTTTTACTATCATTATTCATAAACAACAGTTCCATTAATCAGTTCAGTTCAGTTGCTCAGTCATGTCTGACTCTGTGTTACCCCATGGATTGCAGTACACCACGTTTCCCTGTCCATCACCAACCCCCGGAGCTTGCTCAAACTCATGTCCATCAAGTTGGTGATGCCATCCAATCATCTCATCCTCTGTCATCCCCTTCTCCACCTGCCTTCAATCTTTCCCAGCATCAGGGTCTTTGCTAATGAGTCAGTTCTTTGTATCAGGTGGCCAAAGTATTGGAGCTTTGATTAACATGGCATTATAATTACATAAGATTAGCACCAAGGAAAAAGATGGTAAGAATTCAGGTATACTAAAATATTTAGAAGATAACAAAGAGTCAGTGTGAAATAAAGAGTGCATGCGTACATGCTAAGTCACTCAGTTGTGTCCAATTTTTGAGACCTTATGGACCATAGCCCACTAGGCCCCTCTGTCCATGGGATTCTCCAGGCAAGAATACTGGAGTGGGTTGCCATGCCCTCCTCCAGGGGATCTTCCTGATCCAGGGATTGAACCCATATCTCTTTTAAGTATCCTGAATTGGCAGACTGGTTCTTTATACTATCACCACCTAGGAAATAGAGAGTAAATCTTAAATAAGATATATTTATCTGCTGACTTTTTTCATCAGCCTTGTCACAGAAGAGGTAAAAGTTCACACAAGATTGCCATAACACTACATTTAGAAGTCAAAGTGATAAATGCACTAAAAACCTAAAAAGTAAGAATATACATCTTTGAAAGTAATCAATGTCTGGAAAGTTTATGAATAGCACTATGACCTCTGAAAAATGATCAAAGTGTTTTAGGTCTAAAGTTAAGAACAGATCCTGACAATACATGGCTAGGCAGGAAGTGACACCCCCAGGGTCTCCTCTTTCCAAACCATAAGGAGTTCTAGATTTCAGGGGCACCATCATTACATTCCCAGAAGACCATTCAATCAATGTGTGTGTGTGTGTGTGTATATATATATATATATATATAAACAGAGGAATTCTTCTTTCAATTTCAATCTAGTCTTCTTTCTGCACAAGCAAAATACTAGCTTCCATTTCTTTCACTCACTTATTATGGGCAGTTTCCACTTCTGAATCCTACTTTGTTTTTAGATAATTTACTAAATCAGTGTTCAGTTATATCCTGATCCAACATTCCCAATCGATTCTCACACTTTTCAATAAGGACTAGTTAGTGGCTTACAGAAATTCCACTGAATATATTTAAAAGCTCTTGTCATTCTCTGAAGGAGTAAGAAGAGCTAATCCCATTATTATTCAAGTAAAAAGAATGAGAACTAGACAAAATGAGACCTTAATAACTGCTATAATTTAGGCCCTGCTTATCTAGCAAAAACAATTTCAACTGTAGCACAAACAAATCATTAAGAGTAAAAACAGACACTATTCAAATGGTTAACTTCCTGTACCAAAATGAAAACAGAGTAGAAGGTTTTGCTCCTAAATTTCTTATTCTATTTTACATTTGACAAAAATGTCAAATAAATTTAGAAATGGCTGCTTTACCCAAAGAATATATCTTAGTTATTTCAAAAGATGAATTAATCTGTAACTAAATTCTCAGTTTGTAATTTATGTAATTCAAAGAGAAACAACATTCAGATTTTAAATATATTCAAAGATACCTGAAACTCTCAAAGTTTTCAGAAGAGGTAGCCTTTCTAAAAGATCTATGAGACCATTTGACATCCACAAACTAAAAGAATTTTGTTTCTGGAAAAGAAAGTTGGAAATAACTTTTTTTTTTTTCTAAACTGTACTCCTAGTTCTTTTAAAGGCATGGTAATCTACTTAACATACTCAGAAGAGAAATGTCTGCTTTCAGTGAGAGGAGATGACAATATCTCTATTAAGAGTTAAAATATAGCAACAAAATATTCTTATTTAACTTAAAACTTCCCTTCTATTTTAACAAGTTCCATTAAAAACTAGATAGACCATAAAATTGATTGGATAAATTAAAACATGTCATTCTGATGAAACCTTGTGAACTGTTGATTTTTAAATTCCTCTGGACTCTGAAATTATGCTACCACACTTCTAGATTATTCAGCACAATTGGACTATCTCTACAGCTGGATGACATCTGAAAAGAGCTAATTTCACAAAGTCATCCCTGGAAGCAATGTGCTCAAATTATATTTTGTAACTGAGCGCAATTAAAAGATAAAAAGGAGATAGTAGTTACTTTACATGAGACTTTTCAGGAAACACAGCAATTCAGTAAGAACCTCTAACAAGAATATAGACTAACTGTAAAAAGGTGTAGCTGAACACCTATCAACACTTTGTAGAAAGCCATGGGAACAAATGTCAAAGTTGATTCTTTCTCAATTAAAGCATTAGTTGTACATGAAAAAGACTTGAACTTTTATTTTTCTGAAAAACATACCCTAACTTCAGATACTGTTCTGAAGTTCATACCACATTGGTCTTAGGGGTGGTTTAGTTATTTTCAGTTGGAAGTGAGCTAAAAATAAATATCTAGGACTCATGCTGAGTGGGGTTTCCTACCACGAAAGGCACAGGCAAGTTCAGCTCCTATCTGACACATGCCAGAGAATTTTTTTAAGTTATGTTTTGAATTTTTATTTATTTTTAATTGGAGGAAATGTCTTTACAATGTTGTATAGGTTTCTGCCACACAACAATGCAAACCAGACATAATTATGCATATATCACCTCCCTCAAGAGCCTCCCTCCCTTCCGCCAGCCCACCCTTCTAGGTCATCACAGAGCACCAGGCTGGGCTCCTTGTGTTATATAACAGCTTCTCACCAGTTACCTATTTTACACATGGTAGTGTATCTATGTAGACAACCTTCAGATTGGGAGAAAATAATTGCAAATGAAACAACTGAAAAAGAATTAGATCTCCAAAATACATAAGGAGCTCATACAGTCCAATATCAGAAAAACAAGCATCCCAATCAAAAAATGGGCAAAAGACCTAAACAGACAGTTTTCCTAAGAGGAATACAGATGGCCAATGAACACATGAAAAGATGCCCAACATCATTCATTATTAGAGAAATGTAAACTACAATGAGGAAACCTCGCACCAGTCAGAATGGACATCATCAAATAATCTACAATAATAATAGTAACAATAATACAAAACAATAAATACTGGAGAGGGTGTGGAGAAAAGGGAACCCTCTTGCACTGTTGGTGGGAATGTAAATTGATATACCACTATGGAGAACTGTACAGATAAACTTTTTATAGTAATAGAAGTATAAATATTTTAAAAATGTAAATTCACAGACTAGTGAATAGGCTACTTTTTTCTACAGAAGTTTACTTCAATAGGTTTAATCACTAGTTCAATTTCAGGAGATTGGAGGATAAATATTTCAGAGTAAAATCATTTCTTTCTTCTCCATCCCTTTATTCCACTAGCTGGTGCCTAACATAAGCAAGACACTGGACTGGAATTTTCTAAAAAAAATACTGATGGCTGACACACAGAAGGGAAGAAGTGTTGATTCCTTTTATAATGAAAATGCTGTGACATGAGTGTGACTTCTTCAGTTCTTGATGCTAGAAAGCAGATTTTCGGGGAGCCCAGGCAGCTCAGGATGTCTCTCCCACCTCTCTGGGAGATTGTTGTGGAGTCAGGTGTGTGCTAACACTCAAACACGGGGTTGTTTTGTATGACAAGGACTAGCACTGCCTTCTGAAAAGCATTTCCTAAGCAGACCTGTTAACTTCATCCTCTGAAATACTTAGTTTAAAAATAAGAACCATTTCCTTTCTCTGTGCTCAAGCTAGTTTAAAAATGTCCAAAGGAGGCTGACTCCACAGGGGTTTCCCCCAAATAAACCATTCCCCCTGCCAAATAATATTTCTATGACTTCAAACTTCCATTAGGTTTATTTAAGTGGATTATATCTGAAGAGGAGGAAACACTTGCCACAGACACAGCATAAATATTCAGTTATTTCAACTTACTTCAGAAGGTGGAAAAATTCTATTAAAATTCTATTAAATTTAAACCACAACCTCCTTGCATAAAATTATTTCAATATTCTGACAAGGTACAGTGGGGGTGTGGGGGATAGAAAAGCATTCCTTAAACACACGCTGAGTGAGCAGAATCTATTTTGTTTAAAAAAAATGAAATAAAACACATTGCTTGGAAAAATATTTATACATACATACACACACACAGAGGACATTGTAAGAAAATAAGACTGGCCAAAAAAAAAAATTTACAAGCCCAACCTCTACATTAATTTAATTTTAGAATTAGCCAGGGTGAATGACTAGTTATATTAAATACAAACTCAAGTAACAGTTATGATTACTATAGCTTTTTAATATTTAGCTAGTTACTTCAAAGAAAGCTAAATTAAGCCAGCTTCACCAGGAGTGAGATTGAGTCCACATGATTTCTTTTTAGATAAATGTGCTTCTTTGTATATCATGATTCTATTACCTTTTGTTCTTTTTAGATTATCTCCTGATACATGAAAACCTACCTACCTCTGCATTTTTATTCTCTAATGCAAAGATAAATAAACTCTTACTTTAAAAGGGAGAAATTTATAAATTGAAAATCTTACAATAAATAACACATACAGATTATAAACCAATATTCACAAAATAAATGCCTACTTTAAAAATAATTCTATACATCTATGTATATAAAGGATCATGCCAGATATCAAAAGTTGTCTTCTCATCAATTCTCAATGTAATATTGGAACTATGCCTAGAGTTAATGAATTCATAGAGCTTGAGGAAAGGAGATGGAAAGAAGGTGACTTTTTTGGAGTGTAAGGGGGGCAAGAGGCCTCATTTAATTTTTTTTTTTCAATCTTTGGCGGTCCCATGTAGGGTATTAGATCACCAACCAGCAGCCTAACCCCTTCAGCGAAGGCTCAGAGTCTTAACCACCAGACTACCAGGGAAGTCCCAGGATGGTGGGACTTTTAAAGTTTGCCTTTTTCATCTGTACATTTTTCTAGGTTCATGCAGTTTGAAATTATGCAGAGCTGCAAAAACCACCTAATCTCAATTCCTAGTTTAGAAATTACACATTATCAAAATTTCCAGTCCTCTCTAGACACAAAATAGAAGCATTTTCCTTTTGTATATCCATGAGAGTTGTGTTTACATAAGCAATAGCAAGGAGTCATCAGCCTTTCACAGACACTGTTAGAATTTTCATCCATTAAAGCTACTAGCAGTTTGTCACTTAAGTTCCCTAAGTTACCAAGATAACAACATGCATTATAAATATAAGCACTTTCATTTCTAAAGAGACATTGCTGCTGCTGCTGCTGCTAAGTCACTTCAGTCATGTCCGACTCTGTGCGACCACACAGATGGCAGCCCACCAGGCTCCCCCGTCCCTGGGATTCTCCAGGCAAGAACACTGGAGTGGGTTGCCATTTCCTTCTCCAAAGAGACATTAGATAACCCAATAACAGACTAATCACCATGGCTGATCACGTGTTCAGACTATATCCATAAGCCATCCCTGTTAACAAATCACACTTTGAAAGGCAAATTCATAATTAGCTGGTAACACCGATTCTGTGTTGTACATCAAGTTAACGAAAAGGTTCCTCATTATGGACTCTGTTAAACTCTCCCTCCAATTAAAATCAGCATATTTTAAAATATGTACAATAATGTCAAGGAGGAAAATCAGACTGACCTGCCAACTATTAGAGCAGCAAGTGATACAAAAATGAGCTATCAAGATTGTATACAAAGGTGAACAGTTGTATATTAAGTGCTATCATAAAATCTACATGGATTTTCCATTATAATGGAAGAGGTAACATTCGTATTCAAGTACTTCACCTCTTTAAAAACGTTCCAAAGATTAGCCATCAGCCACATGTATATACCAAGTACTTGAAATGTAGCTACAACAGACTGAGATGGGCTGTAAGTGGAAAACATACACCACAAAATCAACTTTAGCACAAAAAAAAACAGAAAGCAAAATATCTTGATTTATACATTGATTTTATGTTAGCATGATAAAATGGATTAATTAAACAGTATTATCATAGATTTCAACTAGTTGGTTTTTATTTTTTTAATTTTTTTATGAGGCTACTAGAAAACATGAAATTCAGTAATTTGCTCCTGTTACATTTCTATTGGACAGTGCTTATCTATAATGTTTACAGGACTGTTTTCATCAAAGCCACTGGGTGACACTGTTTCTCCATTAAATTGATGCAAGTAAAGCAATTTCCTGGCAGAGGAAAAAGTCTTGCACATACCCAGGCATGCATATACATGTATGCACACACATAAGCGCACACAACAGACATCATGTGTTCCTTATAATTATCCATATTCTTAGGATGAAAAACCATGAATACACCTAAGTACTTTTATTATCATCTTAGCAGGACTTGAAATACTTAAAATCTGTAATAATCATTCAGATTCCTCAATAATAAATGACAGCTCTAATCAAATCAAATAAGCAGAAGTTGTTTACTTTGACTTTTCCCAAACAGCTTTCCATCTTCTAAATTGTAATGTTTCTCATGACTGCCTCTAAAAAACTTACATCCTATTTACTTACATTTTAATGGATTCCCACAGAAACCATGAAAAATAATTTAGATGAACAAAAACCACCAGCTGTTTTTGCTAACAAAGAAATGCTTTACCCATGTGCAGATTCCTTTTCACCTTGAAGTTTGAAATCCTGAACATTTTTAAATCGATTCACTAAAACTAAAATGAAAACAAAAATCGATATTTAAGCCACCATCATGCACTCTTCTTTGATGAGATAAAGATTCCACAAAGTAGGACTTTGCAATGCAATTGATATTCATTTCTGGGACAAATTCTTGAATAATACAGTCTAAAAGCTGCCTGGTAGATGACCAGAAAACTCACCTTTGTAAGGGCTCCAGAGTTTTGTGTTATCTGTACATTCAGTGGGTTTTATTCAATCTTCTAATCCTGAATGAGAATTTAGAGTTGGATTCCAGTGTAAAATCACAAGTGATTAGTAGGTTTAAACTGATCTGCCTAACTCTTTTTCCACTGTTCCCCAGCAGCAGATTCAAGTCCAACAGAGAACTGGATACAAGTCAACATTTTACCTCAGGTTGCTACATACTTTTAGCTGATTCTCCCTCAGTTTCCTTTTCTCTAAAATCAGACTTATTCTGGTCTCCGAACTACAGCCTGCATGGAGTTAAGCATTTTAAGATCTTGCTGCAACAAGTTCCTTAAGCCATAGACTACACCTCAGGTTAGAAAAGCCACCACTGTGTTAGCTTGAGGTGTGTGTAATGTGTCCCAAATCTTGTATTATCTTTATTTCAGTAGTCCTATTAATGTATACTAAATTACTTTCCACTTCAAAGAAACAATTCTCCCTTGCCTTCAAAACCTAAACCCGCTCAAAACCTAAAACAATTAACCATATGTTTAACCATTATGCATTGAGGACCTTCTGAAAATCTATGAAAACATAAAATTTTTCCCCAGAAAAATGAAAGGATGAACTTTTGCATAAAATTTCAGAGATGAGATGAACGGTTCTGGCTCTAGATTTAAAATCTGCTCTATGATTTTATATGCACTGCTTCAGTGATTACCTAAGAGGTCATTTCCATACTTAACTATGAATTTCTCCTTTTCTTATGTTGATATCTCATTATCCTAACTAGGCTCTAAGCTCTGAAGAGTCAAGGTGCTGCACTGTACCCGTATAGAATTTGTATGCTTTTTAGCACAAGGCTTATTAATGCACAGACAAAACATGTTGACTTGACATTGTATAGGTTCACTGACCAAAGACTTGATGAATAGCATTAGCTAAGGATAGCATCTTCTAAAATAGTAGACATTTGGGAGAACACAGATGGCCAACTAATATTTTCAGCAATCAGTATCTGACAAATTTTTCTCTGAACTATGACTTCTGCACATCTTTTTTAAGATTTTTTTTCCCCCAGGAATCAAGCCTGTGTATTTTATGTTGACAATCGTGCAAGTGTACATTCTCAAGTACAATGCTGAGATAATTCCCCTAGGATAGCCTTACAGAAAACAAAAACAAAAAACTTCTTAAAAAAAAATACTACCAATAGTAAAAGTATATACTGAGAGGTAATTCCTACAAGCATTTAAATTTCTATGTAAAGGAACTAATGTTCATCTGAATATTAAGAGCACAGCTTTAAGTGCAAGAACATGGAGGTGTCTCTGAATCTCCTGGTTTATTCTGAATTATTTGATAGAGCTTCCTTGAAAATAGGAATATATTAATAGAAAATAAGCACAAATTGAGTTTTCAGTCAAATGCACTTGAAGCTTCCTTTAATATCACACCCAGAAGAGGAAAGGGAGGTGGAGACTCCATGGAATAGGAGACACATGGCCAATGAAAGGCTTACTAGGTGGCGCTAGTGGTAAAGAACCCGCCTACCAATGCAGGAGACTTGAGAAACACAGGTTCAATCCCTGGGACAGGAAGACTTCCTGGAGAAGGTAATGGCAACCTGCTCCAATATTCTTGCCTGGAGAATCCCATGTACAGAGGAGCCTGGTGGGCTACAGTCCGTGGGTTCGTAAAGAGTCAGACACAACTGAAGCAACTCAGCACACGTACACACATGGCCAATGAAAACAATTCACCAGAAACATGTAAGATTGTGCCTAATTTCACAAAGCTCAAGAAACTTGCCCTATGCAAAAAAGGTTTTCTGAAAAATCCAACTCCGCCCCCTACACCCTAAATAAACTCACTGTTTTACTAAGATTAAATAACCGAAGTTTTCAATGAAGTGTACATAGACTACTGGGCTGTTACTGGCACAAATCACATTAATCAAAAATCTTAAAATATCATATACATGCAGATTTCTAATTTTGAGGTTCACAAACATCCTACTTCAACATAATAAATGAGAACTTATTGAAAAAGGAAGTGAAATTAAATTTGGTGAAGACTTTTATTCACCTAGAGTCCTGAAGAGATTCTTCTCAGAGTTGTATTTCCTAACAGAGTACAGCAAATTCACACAAATGTCACTACAGATATAATGAATGTTTTTTCATGCCAGTGTCACTCACCCTTGCCTGCCTGAGCCCCCTCCCCCCTAGAGTTTTCAAAATGTATTTCATACACAGAGTCACTGTTCTGGTTGTTTATTTAATTAACATGACAGCCCAGCATACACAGCATTTCTTTCAGTTCTACAGTTTTAACTTTTTTACACTTTAGACTCAATACAGAAAGAGTGAAATTACTGTTTGCCTCCTTCCAACCTCTGTAAATTTATATAGATTCACTGACTATTTCTGTCAGTTAAAACACTTTTTTCAGTATGCTTTAAATATCTATATTCACAAAGTAAAATCACAATTTTGTCCCTACACACCAAAAAACTTTCTGCCCTCACCTTTCCCAAGGGATGAGAAAATCTTGTTTTTCCTTTTTAGGGTTTTCAGAAGTTGGCATTAATTAATTTTAATTCTTTCAGCAGGTCATAAATAATCAATATTGTTCTTTGTATTGCCATATGCCAAGTTATACTCCTGAAATGGGATAGATGCTACAATTGGATTAAAAAGGTATGATTATTTCTGAAATTTATTAAATTTGAGAAATATGTTCTGTTATCCTGAAATGTATTTAGGAGTTTAAAGAACAATTCATTCTATATTTTCAAAAGAAATACTTCTGTATTTTAAAAATACACAGTAAATGCAAGAAAGTTGTACTTTTTACCAAAGATGTAAGAAGGCCTACCATTGAAAACTACACCTACTACTGTATCCTATTGTTTTTGCTTTGCTGTTTCTGTTTTTGACTTTTTTTTGACTGAAAATATCTTTCTTATATCAGTAATGAAAAATTTGATTCTACTTTTGGTAACCAACCACTAGACTCTTACAAAAACTGTTGCGTTTCTATAAAAGCCTGCTAAAGATCTTTTTGCTAAAGATGTTTAATTAACAGCCTTAAGGCCCTATGTGTGTGAAAATATTTTTATTTTTAATCTCACAAAATGAAGTAAACAGCTGTACATTTCTGACTGAGAGTATACCCACCACAAAGAATTTTGTCATGAAGCGGTACAAAAGTATTAACGGTGAGAGGCATACAGTTTGTGTTTATTTTATGTGAAACCGTAGGCAAAGATATTAAATCCTTCTTAAAATGTAACTAAAATAAAATTTCATTGGTTTGAATTCTTTCAAATATCAGTGTGTAAGGTGGTCCCAGTAATTAGAGGGAAAGAGCCAGCCAATTGTGTTGAGTATCAAGAAAAGAGACACCCTTTCAAATACAATATCCAAGTGTTAAAAGTGATGAATTAAAATTTTATGTTGAAAAATAACATTTAGTAATCATGCATAATTTCTAATAATTCAAGAAATTCTAAGGACCTTAGTGTTTGGAAGGCAGGGTGATACCTGCTCAGGGGTATAAACATCCACTTAAGAAAGATACATACACCTTCATGGAATCATCTGCCTTCTTAGCGAAAAAAGTACAGTTTGACTCACTGATCTACAAAATCTCGAACCTACTGGGCCAGTAGGAGTGAGTTAAAAGCCATGCAAATGTTACCAACTCTGTTCTTTCCTGAGAGCCTACTCCTTCATTCGCATCTCACAGATATACCCAGTGTCCCATTAATTCTGAGACTGAAGACTAGATCGATCCCCTTTCTTTGGCTGAAGCTGTATTTATGATCAATGCTGCAAAACTCAGTTCTGTATGTAATAGCTGATCTATTGTCTTCATGATGGTTCAGGAAGGGGAGAAGGAAGGCAGGGAGGGAGGGAACTCTGTCATTTGGTTTGCCTTATGACAATTTTATCATCTATTCTCCTTGACCTTTCAGAATTGAGTCATTGCCGAGAGATAGCTCTTAAGCTAGTGGCCGCTATCGTTCACATGGAGAAGAAAAGGTTGGAATTCTCTCACCTTTAAACCTCACAATGAACAAAGTCCAAATGAAATTCTCCAGAGGACTCTGCCAGCTTCTCTGTGTTTTATGTTCTTACACCTCTACTTAAAATTCACTTGTTGCCTGAGGATTGTCTTAAAGAGTAGACATTCTTTCAGAAAAGAAATCCTAATCAGGTAGCATTCAGGGCAGTATTATATATGTGTTTTATAACTATTTTGACTCTTGATTTCATAAAGTATGTGGATGACAGTGGTACACTTTGCACCCTTAATCAGAAGTTTGTTTCCTTGTGATAAAACAGATAAGCCATTTACTATATAGCTCCTGAACTTTTCACACAGTTAGGCTAACACATGAGATATTGCCCTGTCTTATAAGATCCTAGTGTTGTCAGTTCCCACCCACCCCCCACAATTATGCTCAGCAATAACTTTAAAGGGTCATATATAAAGACTAGCCTTAAGTAACACACACACACTTACCTATGCCCTCATTAAAAATTCAAGTAAATAAATTTCTGCTAAATGTCACCTTGCTTTCCCATCAACCATAAGAGAGAGTCCCTCATTTTAGAAAAAGAGTCTTCATAAACACAGCCTTAAAAAAAAAAAAAAAGGCAACCAAAGAAACTGATCAAAATATATTACGAATATATATGATCGACCACATTCATCTGCAAAACATGTGAAAATTCAATGCTCAGTAATTTTCTTAGAAGTCTGCAGGCTATTCAAATCACCCATTTGTCAATTCAAACCAGAGAAAACCAGTAAAAATCTATGCGTTAATTAACACTGCTGGTTAATTCTCCTAAACACCTCCTCATCTTAAATCCACCCTTAACTCTTAAATGTTAATAAGAAATTTCAGAAGTTGAATTTCAGAAGTTAAATGATATGAATTTGGAGTCAAGTTATTTATGCTTAACTCACAGATTTGCCTTAGAAATTAAGTTTCAATTTTGCAATGATCAGGTCACATTTCCCTGTAAGTTAAAGAAAAGTGTACTTGAAATACATTTAAACTAGCAGTGTTTCCATTTAAAAGATGTTCTATCAGTGACTTTAAAAAGAAATTAAAATGTGTTTTCCTCCAATTGGCTTATAGAGAGCTTACTTTATTCTGGTGATGTCCAGATTCCTACCAAAACTAGGTATCAGTCAGTGGCCTGTTTTTAACTTCACCCTTAGAGTAAGCTAAACCCAAGAAATATTTGCTTTATCTAAATGGAAAGCTAAATAAGTACATTTGTTTTAAAATAAACACAGAGACTACAATGTTGTCATCCATTCTGCTAAATAATGTCAAACAACCACATTCTGTGTAATTAACTCCATTTGAGAAACAAACTAATCACACCATATGGTGACTGCTATTTCTTAGAATTACCCAAATGATTATCCACAGTATAACCTAAAGAGAAAAAGCTTACTATGTCTTAGGATATTCTCTTACTCCCTAAAGTTGTCCTCAGTACCACAGGTAGGCATACACTTAAATGAGAAAAGTGTAAATTTCCACTTACTATACTTAACCAGCTCTCTGCCACCTCCACCCCCAAGTGTCAAATCAGTTTGAAGTAGAGAGATGAACACTGAAGTTCTCCTCAGATACAATCTGCTTCTAAAATAGGGGTTTGTTCTTTTACACCCTTTATAGCAACTGTATTCCATGATTTCAAAACAATGATAATAAGGAAATAAGTCCCCCAAATTCACTAAACATTATCTGGGATAACCTCACTCATAATTCTAGATTCCTCCTCCTCCTCTCTGAAAGATTTATATTACCAGCAATTTAGCAGTATTTTCCTGAATTATTATTTCCTGTATAAATCCACTTGAATTGCTAAATATTCACTAAGTATGTAGATACTCAAGAGAAATTTTTTCAAGTTGACACTAACAGCGCAGTCCACGATTCTGACAAATTCTGAAGTTCAGACATATTGTTCCCCAAATTGAAGTTTATGGTTATAATACAAAACACATCAGCATGGAATAATGTATGTCCCCGAATAACTTTTTTAAAAGCAAACTGGGCACTACCAAACGCAGACTCTTCAAGTTAAACTTACTGCAAAACCAGAGTGTATCAGCACCTCACCTTCAAGCATTCCTTGCTGTAACTCTAGAATATTTTTACTGACTTCCACAAATGTTTACCTGTCTTCTTAGAAGAAAGAAATTTTAAGAAAAGAAACAGAAAGAAATTCCATAAAAAGAAACAGAAAGAAATCTAGCAAAATCCTCGTTTTCAAAATCACCCATTTAAAAAAAAAATAAAAACTTAATTCGGACATTTCTGCTAAAGGAGGAAAACATGAGAGCACTTAAAAGTAGAGACAAGTCATCCGCCAGGTGTAGCACATCTAAAAAGCTGGCTCAGCTGTGAAAGACCCTGCAAAGACAATCTAGTTTTACTGCTTATTCGTGTTCCTGTTGTTCAGGTTATGAAGTATTGCGCGAGAAGGCGAGAAACACTCACTGGTTTCCAAGTCTGAAGTTAGGGCACTTTGCTGGGCTGTCTTTCCTTCTGTTCCCAGCGCTCCAATTCCCTCCACTTTGTGGCGGATCCCAAAAGCTTTCAAGTTTTCCCGAGAGGCGAGTGAGAGGTGGGGGGATGCAGGTCCTTACCTGTTCCCTGGGGATGCAGGGCAGGGAGGTCCTCCGATGGGACTTGCTGCTGCAGCCGGACATCTCGGCGGACACCACGGAGCTGGACCGCCTCCTCCTCTTAAACACCGGGATCTCTTCCTTGGTCCCAGCGATCAGCTGGGACCCGAAATGCTCCCTCGGAGCCGCCCCCGAGTACTGCGGCAAGATCTGCTCCACGTACCTGGCCAGGAGGATCCCCAGCACGCCGGCCAAGTACGCCAGGTAAGGTCTCCAGGCAACCTTGAACCTCTCTAAGGAAATGAGGGCCACGGTCCTGACCGCGCTAGTCAAGGCGATCATGAGGACGCCCAGCCTCAGCCTCAGCACCAGCCATGTCGCGGCGGCCAAGCAGCTGAGCACCACCCCCGCGGCGGGGAGCGAGAGTAAGTGATCCTCCCCGACGCCCAGCCCAATCTGGACGAGCGCTTCCCCCCCGCAGCAGACTGCCAGCAGCGCGACGGCCAGAGGCAGGCGCACCCCGGCGCGCAGGAGGTACAAGCCCATCCAGAAGAAGGCACACAGGAGACTGAAGAGCAGCGCTGAGGGCTGCAGCCAGGGGCCGAGCGGCGCGCCGCCCCCGGGAGCGCCTCCCCGAGGCCCCGGGAAGACGCCCCCTTCTGCTGCCGGGGCTGCTTCCTCCTCCTCCGCCGCCGCCGCCTCCTCACTCCGCTCCAGGTCACAGCCGATCTCCCCGCGGACCAGCCTCACCAGCAGCGCCAGCAGAAAGGACAGGGAGCCCGCGCACAGCGCCGAGGAAAGTTTCCGCGAGCGCCCGAGCGACCGCAGCACCCGGGCGCCCCAGCAGCCTCGGCAGCCCACGTCCCGGGGCGATGCGGGGCTCGCCGCTGGGGCTGGCCTCGCCTCCCAGTGGCCCGGCGTGGCCCCGACTCGGGCGGCCTCGCCCGGCACGGCCATGGTGCGCCCTCTTCGCGGAGTCCCCGAGGGCCCCCCCGACGCCCCCACCCCGCCACACACACACACACACACACACACAGGCGCGCGCTCACGCCCGCTCTTCTCGCAATCCCACCCTCGGAATCCCTCCTGCTCCCAGGCCCGCGAGCACTGAAAGTTTCAGCTTTCGAATAACTCCTGGAGAAGGCTAGATGCTCCAAAGAGACGCCTTCCAGTGAAAAGCTAGCACAGGCAGAAGCGATCAGACTTCCTCTTTTTCTCTCTTGGAAAAGCTTTGCAGCATTCTCCGCTCCACCCCCACCCCCGACTTCGGTCCGCCGGGGTCTCTCCGGACTTCAGGATTTTAAAGATCGCCCGAGGCGTCGGGCACGCGGGGGTCGCAGCAGGAGCCGGGGACGCGAGGCGAGTTCGCAGCCATCCTGGGTGCTGCCGCTCGCTAGGGGCCCGCAGCCGACGGAGGTCCCCCTCCCTCTCCTTAACGCAGTTCTTTCTCTATCACTCTTTCTTTCTCCTCGGCCGATCGTCCCCGACCCGGCCCCAGGAAGCGAACCGCCATTCCCTGGGGCAGAAAGCACAGCCTTCCCTGCGTCTGTCGGTCCAGTTCATGGCAAAAGGTGGTGAAAACGGGAAAGGGGCTGAGAAATAACCAAGAAGTTGCTAAGTCCCGTCGGAGAGACACCCAGGCGGAGAGACGAGCGGCTGCCGCAAGGGAAGGGAGGGAGGGCGAGCGAGCTGGAGAGGAAGGGAGGGTGGGAGTGAAGGGAGGGCGAGAAAGGAGAAGGAGATTTACAATTTCCCCCCCTTCTTTTTGGTGCGAGGTTGGTGGTGATTTGCAATTTTGCAGAAGGGAGGAGAGTGGAGACGACTGATTAAAACTGTATAAAAAAGCAGGCAGCTGGAGTGATCTGCAATCCCGCTTGCTTTCTTTAAGGCAACTCCCTAGGAAAGCGTTCCCAGCCCTGCTCCGCCCCTCCCCGGAGGAGGCGCTCTTCTTAGCTCAAGCGTCTTTCCCCGGAGCCGAGCCGGGCTGCGCTGCCAGCATCCTGGGGAAGGAGTGGCTCAGACCCGTCCACCGCCGGGCTCGCAGCCTCCCGGGGCTCCAGGGTCTCAGGCTGGCCCTCACACAGAGCTGCCCAGGACGATGGAGTGAAAAAAGGATGGTGCTTGGATACTTAGCTCTAGAGGGGAGTCCGCAGACTTCCCACTGTCCTGAAAATTGACAGCCACATCTACTGTCTGACTGATTCAAAGATGCTTATAGACTCAAGTCAGGTCCAAAAGCAAACCAATGTCAGGTGGCATTGTAAGGTCTTGACTGCTCCTGCTGGAAGCTCTGTTTCGAGAACCTAGGCTTTCCTGTTGGTCCAAACAATGGAAAATCTCAACAAGTTCAGTTCAGTTCAGTCGCTCAGTCGTGTCCGACTCTTCGCGACCCCATGAATCACAGCACACCAGGCCTCCCTGCCCATCACCCACTCCCGGAGTTCACTCAAACTCATGTCCACAGAGTCGGTGATGCCATCCAGCCATCTCATTCTCTGTCGTCCCCTTCTCCTCCCGCCCCCAACCTTTCCCAGCATCAGAGTCTTATATGATATAAAATGCTATAGATGATATTCCCATTACTAACACTAGATATCAAAAATGAAAATTTAATATGAAAAAAATTGTATCTATTTACAGGTATAATGATTAATGCATTTGTTGTAACCCTTTAATATATACAGCTTATATTTCTCAAAGAAGTAGCCATATGATTGCTTTATGGTTACCTAGTATAACGGAGAAGGCAATGGCAAGCCACTCCAGTACTCTTGCCTAGAAAATCTCATGGATGGAGGAGCCTGGTAGGCTGCAGTCTGTGGGGTTGCTAAGGGTCAGACGCGACTGAGTGACCTCACTCTCACTTTTCACTTTCACACATTGGAGAAGGAAATGGCAACCCCCTCCAGTGTTCTTGCCTGGAGAATCCCAAGGACGGGGGAGCTTGGTGGGCTTCCGTCTATGGGGGTCACACAGAGTCGGACACGACTGAAGTGACTTAGCAGCAGCAGCAGCAGTATAACTGATACAACTGCTTCATGGTAGCCTTGCCTGTACACTAGTGAATAAATTGTCATAGAATTTTTATGACATACAATATACAGCCCTAGTCATAATACAGAACTGAAAACTTGTTCAGTTCAGCTCAACAAGTTATCTAGACTCAAATAGCATTATTAAAGAGAAGGAGGAAGGGGCGAGCTCTCTTTTTATTGTTGTTACTTAAAAAAATACAGTGTATGAGAGTATTAGTCAACAATTGTTGATTATGGGTGGTAAATTACATTAAGTGGCCCTAGCGTCAGAGACGGAGAAGGCAATGGCAAGCCACTCCAGTACTCTTGCCTAGAAAATCCCATGGATGGAGGAGACTGGTAGGCTGCAGTCTGTGGGGTCGTTAAGGGTCAGATGCGACTGAGTGACCTCACTTTCACTTTTCACTTTCACACATTGGAGAAGGAAATGGCAACCCACTCCAGTGTTCTTGCCTGGAGAATCCCAGGGACTGGGGAGCCTGGTGGGCTTCCGTCTATGGGGTCACACAGAGTCGGACACGACTGAAGTGACGCAGCAGCAGCAGCCTCAGAGAAGTGGATAAAGTTAGGAAGCTCAATCAGAAATATTTTAAAAATCTTAAAGTGGGGGTGGGGGGATAGGAACAGGTAGGTTAACACTAGGAAAGATCTTAAAAGCTGCCTATGGTGAAATTGTCTACCATGAAAAAAGCTTGTGAAAAAAAAAAACAGGACCCTAGTTATTTATGTTTATAGGCTACATGTTTCCTACACTGTAGTAATGTTGAATTTGAGAAACTAAAAGTAAAAAATGTTAAGCTCTTTTGGCAGATTATGAAAAAATAGTATCTTTTTAAAAGTCCATCAGTGTGGGAAGTTGGGTTTTTTTAAACACTGAACACAAGACCAGTCCACTCTTGTTCATTTTTAATATGACTACCTTAAATGTAATTTGCCCTCACTAATGATAATAATAAAGACAGTCTAATTTTGTCAAGGAGATCCAACCAGACCATTCTAAAGGAGATCAATCCTGGGTGTTCATTGGAAGGACTGATGCTAAAGCTGAAACTCCAATACTTTGGCCACCTCATGTGACGAGTTGACTCACTGGAAAAGAGTCTGATGCTGGGAGGGATTGGGGGCAGGAGGAGACAGGGATGACAGAGAATGAGATGGCTGGATGGCATCACCGACTCGAGGGACATGAGTTTGAGTGAACCCCGGGAGTTGATGATGGACAGGGAGTCCTGGCGTGCTGTGATTCATGGGGTCGCAAAGAGTCGGACACGACTGAGCGACTGAACTGAACCAAACTGAATTTTGTCTTAATTATCTGAATATTCCAGGGTAAAGTGTGTGTGGAAGCTGGTGTATTTGGATAATTGGCTCAATGAAAGTGAAAAAAAGTGAAAGTGTTAGTTGCTCAGTCATGTCCAACTCTTTGTGACCCCATGGTCTGTAGCCCACCATGCTCTTCTGTCTGTGGAATTCTCCAGGCAAGAATACTGGAGTGGGTAGCCATTCCCTTCTCCAGGAATGGAACCTGCATCTCCTTCACTGTGGGCAGATTCTTTAAGCTCTGAGCCACCAGGGAAGCCCAGTTGACTCAAGATGTTGTTGTATTTTATGTGTAGAGATGAAGCAATCTAAAGAAAAGACAAAGGAGATACCTGAAAAAGAAAATCCATGAGACAGGGGAGAAGATAGCTTAAGACTTAAGTTTAACTTGGTTGGAAACAACCTGCTTTAGTTTAGGGCAGATGTTAATACTTAAATCAGGGTGTAAGTGGATATGAGGAACTGCAGCAGCAGATAATACAGCTTCTCTCCATCAGATGTCCAGAACCGTGTTACCACGTGGAAAACAAGTTGGGCAGCTAGTCAATGGCAGTGGGCACCATCTGTTTAATAATTAAACAGGAGCAGCGATCTCTTTGCCAAAGACAAATGAGCCCCTAGCCTGCCGTTTTTTGAGTTTTCTTTTTTAGACATATGATTCATATGCCAGAGCCTACCTGAAACATTTGAGTGAAAAGCCTTAATTGGAATATCGTAATGATATCCACTGCCATCAGGAAGAGCATATTAAAATGAAAAACTGTTAAGATCTGGGTATACATCACGATTAGCAAGAAAGGAATAGTGAGAATTTTAGAGTATTTTATTTTTCCCTGTACCCTACCGCCACAAGCGTCTCAGTTCTTTAGGAAAAAGACAATAAATCACCATAAAAACTGAACTTGTAAGAGATGGAATGTAGATATTAAAGCAACATTGTGACCAGAAGAACATAAGAATGGCATCTGTTAATGGCAGCAAAACAGAAACACTAGGTCTGTATGTGAATTACATTCTTGAAATGTTCAATTGTATTATAGAGGCAGTGTCCTGGTTTCTTCCAATTCTCAATAAGCCTCACAAATAGAAAGTTATTTTTTCTACCAAAAGAAAAGAAGGTAGATTGCACCTCTCCTGGCATTACCATCCAGAATCTGGAGGCAGGGAAATGAAAACAATAAAATCTTCTTCTTAGGTAGATGCAGAAAGTTGCAGAGCTGTACTACCTGAAATAAGTGTTTAGCACTGTATGTAACATTTTAAATGAAATCAAACCCAACATGTAAAGTGGACACTGAGCAATGACATAGAAATAAAAATTGCCCGTTTTCTCCACACAATTCAGTTACTGTCATGTCCAACTCTTTGCGACCCCATGGACTGCAGCGCCCCAACTCTCAGAGTTTACTCAAACTCATGTCCATTGAGTCAATGATGCCATCCAACCATCTCATCCTCTGTCGTCCCCTTTTCCTCCTGCCTTCAATCTTTCCCAGCATCAGGGTCTTTTCCAATGAGTCAGTTCTTCAGATCAGGTGGCCAAAATATTGGAGTTTCAGCTTCAACATCAGTCCTTCCAATGAATATTCAAGACTGATTTCCTTTAGGATGGACTGGTTGGATCTCCTTGCAGTCCAAGGGACTCTCAAGAGTCTTCTCCAACACCACAATCCAAAAGCACCAATTCTTCATCTCTCGGCTGTCTTTACAGTCCAACTCTCACATCCACCCATGATGATTGGAAAAACCATAGCTTTGACTAGACGGACCTCTATTGGCAAAGTAATGTCTCTGCTTTTTAATATGCTGTCTAGTTTGGTCATAACTTTCCTTCCAAGGAGCAAGCGTCTTTTAATTTCATGGCTGTAATCACCATCTGCAGTGATTTTGGAGCCCCCAAAATTGAAGGCAGTCACTATTTCCACTGTTTCCCCATCTGTTTTCCATGAAATGATGGAACCAGATGCCGTGATCTTAGTTTTCTGAATGTTGAGCTTTAAGCCAACTTTTTCACTCTCCTCTTTCACTTTCATCAAGAGGCTCTTGAGTTCTTCTTCATTTTCTGCCATAAGGGTGGTGTCATCTGCATATCTGAGGTTGTTGGTATTTCTCCCGGCAATCTTGATTCCAGCTCGTGCTTCCTCCAGCCCAGCATTTCTCATGATGTACTCTGCATATAAGTTAAATAAGCAGGGTGACAATATACAGCCTTGATGTACTCCTTTCCCTATTTGGAACCAGTCTGTTGTTCCATGTCCAGTTCTAACTGTTGCTTCCTGACCTGCATACAGATATCTCAGGAGGCAGGTCAGGTGGTCTGGTATTCCCATCTCTTTCAGAATTTTCCACAGTTTGTTGTGATCCACACAGTCAAAGGCTTTGGCATAGTCAATGAAGCAGAAATAGATGTTTTTCTGGAACTCTCTTGCTTTTTCCATGATCCAGTGGATGTTGGCAATTTGATCTCTCTTTCCTCTGCCTTTTCTAAATCCAGCTTGAACATCTGGAAGTTCACAGTTCACGTACTGTTGAAGCCTGGCTTGGAGAATTTTGAGCATTACTTTACTAGCATGTGAGATGAGTACAATTGTGTGGTAGTTTGAGGATTCTTTGGCATTTCCTTTCTTTGGGATTGGAATGAAAACTGACCTTTTCCAGTCCTATGGCTACTGCTTAGTTTTCCAAATTTGCTGGCATACTGAGTGCAGCACTTTCATAGCATTATCTTTTAGGATTTGAAATAGCTCAACTGTAATTCTATCACCTCCACTAGCTTTGTTCATAGTGATGCCTCCTACAGCCCACTTGGCTTCACATTCCAGGATGTCTAGCTCTAGGTGAGTGATCATACCATCATGATTATCTGGGTCATGAAGATCTTTTTTGTATAGTTCTTCTGTGTATTCTTGCCACTTCTTCTTAATATCTTCTGCTTCTGTTGCTGCTGCTGCTGCTGCTGCGTCACTTCAGTCGTGTCCGACTCTGTGTGACCCCATAGACGGAAGCCCACCAGGATCCCCCGTCCCTGGGATTCTCCAGGCAAGAACACTGGAGTGGGTTGCCATTTCCTTCTCCAATGTGTGAAAGTGAAAAGTGAAAGTGAAGTCGCTCAGCCGTGTCCGACCCTTAGCGACCCCACGGACTGCAGCCTACCAGGCTCCTCCATCCATGGGATTTTCTAGGCAAGAGTACTGGAGTGGCTTGCCATTGCCTTCTCCGTCTGCTTAGGTCCATACTATTTCTGTCCTTTATTGTGCCCATCTTTGCATGAAATGTTCCCTTAGTGATGAGTTCTCATTCAAGAAGATGAGAATACAGCCAAAGGATCATAAACATGTGGTACACACTGAAAGAGAATATGGAAAATGCAAAGAAATATTCAAAAGACTTACTAAAGCTCTCCACTTAGCCAAAGTCAGAGTTGTTTCCATGAGTACTTTGTGAAGAGGATTTAGAAATTAACCCCATTGCATATCACTTGCATTTTGCCATATACAGTTATCATTAAGGGAATTCTTTTAAATTTAACAGTTTATACCCCACAGTATGGGTTCACTCATTCTC
This sequence comes from Moschus berezovskii, assembly GCF_049115385.1. NCBI lineage: Eukaryota > Metazoa > Chordata > Mammalia > Artiodactyla > Moschidae > Moschus > Moschus berezovskii. The sequence continues at coordinate 94,461,422 of NC_142465.1, forward strand.
CACAACACACTTGATCTCTGTGTACATATATCCAATTGGTAAATAAATATGAAATACTATGGCCAGAGGAGTCTGGCAGGTTACTGTCCATGGGGTAGCAAGAGTCAGACACAACTTAGCAACTAAACCATATTTCTAAAACACAACCTGAATCCGTTAACTTTTCACCATCCCTCTTTAATAACCAACTCAAGACCCACCATCATCCCTGGTCTGAACAACTGCTATAAGTTTTTGATGCTCTTCTACCATTCATTTTCTACACAATAGGCAGAGTGATCCAAAGATGTCACTTTTAAATTCAATGATGTCACTCCCTCCTTAAAACCATCCAAATGCTTCCATTGAACTTGCAGAATCCAGAGTTCCCCAACAGCCTGCAAGGACCTTTATGACCTTTCCAAGACACTCTCTGTGACCTCATGTCCTATTCCAGCTTTACTTCACTGTCCAACACTGTCCATTAGTAATTTCTTCTATGATAAAAAATACTCTGCACTTCAAATATGGTAACCACTAACCACACGTAGCTGTTGAGCCCTTGAAACATGGTTAGTGCACTGTGGTGGTGGTTTAGTCACTAAGTCATATCTGACTCTTGCAATCCCATGGACTGTACCCCACCAGACTCCTCTGTCCATAGGATTTTCCAGGCAAGAATATTGGAGTGAGTGGCCATTTTCTTCTCCAGGGGATCTTCCTGACCCAGGGATGGAATCTAGGTCTTCTGCACTTCAGGCAGATTCTTTCTTGACTGAGCTATGATTTTTTTGTATTTAATTCTCCACTGAGGAACTGAATTTTTGTATTTAATTTTAATAGCCTCATGTGGCTAGTGGCTTCTGAGGGAGAGTACATTTCTTGCTCCTCAAGCTATCTTGCTGTTCTTTGTCATGTCAAATCAGGAACTTGGTATCTACAGATGTTCACAGAACTGGCTCTTTCTGCCCCATCAGTTCTCACTTCAAATATTGCCTGCTTGGAAAGGCTTTTCCCCAGTGATCTTAAAAAGTCTTGGGACTCTGTTTGCATGAGCACATTTTTCAGTCACTCTCACAGTGAGAATGACTGAAATGACACTCTCTCATTTTATTTGTAGTACTTATGGCTACCCAAAAGGTTCTTGTTCATTTATTTTTATCTTGTTCATTGTTATTGTTGAAGACAATCTCCATATACTTTTACATATAAATGCTCAAGTGGGTAGATGCCTCAAGATCTGCACTGAAGATTTGGTTGCCCAGATTGGAGCCATAGGCAAAATCATGCAAGCAAGTGCTTTCAACAGAAAGTTGCTTTTTTAAAAATTGCTCAATAAATTTATTTATTTTTTAATATTTTTAATAAATTTATTTATACTTAATAAATTTTCATAAATTTATTTACTCATTTAGAAGAGCAACATGTAATAGCCAACGCTCTGAAAACTTTGTACTGCTTCTCAGATGACACGTCCATCATCTACAGCAGGTTTCTGACAGGCATGGGGAAAAGCCATTTAAATACATGCTTTTGGTTGCAAGTCAGAGGAGAAATCCAGAACCAGGAGTTTTCTGGATATAAATTACTGCCTAAAGAGTCATAGCTCACATCATAACCTAACTACTCCAATTAACACTTCTTGAGTTGGTGAATAAGTTTAGAAATTAAAACAATTTGGAAATATAGGCCTTATTAACACATTATTCCACATCCAGCTAGGGAAAAATGTAGAAAATTGTATTTTGGGGATGCAATTACATATAAATGCTCAAGTGGGCAGATGCTTCAAAATCTACATTGAAGATTTGGTTGTCCCAATTAGAAAGTTAAATGTGCTCAGTCATGTCTGACTCTATACAGTCCATGGAATTCTCCAGGCCAGAATACTGGAGTGGGTAGCCTTTCTCTTCTCCAGGGGTTCTTCCCAACCCAGTGATCGAACCCAGGTTTCCTGCATTGCAGGTGGTTTCTTTATCAGCTGCACCACTAAGGGAAACCCAAGAATACTGGAGTGGGTAGCCTATCCCTCCTTCAGCAGCTCTTCCCTGCCCAGGAATCAAATCAGGGTTTCCTGCATTGCAGGAGGATTCTTTACCAACTGAGCTATCAGGGAAGCCCCATTTGAAGTCCCAATGAGACTCATAGACAAAATCATGCAAGCAATGCTTCTCACTGAAAGTTACTTTTTAAAAAACTGCTTGATTTTTAATTTAGCAGTATATAATAAATAAATAATTTAATTATTTATTTAAATAATAAAACTTATTTATTTATAAGATAAATAAGTAATAGTCAACATTTTCCCTACCGCTATGTGGAATGTTGCCCCTCTTTTTCATTCCCAAAGATTTTAAGTAACATCTTTGGATATATAATCGTGAACTGGTATAAAAACCCTAAAGAGTGAAAGCAAGATGTAAGAACAGGTTTCCTCCACAACACTTATTCATGGAGCCAGACTGTCTACAGCACAAACCACCAGGACAGTTCACTTCAGCTTCTGTGTCCTCTGCCTCCCCAAGGTCGGAGAGTTGGCCTTTCTGACATCACACTTTGGGTGTTAAAGGCTGGCTCAACCTTTTCTAAACAAATCATTAAGAAAATCAGAGTGCTTTCAGTACAGGGATTCCCAACCTTGTTCACATGGTAGCACATGCAGAAAACGATAACATTTTGTTGTCACATTGGATTAAAGGAACAAAGCTTTTTGCAGACAAAGACTTCAGGCCTGGATCCTGAGAGATTAAAATCTCAGGCATACCTCTAAACTTTGGCACATTAGCTGGGAATTTATGAGACATCTAGTATTTCTCACACTAATAAAATGTGTGATTCAGTTGTATTCTTTATGAAGGCTGTTAAAAACAGGGTAAATCCCAAGATCTCAGTAGCTTGTCAACTACGAGAGTCACCGGTTTTAGGATATCTTTCATATCACTACCCCATAAATTCCCTCAGTTGGTCTGCAACACAAATCCATGATCTTGATCTAGTTGTAAAATCTGGCAATGAGACACACTATGTTTGATTTATAAAATAGATGTGATCATGATTAGGCCTAGAATCCAAATCTTTCCTACCATTCATTGATGGATATCCATTATCCATCAGGTCCACATGTGTTACCCTGGATGCTCACGTCAGTAATTGATCAGTAACATCAGTAACTCCTTGTTCTAGACATGCAAGTGCTGTCACACTTTGAAAAGTAAATTAGTATATAAAAATGAAAACATATATTCTGTTAGAATTTTAGAAATAATGATAAATTGTGTGTGAAATCAGCATACTTTTTACTCATTGAGTCTTATCTTTTAATATATATATATCAAAAGGTGATGTTCTATTCAAAGGGGAAAATGTGCGCTTTCATTTACAGAATTCTTTGTACCCTCCATGTCTCAATCTTAGTAGATTACGAGATTATTAAGGAAGAAGGAACTCACAGGGTACAGAGTAACTGAGTCAAGCAAAAGAGTGTGAATACATTGATTATATATCTGTTTTTTTAAAGATAGCAAATATTATGGATAGTATGAGTTTTAGAATTTTAAGACTGCTTATATTATTAAAGAGATTTATTAAAATAGATTATTTTACTTCTCTGCTTTAGCATCATAGGCAAAACAAATTTAATTGAAACTTTCTGTGCTGATTCAAAATTTGTGGTGTCTCAGCACCATTATCATGAATAGTAATTTTCAGTTGTATCTGTGGAAGTAAATGGTGGTGGAAGGAAAGGACTGAATGTGAACTGCTTTCTGTTCAGTAATAATTATTTAAAAGTAACCCTCATTTCAAAATAAAGCAATATGTTGGCAAAAGTCTTCTAAGAATAATACTATTTTATGAAGAATAATGAATTTTGCTTAAAATATAAATGGAATGTGTAACAGTATGAAAAAAATAAATAAATAAACTTCTTTGTGGGGAGAGGTAGAAGGAAGAAAATACAGTGCCTGCCAAGTAAATGACTAATAAATTGTCCAAGACTAAGCTCTGACTTCATGAGCAAATACCTCAGTTCTATAGCTGGTACTAATATGTAGACCATTCTAAAATGGAGAACTTAAGGATGATCTGTGCTTTCCAGTATAGAATATTTATAGAGAAAAATTTGAGGGTTGCTTGATAGAAAGGAAAATGTAAGTATAAGCTATTTCTTTTGATGTTCCAATATCATTGAATTTTAAAGTTAGTTTTTAACTTACCCTCAGAAGTTTTATCCCCTGGAGAAGGAAATGGCAAGCCACTCCAGTATTCTTGCCTGGGAAATCCCACAGGCAGGGGAACCTGGCATAATACAGTCCATGGAGTCTCAAAAGAGTAGGATATGACTTAACGACTAAACAACGACAACAATAAAAGTCATACTAATCCCCAAATTTTTGTTCATGTGATAGTCAAATACCAGGACAAAATTTATATATGGCTCAGAAACATTTGTGGTCTATAAACTTAATCCTCTTTTATATGAAATCTACCAGTGTTTTTAAAGGTTAACAAAGCATTTTGAGCTTCCTTTTCAGTTAGGGGGGAAATTGACATGCTCAATCCTTCATTAAGACGTGCCTGACTCTGCACCTCCATGGACTCCTCTATCCATGGCATTCTCCAGGCAGGAATACTGGAGTGGGTTGCTATTTCCTTTTCCAGGGGATCTTCCTGACCCAGGGATCGAACTGGCATCTCCTGCACTGGCAGATGATTGACTACTGAGCCATCAGGGAAAATTATAATCAGCCAAATGTCTAGAATTAGGTGATTGATGGAATGAGAGATAAAGAGAAAGAATAGAGATAATTAACTAATTGAAAATCTTACCTGAAAAATCCATCAAGCCACTTCTCTTTTTCTTTACAACTTAAGGAGAAAGCATATTTAAAAATAGAATAAAATTATAAAGTAAATCTAAAACTCCATCATAAAAGATTATGAAATTCTGGAAATATGCTAATATGACATCTATACTGTGCTCTTCAGTTTTTAAAGTAATTTTCTATTTATTATTTTAACTAATCTTCACAATGTATGTGTTGTCAGTAAAGTTTATATTATCATCCCTATTTTACACAAGAGGGAACTGAGACCCAGAAAAACTGAGATTTGCTCCACTTAATAAAACATCAAAGACAAAGAACCCAGATCTCCAGATTGTTGATCTCAGGGCTTGTTATGAATTAATACTAATAAGGGCTTCCCTGGTGGCTCAGATTGTAAAGAATCTGTCTGCAATGCAAGAGATCTGGGTTTGATCCCTGGGATGGGAAGATACCCTGAAGAGGGAAATGGCTCCCCACTCCAGTATTCTTGCCTAGAAAATTCCACAGACAGAGGAGCCTGGCAGGCTACAGTCTATGGGGTCATAAAGTATCAGACGTAACTGACTTAACACTTTCACTTTTTTTCATCCTCTAATGTAATCTAAGAACTTAGAGGTCACCATCTATCTCTTACCTAATCAAAATTGGAACAATCTGAAAATTTCCAAAGAGGGAATATCCCACTACTTTTTGATTTTTAATTGGGATATAATTCACACACCATAAAATTTACCTCTTTAAAGTATACAGTTTGGTGGGTTTTAGTGGATTCAAAAAGGTGTACAATCATCACTGCTATCTAATCCCCAAAGAAACCCTATTCCCATTTATTGCCACTCTATTCCCTCCTTCCCCAGCCCCAGCAACTACAAATTTACTTTCTACCTCTATGGATTTCTATGTATTCTGAATGTTTCATATAAATGAAATCATATAATATGTCATCTTTTTTGTCTGACTTCTTTCACTTAGCATGTTTTCAAGGTTCATCCATTCTGTAGCAAGTGGCGGTACTTATTTTTTATGGCTGAATCATATTCCATTGAATGGACATACCAAATTAGTGTTTTTTAATATTCTGAATACTAGTCCCTTAACCTCTCAGTATTAAAATAAATAAATAAATAAACTACAAGAGGCAGCCTTTCCATTCTGTATAATGATTATTTCATTGTGTGTATTAGTTGAAAACAAGGATCACCTAGGTAAAATAGCTTGGATAAAATAATGTGGATAAGTCCCCAGGGAATTATGCTGAGTGAATGAAGTCAATCCCCAAAAGTTACATGATATGATCTCTCTTATGTAACATTCTTGAAATGAAAAATCTATCAAAATGGAGAACAGATGAGTGGTTGGCAGAGGTCAAGGAGTGGGCTGAGTGGGAAAAGTGTATGTGGCTACAAAAGAGCACTGGAGGGTTCCCCGCGCTGAATCTGCTCTATATCTTACCTGTGTCAAGGCCAATATCCTGCTTGTGAATTTGTCTTATACTTTTTCAAGATGTTACCATTGGGGGAATTGAGTAATGGGTCATAAATCTCTCTAAATTATATCTCACAACTGTATATGAATAAAAGAAAAATGTATATGTTGCATTTTCTCTGATACTACTTAAAGGAGAATCACTATTATTTTTTGTGTGCTTAGGTATGTCATTTTAAAAACTCTTACTGGTTTTCTCTGTACTGTTCATGCATTAAAATTCTTTTGATATTTGGTTAAATTTTGAAACAACTGTAATATATCCAATGCGTGCATTCTCATTTGTGTCCTACTCTTTGCAACACTATGGACTGTAGCCCATTAACCCCATCTGTCTATGGGATTTTCCAGGCAAGAAAACTGGAATGGGTTGCCATTTCCCCCCTCCAGGGGATCTTCCTAACCCAGAGATCGAAGCCATGTCTCCTGTGTCTCCAGCATTACAGGTGGATTCTTTACCACTGAGCCATCCAGGAAGACTTGGTTATATATAACATAAAGTAAAATAAAACTATAAACTAAAAATAGAAAGTATAATAATTTACTATTTTGATAATTATAAAACAGTATGTTCTGAAAATAAATGCTTACAAGTATTTAGTATTTTTATTCTTGCTTCCAAGGATAATTAGCATTGTTTGTCATGAACTGTACAAAATGGATGGAGCAGATAATAGCATCCTAATTGGATAGATATAGAAATAAGCACAGATACCTCACTTAAGATACTTCACAATTCAGTCTGGATTCTAGGTCTGGTGATGCCATGATCCAGCAATTAGTATTTTTCATCTTGAAGTCAATGTAGTTGAATAATACTGGAACTTAGCTAGTCATTCTACACTCCTTACTGGGCCAGAAAAATTCACTAGAGAAATGATAGGCTACCCACTCCGATATTCTTGGGCTTCACTTGTGGCGCAGCTGGTAAATATTTGCAATGTGGTTGACCTGGGTTCGATCTCTGGGTTGGGAAGATCCCCTGGAGAAGGGAAAGACTACCCACTCCAGTATTCTGGCCTGGAGAATTCCATGGACTGTATAGTCCATGGGTTGCAAAGAGTCGGAGACGACTGAGAGACTTTCACTTACATTTACACTATTCTTCTAACTCATAGCTGTATTGGATCTTATAAAATCTAGGGCTATTTGTAGTGCTCGCTTCGGCAGCACATATACTAAAATCTAGGGTTATTTGTTATACTGCCTGTTAAGTTATTGCACTCTGCCCCCACCCACCCCTCAAAGGGCAATCTCATTTATGACTCTGGTATGTCTATTTGCCTTGAAAACAATAATTATGTTGAAATAGCATAGCCAAAGAGTCAAAATTCAGCATTTAAACAATAATCACCTGTAGAAACTGTAGAAAAAGAGTAGTGTCTACAAATTATTATTTATTCTTAAATACAAAGAGGAAAATGCTAAAGTCTATTATTTCTCCCACTAATATGGAGTTCAGTAAAGAAGGCACCATCTGGACTTCTCAGTATAATCAATATCTCACATTCACATACCAAGAGGGAAGTATCATGTTAATTAATCTGAGTTGTTCTCTGCTTGAAACTGTGAGCCTTTTTTTTTTCCAATCCTGCTGGAACCACAGAGCTATGGTAACTTTCCACAGAAATGGCAAATTACCTACAGAGCTTAGGCTCAATGATTTCCTTTAACCAAATCTAGAAATGGGGCATTTTGAGCTCAGTAAGGATAGTAAGTGATTGTAGAAGAAAGTAATGTGGTTATTCCATCCCCAAAAAAGGGTGACTCTAGATAAACCTGGGAATGTGTAACTTTTCTGTGATAATCACTCTCCTCTCTAACCAAATCTTTTTATTGATTTTCTTTTTTTTCTTTTCTAAGGATCTTGGTCTACTTACTATTAGGAATAAATTGTATGGTCTTGCTATGATTTTTGTATTACAATGTAAAATTATGGGTGACACATAGCTAAATGAGATCAAGAAAAACTTTCAGATTACTCTAAATTAAAACAACTATTATCATTCCCTATGCAACTTATTCCATTTCCTCTTCTAAATATCAGTTATTCTGGAGACTGAAAAAAAACCCAGAGAAAAATCCTCAAAATACAAGTCATTTCATCACCACATATAAATCCTGGAGAGGGTCTTTAAATTAACCCTTAAAATATGAGCTTATTAACAAAGGGGAATTATCTCTCATCTATAAATACATTTATGCCCTAATAAGAAAGTCACTCAAATAGGTGTATTTTGTTTTGCTACTTCCCGAAAGAAGAGTTCTGGATAAAATTCTGAATCAATCCATCTGAATATCCTCCCATAGAAATGTTAATCATCCTCCTGAAATTTCCACACATATTTTATTTCTAGAATTTACGAAGAAGCCAACATAGCTACCCAAGTGGAACCAGATTGCAGGACACAAGGATCCATCCTTAACCTTATAAAAATGCCCTGGAATTTTTAATGAGCAGAAGTGGTCAGAACCTCAGTCTTACATCGCATCCAATAGATGGTTCTCCTGCAGCGCAGAGCTCCATAACTCACGGCCCGGGGCTGGCTCTGGACCACCTTGGGATGGACGAAGGCCACCTACTGAATCACCGCCACCACATCCTGCAACATCTCCCATCCAAGTCTTCCCTGGGCCCACCCCTGCCGAACTCCCAAGGTCAGAGGAGATCCCAGCTTTAGAGCATTTCATTACAAATTTTAAATTTCCATTCCCTGGTTTTCATATTGCACTTCAAGATCAACACCCTTATTAGCAGAAGTATACTTTTTGCTTTAAAATTTTATAACACTTTTTTCCATGGAGACATTCAAAGCAGGCTACTGAACTTCATTACCACACAGGCAGAATTCCTCACAACACCTCTATGAAGGAGGTGTTAAATGAGAAAGAGAGAGAGAGGTCACCATTACCTCCTCTCACACAAGCCCAATCCTCAATAATTAATGAATGAAAAGACATCTTGAATCCAGTGGTCACTAGAAGTAATTGGAGTATATTTTCTCAGCTGCCTCTAAATTAAAATGGTAATAATTTAACCAATATATCTGGGCTGAAGGCTAAAATAAGTTTCCTCCTGCGCCCAAGCAGTAGGACTAAGTGGGATCTGAACAGATGACTCTCTGTTACCAGTTGATTGCGGAAAACTCACAGGTTATACTCAGTAACTGAGGACTTCAAGTCCTGCTCACACTTACAACTGCCTTTCTCTTTCCTCATTGAAGAGATCCTGAAAAATTAGGAGGACAAAGGTTACATTTGACTTGCTTTATTTCCTTTTCTCTGTCCTCAGATTTACCTTACACAATTTTTTGTGTGTCCAAATGACAATATAAAATAAAGGACAAAATAAAAGAGAGAATACTTTGAGTGACAAAATCAGTACAGCCTGGCTATTGAGAGAAAATCATGTGACATAATGGATAGTTCGTAGTTTAGCACAGCAGTTCTTTGCATCATATCTATTGTCCATCCAGTGGGTAGGTTTTCCCCCACACTAGCTAATAAGCAATTCTTGGACCCCAACTGGGTGTTCTACTGTTCAACTCGATTGTGACACTATCCATACAGAGACAACATCAGATTCCAAAGTTAAGGGCTCAGTCCTATAAGATTGCCCTCCCTCCCATAGCCCCCACCCCACAGTCCACTTCGCTGCCTCTTCAGTTCAGTTCAGGTCAGTTCAGTCACTCAGTCGTGTCCGACTCTTTGTGACCAGGCAAAAGTATCACTGTGCTTATGACCAACTGGCTATAGATCAGAGGTTCCAGTGACCTCCTCCTCAGGTTCAGTTTATTTGCTTGAGTAGCTCTAGAACTCAGAGAAGCAATTTGCTTACTAGATTTTTTGTTGTTTAGTCACTAAGTCATGTCTGACTCTTTTGCAACCCCATGGACTGTATTGCAGCCCATCAGGTCCCTCTGTCCACAGGATTTCCCAAGAAAAAAAAAAAAAAAACTGGAGTGGGTTGCCATTTCCTTCTCCAGAGGATTTTTCTAACCCAGGAATCAAACCCATGTCTCCTGTATCTCCTGCACTGGCAGGTGAATTCTTTACCACTGAGCTACCAGGCAAGTCACTTACTAGATTTCCACTTCGCTATGAAAGGAGCAGCTGCTGCCACTGCTGCACTTCGCTATGAAAGGAGCAGCTAGATAGAGGCAAAATGCAAGGCATGGAGAAAAGTCTCCAAGCTCCCAGACTCTCACAGGATCAACACTCTCCCCAAATCTCCATGTGTCCACCCATCTGGAAGCTCTCCAAACCCTCTCCTTCTCGGTTTTTCTGGAGGCATCATTACATACACATGATCAATTAAATGATTCAACCTCCAACCCCAATCCCTTTCCTGGAGGTCAAGAGCAGGAAGGAAAGTTTCAGTCTTCTAATCACATGGTTGATTCTCTTGGCAACCTGCCCCTATTCTTAGGTGGGGCCCAAGAGTCAACCCAATAACACAACAAAAGACACCTTTATAGCTCTCATCACATAAGAAATTCCAAGAGTTTTAGGAGCCCTGTGCCAGAAACTGGGGTGAAGTCCAAATATATATTCCTTATTATAAATCACCATATCACAGACCCCTTTAGTACAGTGTAGCAGACACTGTCGGCTTCCATCACATACTCTGTGATTGTACATACCAGCGACTTACTTCTGATCTCTAACTGGGGAATTATTCTGGTTGCAGAAAGCACCATCTCACAGATGTCATACAAGCCAGAAGATGCAAGCCTGATAGAATGGTAAAATGAACTCATAAGGTGGAGACAAATGGGGAGGGACACAACTGAGGATTCATTATACCTAACACTTTGGTTTCTGTCTAGACACATTGCATGTCTCATGCTAGTAGACCAGCAAGCAATGCAAGGAGTTACTCTACTGCTTATCATGAGGAGAGAGGTTGATGCTATAAGGGACAGAGAGAAACACGACTGGAACTCAAGGGATTCATTGAGAAACCTCTTGGTACTTTCCACCCTGGGGATAATCTGACAAGATCAAGTCAATTTAAGGCTGAGAATCATCATGGAGGTATGTCTGTGATACATCAGGCAAGAAGCTTAGGCCCGTGAAAGTGCTGCCTGAGAGTGAAGTGTGAAAGTGAAGTCGCTCAGTCGTGCCCAACACTTTGCAACCCCATGAACTGTAGCCTACCAGGCTCCTCAGCCCATGGGATTTTCCAGGCAAGAATACTGGAGTGGGTTGCCATTTCCTTCTCCATGAGTGAGGAGACTTTAAATGGGTGGTAGAAGAGGGAGATTTGTTTTAGAAATTGTTTGTATTATGTGTGTACGTGAATAAAGAGAGAGAAAGACTCTGACTCTTTGTAGAATCTGTAACAGAGCAGATTAATTTCAAGCAGGGCATAAGTGGGTCTGGGTAGTACATGGGATGGACTGTAGCAGATATTTTTAGTGTCCTACTCATCAGCACTCCTATTCCTTGAAAATGCTACAGCTTCCTTTTGCAAACAATGTACCTTGCATAGGGTCACAAAGAGTTGGACAAGGTTGAGTGACTAAGCACACACACACTCCAATTACCTGAAGAAATGCAGTCATCAAAAACATCTTATTGAGACCAGCCATCAAAGAGAGTTGAAATTTGGAAAGAATAAATGTCCTGTTTTGAATTGAAAGAGAAATACTATCCACTGGTAAATTTTTGACATCCACACTTCCCAGAAGTCCTGTGTGTGGAATGGGTGAGTGTGAAGATTAATGCAGTTACCGATCCAGTACAGGAGGTGCAGCTTGCTTACACAGTCATTTTGCACATGCTTCTGTGACTTGGCCAGAGAATAAAGAACTCGCTAACAATGAAAGCCATTTGATAATGAAAAGATCGACAGCTTTGAGAGTTGGTGATGTTTCTTCACCAAGGGAGTTTTAGCCAAGGACAGACAATCATTTAGTAAGATTTACCAGAGTCAACCATCAAGCATAGGAAAGGTGGAGACTGGGGGTGAAGTTTGTAGTCAAATGCAGCCAAGAGAGAAGCATCCAGTAGATGAAAGAAAGAAGGTTAAAATAAAAAGTGAAGGGACCATTCATGTTGATCAAAGCTGAATTCAATGGACATAGAGCCCTAACACCCAAAATAAAGTCTAAGGTCGCTCCCAATCTCAATATGATAATGGAAAGGAAAGCAAAACACTGCTTATGCAGATCTGGTATATCTTTTACTGTGAAGGCACACTTCTCATCTTGCTAATAAGAAGACCAGTGTTGAAGACTGGCTATGAGTTTGTGGTCCTCTGTGTGTTTCTGAACCTCTCTCTGACCAACTGGACTCTTTAATGCCTACTGAGCCCATTCTCCAAATGATGTGTTTTGTCTCCTTTCCCATTGCAGTGCTCCCTTCAATAAAATATCTTAGATCTTGACCTTCTTTATTATTTTTTTAAATTTTTTTTGGGGGGGCTGCAGCATGCAGGATCTTAGTTCCCCAACCAGGGATCCAACCTGTGCACCCTACAAGTGGAAGCATGGAATCTTAACCACTGGATCACTATGGAAGTCCCTTTTATAAATTTTTTTGTTTATTTTTCAAAACTTTTTAAATTAAAAAGAAATTTTTTAAACTAACCCTGTTATTTAAGTTTCTGCACTTTAGTTGCTTTATTCCTCCCTGGCGCAGCATTTTTGGGTGCCATCTTAGTCACTTTGAGCTGCTCTAACAAAAATACCGTCGACTTGATGACTTACACGGCATTTATTTCTTACAATTCTAGAGGCTGGAAGACCAAGATCAAGGTACCAGTTGTTTCAGTATCTGGTGAGAGGTCACTCTCTGGTTGCAGATGTCCTTGCTGTGTCCTCACAAAGGATCAGAGAAAGAGCTCTGGAATCTGTCTGTGGTCCTATTCATGAACGTTCGACCATCATGACATAAATCATTAGTCTCACCTCTTGATATTATCACCTTGGAGTTAGGATTTGAACCCATGAATTTTTGTTGTTGTTCAATCGCTAAGTCATGTCTGACTCTTTGTTACCCCACAGACTACAGCACACCAGTCTTCCCTGTCCTTCACTATCTCCCTGAGTTTGCTCAAATCATGTCCATTGAGTCAGTGATGCCATCCAGCCATCTCATCCTCTGTTTAGCCTTCTCCCCTTGCCCTCAATCTTTCCCAGTATGAGCGTCTTTTATGAATTTTGGGGGGAACACAAATATTTAGTCCATAATACACACCAAAAATCAACAAAAAGTTCACCATGGTGCAGCCTTAGGACTCTTTTACTCCCAAAGCCAATTCACCTTTTCCGATCCCAGAAAGACTGATCCAGATAACTAATGAAAATATATTTTCTAAATAAAAGATTTTATTTCTATATGTTCTCAGAGTCACACAGGAAGGATCTCCATTTACCACAGATTTGGTTATCTCTAGCTACATTTTAGAGAGTTGGCTAGGATTATACTTTTGAAACTCATAATTATGCTCATGAGAATGGCCATGGCATAATACATTGCATTATCAAATTTTTTAAGCATTTAGGCAAAACTGGTGACCTCTTTACCTCTCAGGCACTGTGGAAGATTAAGAAGTTCATACTTGATAGAACTGTTTTTGAACTTGGGTTGGGACACATTGGGAATTAGGGAATAAAGAAAGCAGCAAAATAGCACATCACACAAATTGTCTTCTGGAAAAGTCCTTTGGAAACATATACCAGATTCTTTGGGAAAAGGAGGCTGTCAGAGACTAAATCCATAAATCAAATAGAAAAGAAAAAAAATGTGCTACTGTGGGAAGGAAAGGAACAAGTCTGTAGGGCTTAATCTTATCGTGGGAAGGTATTTCTCTTTACTTTACCACAAATACCATGGAAATGAGGTAAAATAGAGGCTACGTTGTAACATGAGTGATGTCACAAGGGGAAATTCATCATTAGAGATGTGAACCAAGAGACACATGACAAGCACAGGGGATAAAGGAGGAAGACGGAAAGAAATGCCAAGAGTTGTGACTCTAACATGATAGTTTCTATAAAATGCAATTTTATCATTATTTTGTCCCACATTCTTTAATTATAACATCCTATCTATGCCCCCAGACTGATCTGTCCTGGAAAAATCAGGTTATAAATATAAATTTTAGAAGGTATCCTTTGCCCATTTTTAACTGTCATGTTAACTATCAATGTATCATCATGTCATTACATCCTGCCCCCTACCTCAGTACCTTCTTCTAAAGAAAGAAATTGTGTAAAATGTTACAGTAGCTCAACCAAAACCACAGGCAAACATCTAAACACATACACTGTCAACACTTCAAAGAAGAAAGCTTAAAATTTAGCATAAAATTTCAGTTCTAGGAGTCATCCTTTTACTTGGAAAAATGACATGGTTTAAAATAGATAAATATTTCCCATAAGAATCAACAAAAATACCTCAGTTATATTAAGAGATATTCATCAAAAAAAAAAAATCAGTGGGAGATTCAGTCACTATGTTGTGTGCTGTGCTTAGTCAGTTGCTCAGTCGTGTCTGACTCTTTACAACCCGAAGGCCTGTAGCCCGCCAGGCTCCTCTGTCCATGGATTCTCTAGGCAAGAATACTGGAATGTGTTGCCAAGCCCTCCTCCAGGGGATCTTCCCAACCCAGGGATCCAGCCCAGGTGTCCCACATTGCAGGCAATTTCTTTACCATCTGAGCCACCCTGTGTATCTGTGCTAAAGAACTATGGATTATGAAAGAAGAATTACTCTCAAAATAACCCGAAGATTGCAGACAGGCTGGACAGGGAACATTCTATGATGATTCAATCCTCAGTTGTGAATGCACCAATTCCCACTAAAGCTTTCTTTTGCATCCTATTTCTCTGAACCCAAATCAAGCCTTCTTAAGAATGATCTTTTAAATATTCCAGAAGAAATGAACAATTATTCACCTGAATGTTTCTTTCTCTCTTCCTGGAACGTGGCCTGAATTTGGTTTGGGAAAGAGGCACAGTTCAGATTTTTCCACAGGCCTTCTTGACCTACACAAGTCAGCTTGCTATAAACCAAACCCCTGCAGCTCTCCTATCCTGGCAGAGCTAGGAAAGCCATAAATATTTTTGGCAAAGCAGACCCTAAAATAAGACAAGGTTTTTTATTTCGAGATCACATAACATTGGTCAAAGTGGCATAGTGAGGCAAACAGTTAAAACATATTTTTAAAGCAAATATGCGGTGATATAGAAATAGTTCTCACACTAATCCATGTCAATGATCACTTGAAAGTTTCAAACGCTAGGCTGTATAAGATACGTTATTTCAGGTGGGGATTATAAATGGCACTAGATTCTGTTGTATGGAAGGAAAAGGTGCTGACGTGCCCTGAGCCACTCAGAAACCCAGCTCCCACCTTGTCAGGCTTGACGTCCTAAAGGTTTACGAACAGCCTCTAACCAGTGGTTTCCAAATGTTAGTGCATTTCAGGATCAACTGGAAGACCTGGCTGGGTCTTAGTCCTAGATTCTGATTCATTAGGTCAAAAGGTGAGTCCCCACATTCCTATTTCTAGTAAATTCCCTAGTCCTATTGATTCTGCCAGCTCCTGTAACACACTTTGAGAAATCTCGCCTTAGACTGACTGGGACACCACAGGAGCCCTTCAAAGGAAAAGGAACCTTAATCCCATCAGTACTGCAATTTCCTGTCATGGTTCAGTTCAGTTCCGTTCAGTCGCTCAGTCGTGTCCGACTCTCTGCGACCCCGTGAATCATGATTACTTGTGCTAAATCCACTCCAGTCTTGCAGCAATCCCTTACTTGGTGAACAGCTGATATTCAGTTTGTTCATGGGTAATCATGTGTGTCACCCAAGTTCAGAATTTAAAAGGTAATTGGGAGAAGTCAGAGTAAAGAGTAAATCACAGACCCAAAACTCATACTTACTGTTTTCTCTCCCCATGGGCTTTATTACCACCCCAAAATCTACTGAATTCGACAAAACCACAACTAATCACTAGCTTGCATTGATAAGATTTGGTTCTAGCTGACATTCTTTTTCTCAGAGTGATCCCATTTTCTTAGCTAGTCAACAGGATCTACTATAAATGTAGGACTAAGAAATGCTGGAATGTATTTTTTAAAATGTCTTATTATTTCACCTAAGAAATAAAACAACATAAAATATGAAAAATTAAATTCTTGATATACTTAGGCAGTGAGTACTCTGGTAGGTTGGATTGTTTTTTTCCAAGTCCTCCCTACCTGCTTCTGTGAGAGGATTACATATTCCAGCCCTTTGCCTTGTGCTTGCCCTTCTCAGTGATACCAGCTCACTTTCTACCAGACTGATACTTGCCTTGGTCACGTGACTTGCTTTGGCCAACAGAACACAAGCTGAAGGGATCTCCACAAGCCTAAAGGTTGTATCAGTATTCTCTCCTCTATCATTAAGCTGACATTTACTGAGCTGAGGTTGCTCTTTCATGTGTGTGTACTAAGTCTCTTCAGTCGTATC
Source organism: Moschus berezovskii (assembly GCF_049115385.1). Classification (NCBI taxonomy): domain Eukaryota; kingdom Metazoa; phylum Chordata; class Mammalia; order Artiodactyla; family Moschidae; genus Moschus; species Moschus berezovskii. The sequence goes on from NC_142465.1 coordinate 94,478,179, forward strand.
TGACTATTTGACCCTATGGACTGTAGCCCACCACACTCCTCTGTCCATGGGATTCTCCAGGCAAGAACACTGGAGTGGATTGCCTTGCCCTCCTCCAGGGGATCTTCCCGACTCAGGGAAGATCTGCTGCTCTTCCAGCCTGTTCTTAAATGAAGATGACGTAGAACACAGTCCCAGCTGATGTACATCACAAGTGAGAAATAGACCTCTATTTTTCCAAGACTGAGATTTGGACTTTGACAGGACATGTAACTTAGCAAAAGTACAACATGAATACATATAATATGTAAAACAAGAAGGAAACTTTAATGACCCCTTTATTGAGAAAATGGTCATGGAAAATATGGAAAGGGTAGATAGAATTTACATAGTCTCACTTACAATTGATAAACCTGAAATATACAGAGGTCAAATGATTTGCCTAAGGGTACACACATAAATAAATGGAATAGTAAACTACTGTTACTTTCAAGAAAATGGAAGAGAAATAACAAAAAGTGAGGACCATGTTTGAAGCAAAGGGCTCATCTCTATAGTCCAGCGAAGTCTAACAGACAGATACTAGAGTTCTATATTCTAACATAGAGTTCTAAAATCAATTTCTCTTAGAAACTGGTTGCTTCAAATTTAAAATATAGTTTGCTTAACCAGCTAGAATTTTCATTATATGACAAGTGTGGGAGACAACACATAGGTCTTCAGTGAGGTCCCCAGCAATAAATGCCCAGACCACTTCATAGATGTACAATCAATGTGAAGCTGAATACAACAGGTTGTGCCAGAAAATATTTGAATTATATAGCAAACTTTCTGCGATCTAATTCCTTGTCCACCAAAAAGAAAAAAGTCTGATATTTCTATCTATCTCCACTTTTAGTTTGCTCAGGGGGAAAAGTATGCTGGTCAGTTTGAAGTGAATATTTACTTATTTTTTAAATTTTTTAATTTAAATTTATTTTTAATTGGAGGATCATTGCTTTACAATGTCATGTTGGTTTCTGCCATACATCAACATGAATCAGCCATAGGTATACTTATGTCCCCTTCCTCTTGAACCTCCCTCCCACCCCATCCCACCCCTTGAAGTGAATATTTAGCTCAGTTATGTTTTTCATTGCATAATGGAATCTCCTTTTTATGCCTAGAATCTTTCTTACTTTCTAATAATAATAATATAAAGAATTTCCTTTGAAAAATAATGAATCCTTCCCCTTAGGCTACACAATCAAGGAGGGGTTGACTTCATCTTCAGTCTCAAAACCAGTTAACATGAATCAGCACATGTTAGCTGATGATTCCCTGGCCTGGTGACTGGTTCATGGATGGATACATGGCTCTGGGGGGGCCATGATAACAAGATCTAGGGTAGCTGGGAAAGAGAGATTCTCCCCACTTCCACACTGGATGTGAAGTCTGGAGCTACACTGCTCAGTTTTTAATCAAGAATAGTGAGCATGTCTGGCAGACGTAGAGAATGGACTTGTGGACACAGTAGGAGAAGGAGAGGGTAGGACAAATTGAGAAAATAGGACTGACTGACATACACTATCATATGTAAAACAGATAGCTAGTGGGAAGCTGCTGTGCAACACAGGGAGCCCAGCCTGGTGCACTGTGACAACCTAGAGGGGTTAGATGGGGTGGATTGGGGTGGAAGGAGGCTCAAGAGGGAGGGGATATATGTGTGTGTGTGTGTGTGTTAGTCATCAGTTGTGTCCAACTCTTTGCGACCCCATGGACTGTAACCTGAAAAAGCTCCTCTGTCCATGAAGTTCTGCAGGCAAGAATACTGGAATGGGTTGCCATCCCCTTCTCCAGGGTATCTTCCTGACCCAGGGATCAAACCCAGGTCGATCAGACCATTGCAGGCAGATTCCTTACCATCTGAGCTACAAGGGAAGCCCATGGATATATATACATATACATAAATACATACATATACACACAGTTATGGCTGATTCATGTTGCTGTATGGCAGAAAACAATACAACATTGTAAAGCAATTATCCTCTAAATTAAAAAAAAATAGTGATATGTCTGCAAATGAATCCAACACATGGAGGAAAATCAGTCTAAGAGAGAACCAGGTTAACTGTGAGATTGTTTGAGCCTCAACATCAAGTCACCCAAACCTCAAATCTCCAAACTTTTGTGGTTATTTAAACTGATAAATTCCTTTCGTGCTCAGCTTGACATTGGGATTTTTGTCACTCAAGCTCCAGAGTTCGAAGTTATAACACACTATATTAACAAAGTTGGCATTTTTCAGCCTCTTATGAGTTTGGAAAATGCAAGTCAGCCTCCTTGACATTCAGAGACTCTGGGTGACTGACAAGATTATTTTGGCTGGGATGTCAAACTCTGAGCCTAGGTAAACTGACCAAGGTAAATGTCACCTCTGAGGCTTACTAACAGCCCACTGTTTTTCTCTTTTAATTCAAGGTTATCAGGCATCCAAGCTCATCTTGCTTTTGTCTTTTCACTGTGTACAGAGTACTGGGAAGATTTATCCTGGTTTATTTTAAGGATAAACTCAAAAGAAGAAATCCTTATATTAATGATATTTGGGGTTAAACTAACAGATACTTAATGAACAGCCACATTTGCCCAGTCTGGTGTTAGTGCATTGTATCCTAATAAGAATAACTTTTCTTACAGAATTCTCCAATAAAGGATGCTACCCTGATATGTCCAACATTGGGGCCAGAATCATGCTTGCAAGCTACTGGGTTCAGATTCTATCATGAACAATATCTAGAAGGTTTCTTGATCTCAAGGTTCTGTGAAGAAAAATATAAGGGTGACATTTAGATTTTACTAACATTTAAGGATAAGTATATATAACAAAATAGCAATAATATTGAGTAGAGTCTGGAAATTCTTTTCTAATCCTGTATTATTAGCTCAGTGAAACTAGTAAAGTGTCTCTATTGAGGACCAGCAGAGAGGAATTTTCATCTGTTGTCAATTTGTCATTCACATACTTTTTACAACCCGGCTCTGTTATACTAGGGGCTTCCCAGGTGGTTCAGTGGTAAAAAAAACACAAAAAACAAAAAGAAACCAATTGCCTGAAAGGCAGGAGACACGAGTTTGATCCTTGGGTGGGGAAGATCTCTGGGAGAAGGAAATGGCAACCCACTCCAGTATTCTTGTAAGAAAATCCCATGGACAGAAGAGCCTGGCAGGCTACAGTCCATGGGACTGCAGAGTCGGACAAGACTTAGTGACTAAACAACAACTGCGTACTGAGATAATCACTTCTTTGTATCAAATTCCTTATTGTTTACAGTAGAAAACTCTTTGTCCCTATCTTTGATTGCTTTTCAGATTTTAATACAGAGTCTTCTTAAACCGTATATAGTTCATAGTGAAAGCAGTTTCACTCCTCCCTGTCAGCTAACTGGCTACTGTAAGTATTTATTATACCGGGACTGGCTTCTGTCTCTATTTGAGCAGCCCGGCAGCTTTCTGTCTTCTCTGAGCGCTCTCTGTCTGCTGCCTCTGTGTTCTGCCAGCGCCGCAGCCGTTGCGAGGACAGGGTGTATATGCTACTGCTTTTGGCTGGGAGAATAAATTCCAGCTTAGGTCCAAGTTGAAAATGAATCCCCCACTCGGCAAAAACATGGGCTCTAGGATACTTCCTGTGTACCCCGTTAAAAACCCCTTTGGCCGCAGAAGCCTGGAGTTTCACAGTGGGACCATTTCATGCTTAATAGCATGTTCTGCGCTAGGCAGAACCGTGGGAAAAACAAAGGCAGACGGCCTTACTCCCTACATGGAGAAGTGCAAACTCCAGCCTGGGAGGCACAGTTTGTTATGTACACAGAAACACACATGTGTATGAGTGCACACGCACGTGCACACATCTTGAAATGAATACAGCACAGCATACAAGGTTATGGTGGTGATCACCAGTTGGTGAGAAGAAGTCAAGGTAATTTTAATCAGTTGGAAAGACTTCATGGCTAAAGCCAAACTTGAGCTGTGCTTTGGGCACCAAGGAGGACTTAAATCATTATGTGAAGCCTGGACTGGCCAAAGGCTGGACTCTAAAGTTGAAAAGTACAAACAATCTAGTTAAAACACCTGGCTCCACAATGGCTTGTCATGATATGGGCCACATATGTATACACCAAATTCTTCCCCTTGAAATGGCTTATTTTGGCTCTGTAAAAATTCAACCTATATATTTTGGGCTTTCATTTGGCAATTTCATTTCAGTTCAGTTGCTCAGTCATGTCGGACTCTTTGTGACCCCATGAACTGCAGTACACCAGGCCTCCCTGTCCATCACTAACTCCCAGAGTCCACCCAAACCCATGTCCATTGTGTCCGTGATGCCATCCAACCATCTCATCCTCTTTCGTCCCCTTCTCCTCCTGCCCTCAATTTTTCCCAGCATCAGGGTCTTTTCAAATGAGTCAGTTCTCTGCATACTTTTAAGTTTCTGAGGTCATGTTTGCTGAAATCTGACAGAGCAGATTTTAAACCTGATTGTCCTTGTGTGAAAAATCACTAAAGCTTTTTAAAAGTTTCAAAATCAGCATTTAAGCAATTCTATTAGTTTTCTAAGTGAATCCATAAGGGTACAGTTTTTGGGGTTTATTGATCTGTTGGTAAGATGCCTTTATTATAAACCCAGACATTTTGCAAATAATTCTCTAATGCATTTTAAATAAATAAAATCCTAATTTTGCCTTTAAGCACCAATAAAATCAGGAATGCGTCAAAGCAAGAAATTCAAAGTTGAACTCAATTAGTCCATGAGAAAATTCCACTGTTCAAAGGCATTGGAAAATGATCCTGGAAAGGTGTAATATTCCTATGCCAAGTCCATTTGATTACTTTAGATCATATTAGAAATAAAACATCCAAGCCATTTGCCGTTGATTTTTCAGAATGTGTTCATTCACTTTATTTGTTCCTTGAACTTATTTATATTTTCTGCATCATACGAGGTCGCTTTTAAAAGTGAGACTATCTCAAGGGTTTGTTTTATAGAGTAGTTCAATGAAACAGGCATGATTTAAACAATTTACTTAAAAAGAAGTATTCTACTTGCAAAGTCTAAGAGCACTACTTTAAGATTTTAACACAACAGCCTGATTTTACTTGGTCCAATGTCTTGAAAAAACAGCATGGTGAGAAGGGTTAAAGGTGAACTTACTACTCATTGATTCTAGAAATGACTAATTCACCGTACTGAAGGAAATCTCCCACAAGTCTATAATGTAAGTTTACTTTACTGATTTAGTGCTGATTTCAGCATCAGCCTCCTGCTTCTTTCTCACGGATGCAGAAATGTAAATGAGTCAGGAAAGGATGCTTCCTATGAGAACTATTTTTTTCTCACTAAGAAGGAAGGCCAAGGAAAGCCTTATGCTTTCCTTCCAAAGTTCACAAGGCTTTTAACTAAGATCCTCTTGCTGAATAAGTTCCTTTTCATTGACTCTAATTTAAGACACTTGTTTTTTTAAAAACATATTTTCCAGAAAACATCTGGTATATTACTCCAGGTCTGTATCTACTAGTGGAATCTAAAGTTAGAAACAAGGTAAAGCAAATTTAACTTTCTTTTTTGTCCTTCCATAGCATCACTCTTATGTACAAAGAAAATGTCTAAGAATATTATCTGCACAGTTAGAGATTATTTTTAGCAAACTGAAATAGTGTTCCAGGGTACTGATTAGCATTCAAACATAAAAACTTTTCAATATTTTATAATCATAGTTCATTAAAATATGACATTCAAAAACAGTTGGAGAAAATATTTGTGTAAAACATTAAGTTTATAATGCTGGGCCTGTCATTCTTGGTAAGTATAATCAATTGTGCAATAGACCTTTTAAAGATATCTTGCGTGCTAAGTCACTTCAGTCATTTCTGACTCTTTTCAACCCCTTGGACTGTAACCCGCCAGGCTCCTCTGTCCATGGCTTTCTCCAGGCAAGAATACTGGAGTGGGTTGCCATTTCCTCCTGCAGAGAGATATCTTAGGAGTACATAAAGCTAAACCAGTCAAGTTAATTGATGACCCATAATTTGTAAAATTTATTTTATTTAATTGAGATGTAACTGACATACACTGTTGTATAAGCTTCAGGTATACAACATAATGATTTAAGGTTTGTATGTACTGTGTAATGATCACCATAAGTCTAGTTAACATCCATCACCACACATAGTCTCTTTTTCTTGTGATAAAAACTTTTAGATTTAGTCTCAGAAACTTTCAAATATATAGTGAAGTATTATCAACTGTAGTCACCATGTTCTACATTATATCCCCAGGACTTATTTACTTTATAACTGGAAATGTATATGTTCTGATGTTCTGACTGCTTTAATACATTCTGCCTACCCTGCCACACCCGATCTATGATAACCACGTCTGTTCTCTGTATCTATGAGTTCAGTTATTTGTTTTTCTGTTTGCATTTTTAAAAACTTTTTATTTTGCATTGTGGTATAACCAATTATTGTGATCGTTTTTGTTTGTTTGTTTGAGGCTTTCCTTCATTTAGAGAAAGCTCAAAAGAAGTCACTGTTGTATTTCTGTTACTAAGTGTATGAATTCAGTATTCTCCCCTTATGAAAAAAGTAAATATGGAATTCTTGAAATTGAGACAATTGTTGAAATATAACATCTTTAAGGTATGAGCAAAAAACCCCTCTTGAAATAGTAATGCCTTTTCCACTACTATAGCCTTCATTTTTAGGACACTTAAATTTTCTTAACCAAGCTTCTTATGACCTTATCTGAATCTGTATACTAAGGAACCACTTGAGTACTATTACAACAAAATACCAATTTAGGACTATTTTTTAAATGTACAAGTATAATTCATAGAAATATTAAATAAACACAAGTCAAATATATTATTTAATTTAATATTTAGTGAGGGAACCAGTAAATGTTACAACTAAGTCGAAGTGAAAGTCTCTCAGCCGTGTATGACTCTTTGTGAACACATGGACTATACAGTCCATGGAGTTCTCCAGGCCAGAATACTAGAGTGGGTAGCCTTTCACTTCTTCAGGGGATCATTCCAACCCAGGGATTGAACCCAGGTCTCCCTCATTGTAGGCAGACTCTTTACCAGCTGAGCCACAAGGAAAGCCCAAGAATGCTGGAGTGGGTAACCTATCCCTTCTCCAGCCGATCTTCCCGACCCAGGAATCAAACTGGGGTCTCCTGCGTTGCAGGAGGATTCTTTACCAATTGAGCTATCAGGAAGTCACTAAGTCAAAGGAGAGTTTAAAGAGCCATCCTATATATAGGCAAAAGAGAATGCTAAAATGAAATTACAAATAGAGGCAAAAGTAACCTATCCATAGGGCAACAATCAGTTGCATTCTAACAGACACATTTCACTTGCATTTCTATGGATAAGAATCACCTGCACTATTAGCAGTATTATAGAATTTACAGAGTTATGAAATAGTTCAAAGACAATAAGATATGGAGGTAACCAAGAAACGTAAGCTAAATCGATACCCACTATTGTAGGCAGAATTCTAACATGGCCCTCACAATTGCCGCCTCTGAGTTTTTCCTATGATTGTGTTATGTTACCTGGCAATAGGGTTTTTGCAGATGTAATTAAAGATTCTAATAAGTTGACTTTAGGATAGGAAGATTTTCTAGATGGGCCTAACTAATTACATGAACCCTTTAACAGAAGTATTTCTCCAGCCGGTAGCAAAAGGGGAAGTCAGAGATTTAACATATAAGAAGGGTTTGACATGCCATTGCTGACCTGAAGGTGGCTGTGGCCATGTGAAAATGATTTGAATATGTCCTCTAGTTGCTGACAGTGATCTCCAGCCAACAGTCAGAAATAAAATAGAAAACTCAACCATGCAACTGTAAGAAACTATATTCTGTCAATAACCCAAATAAGCTAGGAATAAAATATTTCTACAGAGCTTTTAGATGAATACTTATCCTACTTGACACATGATTTTAGCCTTTGGTACCCTAAGCTGAGAACCTAGTCAATTTGTGCTGAACTTCAGATCTACAGAATTGAGATGACAAATACTCTCTTAAGCTGTTAAGTTTGTGATAATTTATTATGTAGCCATAGAAAACTAATATACATGAATCGTCTTTGTCTGTTACACAGATACTTACCACAGCAGTAATAAGTATTATTTAAGTCTATAAAAAGAAAATAACTATCCATGCCTTGCAAATTTTCCCCTTGAAGTTGGTGTTATTAATAAATTTTTAATATCAAAAGCTTTAAAAATTTGGAGATATAAAGTTAAACTTGAGAGATAAGTTGAAAATGGACAAGTTTCTCATTTAATCATATGTACTGTATACAGAGGGCTTCCCAGATGGCTCAGTGGTAAACAATCCACCTGCCAATGCAAGAGACAGGGGTTTTTGATCCCTGGGTCAGGAAGATACCCTGGAGTAGGAAACAGCAACCCACTCCAGTATTCTTACCTGGGAAATTTCATGGACAAAGAAACCTGGCAGGCTATAGTCCATGGGGTCGCAAAAAAGTCAGACATGACTTAGTGACTAAACAACAAACAACAAAAAACTGTTTATGGAATCCACAAAGCAAGCCATACTCAGATTCCACATTCCTCTTTACTCTCTCTGGCTATGGTTTAAAATTTAATAAGCACTGTCTTTAAGAGTAGCTGTTTTTCTAAACACTGTACTACATTAATAAATACTTTCTTTCTAAAAGAAAAGCACTTGTGAACATATTGACTGCCGTCCTTTCCTGGGGAGAAGGCAGCTTACTTTCTGTCACCTGCAGAGGCACTGGAACGAAAGCATAATCATTTGTATTGAGATTCTGAATCATATGGGCCAGATTTCAGGGATTTCACCCTGGATTGGCTGGCCTTTGGGAGCAGAAAAACAGAAGAGGAAATGTCCATGTTTGAGCTGGCATGTACTGTGCAATTTTATCCAGCACTGACAAGTCCCTGCTGTTGGAAACCTGTAGAAGTTGTGCAGTTTGTAACTATTGGCCAAATAACCATGCTGTGTGCATGAAAGAATAAAGATGAAAAATTTACAAAAACACATATACACTTTCTTAGAAATTAAGGTGTCTCATTCTGATTTGACTCCTGAAGCTGTCACATAATATATGTTTTTAAAAATTAGGTAGATATTTGAGGCCATTTTAAAATCTCTGTTGTCTGTGTGTTTGAGAGAGAGAGAGCTGAGTTCTGCCCGACTCTTTGCAACCCCATGGACTATAGCCCGCCAGACTCCTCTGTCCATGGAATTCTCCAGGCAAGAATACTGGAGTGGGTTGTCATTTCCTTCTCCAGGGATCTTCCCAATCCAGGGATCGAACCCGCGTGTCTGAAGTCATCTATATTGACAGGTAGATTCTTTGTCACAAACGCCACCAAATCTCTGTTCATATTGCAATATGTCAAGGCCATCTTGCAGCATATTTGAAAGAGTATTATGTGTTTATTTTTCTTTCAAACAGAATTTTAAATAAAGGCAAAATTCATTTTAATAACTGTTTAAAGTTTCTCTCGGGTCTTTTATTTTTCTTATTTATTAAGGTCTGGAAACATCACTTTCAACTTCCTCCATGAATATAAAGCAAGGTGCATGAGATGGAAATAATTATCAGTCATTAGTTGGTGCTTCAACACAGCAGTTTTAGGCTTTTGAAACAAAATTAATCTAGAAATTGCTCTACTTTTTAAATGGCATGTTTTTAAATGTCATGCGTGCACTGTGGTTGATGTATGGAAACATGCCCAGTTACAGACACTATATACACAAAGATGCTTCTCACTTTGTGCAGCAACTGTGCTCAAGAGAAGCTATGTATATAAATCACACATTTTTAAAATTAATTGTTTAGAAACTCCTTGGGGGTTTATACTTTAAGAACCCTTGTATTGATTCATTTTATAACAAAAAATAATCTTGCCCAGGAATTATCCCTTTTGAAAGTACTGTGTCTGACATAAGTATTATATCAAATTTAAGAACTAGGACTTTGAAAGCAGAAAGAAGTTTCAGCTATTTTTTTTTTAAGTAGTGTTTAGGAAAAAATATACTCAATAAATGTTAGCAGTGTAATCATTTTTTCTCAAATATATTTTTTTCTTAACTGATCGTAGGAAATATATATATATATGTGTGTTTGTCTCTCTCTTTCTCCCTCTCTCTCTCTCTCTCTCTCTCTCTATATATATATATATATATATATATATTTAACTGACAACAGAGGATGAGATTTTTTTTTAACTGACAACAGAGGGTGAGATGGTTGGATGGCATCACCGACTCAACGGACATGAGTCTGAGCAATTTCTGGGAGATGGTGAAGAACAGGGAAGCCTGTGACCATGGGGTCACAAAGAGTCAGACACGACTGAGTGACTGAACAGCAATGAACAACAACTGATCTATCCTTCCATTCAACAACGTCTAACTCAAAATTTGGAATTCTTAGCAGAATACTCAAGTTCTCACCAGTTGTAATTATGCTGAGTTGAAAGATAAGTAAGGAAGAGGGTATAGTGTGTTTATCTAGGTCTAACCAGAATGGTAAAGCAGAAAATTTTCTACATTGCTCATGTGATGAAGACCAAAATTAACTCTATGTTTTTTTTGAAAAGCATACGCAATACATGTTTTTATACTGAACTATGATTTTTCCATTTTAGAAATTTGCCTAAAAAGAAAAAATATTCAGCCCAGATGTGTATACTAGTTACCTATTGCTACCTCAGATATGCAGATGATACCACTCTAGTGGCAGAAAGTGAAGAGGAACTAAAGAGCCTCTTGTTATGGGTGAAAGAGGAGAGGGAAAAAGTTAGCTTTAAACTCAACATTCAAAAGCTAAGATCATGACATCTGGTCCCATCACTTCATGGCAAACAGATAGGGAAAGAGTGGAAGAAATGACAGATTTTATTTTCTTGGGCTCCAAAATCACTGTGGACAGTGACTGCAGCCATGAAATTAAAAGACACTTGCTCCTTGGAAGGAAAGCTATGACAAACCTAGACAACATATTAAAAAGTAGAGACATCACTTTGCTGACAAAGGTTTATATAGTCAAAGGTATGGTTTTTCCAGTAGTCACATGTGGATATGAGTTGGACCATGAAGAAGGCTAAGCACCAAAGACTTGATGCTTTTGAATTGTGATGCTGGAGAAGACTCCTGAGAGTAACTTGGACAGCAAGAAGATCAAACGAGTAAATCCTAAAGGAAGTCAAACCTGAATATTTACTGGAAGGACTGATGCTGAAGTTGTAGCTCCAATACTTTGGCCACCTGATCTGAAGAGCTAGTTCATTGGAAAAGACCCTGATGTTAGGAAAGATAGAGGGCAGGAGGAGAAGGGGGAAACAAAGGATGAGACGGTTGGATGGCATCACCAATTCAATGGACAAGAGTTTGAGCAAACTCTGGGAGAGAGTGAAGGACAGGGAAGCGTGGTATGCTCCAGTCCATGGGGTTGCAAAGAGTCAGACACGATTTATCAACTGACCAATAACAACAAAAATTGCTACTCTAACACATTACCACCAATTCAGTGGCATAAAGCAACACAAATGTATCATCTTACAGTTCTGGAGGTCAGAACTCCAAAACCATTGGCTATGGTTTTTCCAGTGGTCATGTATGGATGTGAGAGTTGGACTGTGAAGAAAGCTGATCGCCGAAGAATTGATGCTTTTGAACTGTGGTGCTGGAGAAGACTCTTGAGAGTCCCTTGGACTGCAAGGAGATCCAACCAGTCCATTCTAAAGGAGATCAGTCCTGGGTGTTCATTGGAAGGACTGATGCTGAAGCTGAAACTCCAATACGTTGGCCACCTCATGCGACGAGTTGACTCACTGGAAAAGACTCTGATGCTGCGAGGGATTGGGGGCGGGAGGAGAAGGGGACGACAGAGAATGAGATGGCTGGATGGCATCACTGACTTGATGGACATGAGTGTGAGTGAACTCCGGGAGTTGGTGATGGACAGGGAGGCCTGGCGTGCTGATTCACGGGGTCGCAAAGAGTCAGACACGACTGAGCGACTGAACTGAACTGAAAGTCAAGATGTCAGTAGACTGGTTCCCTCTGAAGTCTCTAGGAGAGAATCTCTTTCTATTCTTTTCCAGCTGCTAAAGGCTGCCTGCTTCCCTTGGCTAATGGCCTCCTCCCAAGAAGCACTTTTCTCCAACCTTGACTTCTTCCATCACCACATCTCCTTCTCGTCACTGACCATTCTTATAATGACCCTTGTGATTACAATGGGCCCCCCTGTATAATCTAGAATAATCTTCCCTTTTCAAGGTTCTTAATCACATCTGCAAAGTTCTTTTTGCCACATAAGGCAATATATTAAATATTAACAGTTCTGAGAATTAAGACCTGGGCATCTTTTCGAGGTGGTTATTATTTTGTCTATAACTCAGTGTTAGAAACTCATTTTAGGGTATTAATATAAAATTTGTGACTCTGTCTTCCTCACTGCACAAACAAAATGGTTTAATTCTCACCTTTGGAATTAAAATTAGTCTGGAAGAAGGTTCATCTAGCAGTTACTGAAAACATTCTATCTACCAAGTGCCTTGTATCTACATATTTAATCCTTACAACAAACCTGTACTATTAATTTTAGCTCACTGTACACATGACGAGATTGTAAGACACAGTGTTCAATTCCTTGTTCAAGATTCTAAATGTAGCAAGTGATGACTTGGTATGTCAGGGCCAGTATGACTCCAGAGTTTCTCCTCCTAACACCAACTTTATTCTAGCTCTCTTTAGAAATTAGCAAAGAGGATTCTCATGTGCAAATTAAAAGTATGCATACAATGCATTGTGTGTGTGCTCAGTTGCTCAGGCCCATCTGACTCTTTGCAACACTTTCTACTGTAATCCACCAAGCTCCTCTGTCCATGGGATTTTTCAGGCAAGAATACTAAAGTGGGTTGCTATTCCCTCCTTCAGGGGATCTTCCCAACCCAGAAATTGAACCCAGGTCTCCTGCATAATGCATTAACTATGCCAACTAAGATGTGGGCATATTCAAGCTAGTTACTGGAGTTAAGGTGAGGCACCTCCTTAGAAAGCTGATGGTGTCTGTTTGCAACTGAGGCAGCATATCAGATGTTAATGTTATTCAACCAACTCTCTTCAGTTTAGAGCATTAATCTATGAAAGCCAAAGACTCTCAAAGCCACTTTTACGTTTATTCATGGTTGTGTTGTTAGGATATCCATACCTGAATATCAGTTAGTTTAGTCAAATTGCCTTTCTCCCCAATACTACAAGTTGAGTAGAGCACTTTGGAGGTAGTAAAGATAAGATTTTACTTTATCAGGATGCACCTGGGGGAAGCGGCCCTCTTAGAGAAAAGACCACAAGCCACTTCTCATCCAAAACTGCTTAAAAGATTTAAATTCCTAAGAACCTCATTAGCAAAAATCATTTATTCCTTTTTTCATTATGCAATTATTATAATTAAATAATTTAAATAAATAAATATTTTTATTTCATATTTTTCCATTGGTGGATTTTTTCTCTCCTAGTTTTATTGAGATGTAATTGATATATATGTTAATAACACTGTATATGTTTAAGGTATATGGTATAATGATTTGGCTTACATCGTGAAATGACTATCATAAGTTAACTGAACATCCAACAGCTCACAGAGATATAAAATTAAAGACATAGAAAATAATTTTTGTGTTGTGATGAGAACTCTTAGAATTTGTTCTCTTAACAGCTTTCATATATGACATATGGCAATGTTAATTATGTTTACCATATATCTCTAGTACTTACTCATCTTATAATGGTAAGTTTGTACCTGTTGATTGCCTTTACCTAATTCCCCTTCTCCCACATCCTGCCTCTGGTAAACACAAATTCAATCTCTGCCCTTGCTAGATTCTTAAAGCTCCATAAAAACCAGAACAATGTCTATCTTATTCTGCATCAGAGCGGCTAATAGCATATATGGTGCATATGGACTCAATATTTTTGACAGATGGAGGGAAAGGAAGAAAGAAGAGTGGAAAAAAGGAAGAAAAAAAAAAGGTTCAGTCACTAGTAAATCCCAGATAAGAAATAGTGATACATTTGTGCATATGTGAAAACTAAAAATGAGACATAAGTAGTCAGAGTATCTGTCAAGTTTAGAGTCATAATCCAGCTACACAGCAGGCAAGGTTGAGAAGGCAAGCATTCATTGATTTAACTCCCTACATGGAGCTTGGCTAATCCTGTTCAGAGTGGGGATGACTTCATGAAGCATTTTTTGGCCTCAAAGGAAAAGAGAAAAATAAATTTTTGAAATACATCATTGGGGTAAAAAAGGCATTGTGGGAAAGTTGGACAGGATGAGAGAACAGCATGGAATCCCCATCAAAAAGGCCCACATCTGATATAACAGTATGGTAGCTGTTTAGTTTCCCCCAACATTGAATGGTAGGCAAACTAAGAGCATGGCTTGTGTCTTTCAACTTTGAAATTCCGCATTTAATAAATACTTAACAAATGAATCATGGTGTAAATAGACAAAGGCCATGGGGGAAATCAGCCAGGTAAGATGGGCACAGAACCTGTAAGGAACAACTACACAGTGGCACTCAACAGGGTAATCATCACAGAGAGCTGAGGCTTGGCCCAAGTCTTGAAAGATAAGGAGGGGGTTCCCAGTGTAAGAAAGAGGAAAAGGGTTCTTTTCAGATGAAGTTGGCTGTACAAGGAAGGGGAGGCTTGAGAGAATAGTGTATTCTGAGAACCACACATGATTTGGTGTGGAAGGAGGAAATAGTAGAGGATGTGGCTGACCGGAGATAAGTGACAAAGAAGATGCTGAGGCTGAAAGAGTTTGACTCTTCGGCTGCCATCACTGGGGGGAATATGTAAGGTTAACCAGGAAGGCTTCCCTGGTGACTCAGTGGTAAAGAACCCGCCTGCAATGCAGGAGATACAGGTTCAATCCCTGGGTTGAGAAGATCCCCTGGAGAAAAGAATGACAACCCACTTCCATATTCTTGCCTGGATAACCCCATGGGCTCTGAGCCTGGTGGGCTACCGTCTATGGGGTTGCAAAGTGTCCAGCTTGACTCAGCACACAAGCAGGCAGGCAGCCGACATGACCGGATCACTTCCCGCAGCTGTGTAGCAACTGAATTATAAGGGGGTTGGGGAATGGAAATTGTTTTAGATTAAGAGAAAGGTAACTGCAGTAGTTTTGGTGAAAGCAATCATGAGCACTCAAGTCAATGTACTTTCATGGAAAACTTAGAGGCGAGGATGGTGGTTAAGGTGAAAGCTTAGACAGAATCACTGATGTCTCCCAGGTTTCAGACCAGAGGATCTAGGTGATACCATTTGCCAAGTCAGGTGAGAAAACAGAAAGAGACTGGAGTTGTGGGTGAGGGAGTAAGGAATATTGCTCAGATACATTGAACTTGAGACAACAGCAGCATTATTAACTCTAGCTCTATGCTGGGCTCCCTTCTCAGTGTTTCACATGTGATTATGAATTTCAAATGAGATGATGTGTATAAACGTTTTGGGGGAAAGCATAAAGTGCAATATTATTGTGCGGATTAGCATTTATACCTTCTTTTCTATTTTTACTACAGTTCGGAGAGTAAGGCTCTTGGATTTTCTTTATTTTTCTTCTTTTCCCTAAACCAAGAAAATTACACTGTAAAATATTTGAAGTGAAGCTAAGTTGCTCAGTCGTATCCAACTCTTTGTGGCCCCATGAACTGTAGCCTACCACGCTCCTCTGTCCATGGGATTTTCCAGGCAAGAGTACTGGAGTGGGTTGCCATTTCCTTCTCCAAGTAAAAAACTTGAAGAGATAATAAATCAACAAAGTGTTATCTATTACTTTTTAAAAATGACTTAATGGGACTGCATATTTAAATGCTTCTAAAATAATACCTTCCTCTACAGCAGGCATCCCCAGCCCCTGGGCCGTAGAACAATACTGGTACGTGAATCTGTAGTTCTTTATGGTTTTCAGCCCATACCATGGAATAAGTAGATTTCAGTGCTTCAAGAGAACATATTGTTCTAGATTTGCTGGGTTTCATGTTGTCCTGATAAACTACTCATTGAAGTTAACCTGGTATATTAGGTAAACTGTTTACCAAGGAGTAAGATGCTCTATAGTAGAAAATACTGTTGAATTATAAATGAGACATTGACTACAAAAAAGAATGAGTTCTACATTTTTCTCATCTGAAGGCAAAGGTAATGAAAGTCCACAAATGCAGCAAATAGAATTATCTTGTGTAGTTGGGCCCTCAGAAATGAAAACGAACCAAGAAGGAAGGCTAGTAATATGTATTTAAGAATTAAGAAACTACAGTATAGAGTCAATGAAATACATCATTATTTGGGCAGTTTAGTGGAAAGAATTCTGAGTTTAGAATCAAGGACCCAGATTTGAGTGTTGCTGTGTTGCTTGTGTGACTTTGGACATCTCTGTAATCCTCAATTCCCAATCAATGTTCTATGGCATTTATATATTTTACACACATTAAATATGCATTCTAAAGGGATCATTGTGGGGACTTCCATGGTGGTCCAGTGGTTAATACTCGATGCTGCCAACACAGAGGGTAAGGGTTTAATCTGCGGTCAGGGAACTAAGATCCCACATGCTTTGCAGGGCAGTCAAAAATGAATAAATATATGAATAAATAAAGTTATCATTATTATTGTGAACAGTGAAAGTTAGTACGATGTATAACCCAGATGGCTCAGTGGTAAAGAATCTACCTGCTAAGCAAGAGACATGGCTTCAATCATTGGGTGGGGAAGATCCCCTGGTGAAGGAAACAGCCACCCACTCGAGGATTCTTGCCT
The DNA here is from genome assembly GCF_049115385.1 of Moschus berezovskii. Taxonomy (NCBI): domain Eukaryota; kingdom Metazoa; phylum Chordata; class Mammalia; order Artiodactyla; family Moschidae; genus Moschus; species Moschus berezovskii. Next base: position 94,495,040 of record NC_142465.1, read on the forward strand.
GGAAAATCCCACGTGCAGAGGAGCCTACTGGGCTACTGTCCACGGGGTCAGAAAGAGTCAGACATGACTGAACAATTAAGCAACAACGTATCAAACTGTATATTTTTAATTATACTTCATTGGATAACAATATTTTTTAGCAAAAATAATTAAAGTGAGAGCATGTTTTCTAACTGCAGTAATGAACTGTCAAAAATACATATGTCACTACTCTAATTTTTATTAGCATAATAGTCATGACATACCAAATATAAACTCTCCCTTATCATAAATTGTAATGAAATAGGATAATAATGGCATTGACACTCTACTTATGAAGTTCTATATATCATATGAATTACCTTGGGAGAAAAAATGAATCTAGTCAGATAACACTTTCTTGGTAGTCTTAGATAAAATAGGACTCCCAATTTCTCTCCTCCAAAATTATTCTTATTGTAGCAAATTTCACTACCTTAAACAGAAGACTCTTGAGAATCCCTTGGACTGCAAGGAGATCCAACCAGTCCATTCTAAAGATCAGTCCTGGGTGTTCACTGGAAGGACTGATGCTAAAGCTGAAACTCCAATACTTTGGCGACCTCATGCAAAGAGCTGACTCACTGGAAAAGACCTTGATGTTGGGAGGGATTGGGGGCAGGAGGAGAAGGACTGAACTGAAACATCAGTAGGGTACAAACACCAAGAGAGCACAGACTTTCATTCAATACTGTGTCCCCAGTGTCTTGACCAGCACAGAGGAAGCCCACAATAAATATTTGTTGGATTAATATATTTCTTTCTGCTATGTATTATGTTATATTAAGATATTTTCTCATTTAATTCACATATTAATCCTTTAAAACAGATAGTTGTAGTACAATATACTTAAATAAAGCTTTCTAGATGCTTTATTGATGCTTTTGAATTGTGATACTAGAGAAGACTCTTGAGAGTCCCTTGGACTGCAAGGAGATCAAATCAGTATATCCTAAAGAAAATCAACCCTAAATATTCATTGGAAGGATTGATGTTGAAGCTCCAACTTTGGCCACTTGATGTGAGCAGCTGACTCACTGGAAAAGACCCTGATGCTAGGAAAGATTGCAGGCAAGAGAAGAAGGGAGTGGCAGAGGATGAGATGGTTAGATAGCATCACTGCCTCAGTGGACGTGAACTTGAGCAAACTCTGGGAGACAGTGGAAGACGGAAGAGCCTGGCCTGCTATGGTCCATCAGGGTACAAAGAGTTTGACATGACTATTTAGTGACAGAACAACAACAACAGATGGTAAGAAATATTCTCAGGACTTCACTTAAATAATTTCAGAAATATTCTCAGGACTTCACTTAAATAATTAAATAATTATTCTCATGGAACCTATAAAGTATCTGCATTTCATAGATAAAGCAATGGAGACACACAGAATCACTTGCCCAAAGTCATTCGTTAAGAGTGGCTGAACCAGATTTTAATCTAGCTAGTGTGGCTTTAATTTACATGCTGTTAACTATGGCAGAAAGTAAAGAGGAACTCAAAAGCCTCTTGATGAAAGTGAAAGAGGAGAGTGAAAAGGTTGGCTTGAAGATCAACATTCAGAAAACAAAGATCATGGCATCTGGTCCCATCACTTCATGGGAAATAGATGGAAAAACAGTGGAAACAGTGTCAGACTTTATTTTTATGGGCTCCAAAATTACTGCAGATGCTGATTGCAGCCATGAAATTAAAAGACGCTTACTCCTTGGAAGGAAAGTTATGACCAACCTTGATAGTATATTAAAAAGCAGAGACATTACTTTGCCAACAAAGGTCCGTCTAGTCAAGGCTATGGTTTTTCCCATGGTCATGTATGGATGTGAGAGTTGGACTGTGAAGAAAGCTGATCGCCAAAGAATCGATGCTTTTGAACTGTGGTGTTGAAGAAGACTCTTGAGTCCCTTGGACCGCAAGGAGATCCAACAAGTCCATTCTAGAGGAGATCGATCCTGGGTGTTCATTGGAAGGACTGATGCTAAAGCTGAAAGTGCAATACTTTGGCCACCTCGTGCGACGAGTTGACTCACTGGAAAAAGACTCTGATTCTGGGAAAGGTTGGGGGCGGGAGAAGAAGGGGACGACCGAGAATGAGATGGCTGGATGACATCACCGACTCTGTGGACATGAGTTTGAGTGAACTCCGGGAGTTGGTGATGGACAGGGAGGCCTGGCGTGCTGTGATTCATGGGGTCGCAGAGAGTCGGACACGACTGAGCGACTGAACTGAACTGAACTATTACTTTATAAAGTTTTCCATTTTTTATCTTACATCTTAGATAGCTAAGGCTGAGAACACTGTATAGGAACGATACTGTTTCTTTATATATATTTTATATTCATTCTGTATTTATGTTAATCATTGATTAAAGAATGTCTCTTCATTATCAGTTACTGCTATCATATAATACAAAATAAATAAGGAAAAATATTACAGAAATGTGTTTAAAACTAGCCGTGGTTAAAGTCACGGAATTGCAGAGAGTTATCATGAAAGAAGACCTTAAATGTCACTCATTTTCCAGTTGGTCATTTTACAACTGAGAAACTGATGCTCACACAGGTCAAGTGACAGTCTGTGGTCACTTAAAATGTTAGTTCTTATGCCAGTCTGAAGTTCCTTACCTTGAGCAGGATGCCTTTCCATTGAGTATTTCAGAGCACATACTTTATCAACTCCTCCTTTTCCACCATAACATGGATTGTTATGGTGATAACACTATATAAATAATAAGCGGGACAGAAAATAAACCAGACAGGAGGGAGGAGAGCAATGGTCTCTTCACCTCCTAGTGTTTGATGACTAAGCTATGCATCTTCATGGAAACAGAGACCATGACATAAGCCATTGTACTATCATTTGTCAATAGACGTTTTCAGATCTTAAGATTATTGAACTTATTGTAATACCTACTCCTGTACCCTGCCAGCTCTACTACTGTACTGTTCAAGGTACTATACTGTAAGATTAAAAATATTTTCTTTATTTTTTATGTTTTTTTAATGTATTATATATGTGAATAGTATTATAAACCTATTATGGTACAGTGCTACATAGACAATTGTGTTAGTTGGGTACCTACGCTAAATCTGTTGGACTAACAAGCAAACTGGATTTATGAACATACTCTCAGAACAGAACTCATTCATTTGTAGAAGACTTACTGTATAAGAACATCTTGATAAGTGCACGGAGTATATTGAAAATAGGAACAAGCAGGAAGACCAGTGTGACAGAAGCAAGACAGCAGGAAAACCAAGGCAGACCAGGAGGTGTCCAGGAGCCAGACTACAGAGAGCCTGGGAGGCCATTGTAAGAATTTTAGGAGTTCCTTATAAAATAGGGCTGGTCCATCTTGGTCCGATAGCAGGCAGAATTGGATTAACCCAGCTTCAGATTTTACAACTGAGTATGACACACAAGAAAGGAGCCCATCAGTGGCCCCAAAATGATGATGAATTTCTGGAAGCGGAACACAAATGGTCACTGATTGATACAGAAACCTGAAAAGTCAAAGAGGATGAGGCCTCCTGGACAGAGATATCAGAAAAGAAAAAAAACAAACTAACAGTTCAAACATTTGGAGCAAGAGCAAATAGTCACTTGGGAGCCCTGAAGGAGCTCCCATCTCAGAATCAACAAATGGAAAGAAAAGTAGACCATAGAAATTAATTTAGCAGCTGCTCTCAGATCACTGGAGGGAATTGCATCGCTTACCCTCTTTGACCGCCTGTGTATTCAGCATAGCTGACACTGATTGCTTTTGGCTGAGTCTAAAACTTCAAGAATGTCTCTCAAAATAAAGTGGGAATACAACTCCTAGATTTGGGATCTGAGAGAGATGCAAAGGGAAGTTTAAGGTACATCAGAGCTGCCACAAGAGATACAGGGAGAAGAGAAGAAAAATACACCAAGAAACCCAGGCATTAAACCCACCACCACCCACATAAAGCTCTCCTCATAAAGAACATTGTAGGGATAACTAGCCAACTGGCCTCCTCCCTGCCCTCCTTAACAGTATCTTGATTTTTGACACATATTATCTCTTTATATAAAGCTCTCAGTCAGTCTCCTATCCATAACTTTGAGGAATGATGGACAGAGGTTAAAGGTTATTTTTAGCACAGAAATGCTAAAATATTTCAGAGAATGAAAGTCAATAAGGAAAGTGAATTACATTAACATCAGACCTCTCATCAGCAATCCTTTCTGCTAGAAGATCATGAAATGGTGTCTTCAAAACTGTGATGGAAAAATTATTGAGAGTCTATTTCCAACCAAACTGTCAATTAATGATTAATGCAAAATAAAATCCTTTTGTTTATATTCAAGGACTGAAAAAACTCTTCACTTATTTCCCTATAGGAAAAAGAAAAGCAAGAAAAGATCTATTCAAGCAGAATAAGGAACCTTAGGACAGAAGATGATGTGGGTTACAAAATCACTGACAAGTGACAAGTCCAGAAAAAGATAAGATGAGAAAAAGAGATCTCCTGGCTTTGATGAATATTCATTTTCAAGGGACCCATATTTAAATATATGGGGTTCTATTTCCTTTACTCTGAGTCCAATTGAAGTAATAAATTTTGCTGTGAATCTGCATACAAGGATACTTCAGAGACATTGTGGCCCTGGATCATGAAAATCAATCAAATATCACAATAAAGCAAGTCACACGAAATTATTGCTTTAACAATGCACATAAAAAGTTATGTTCACACTGTACTGTAGTCTTAACATCTGCAAAGCAGCAAGTTTAATACACACACACATAATCTTGGACAGCAAGGAGATCAAACCAGTCAATCCTAAAGGAAATCAACCCTGAATATTCACTGAAAGGACTGATGCTGAAGTTGAAGCCTCAATACGTTGGCCACCTGATGGGAAGAGCTGACTCACTGGAAAAGAACCTGATGCTGGGAAAGATTGAGGGCAGGAGGAGAAGGGGATGACAGAGGATGAGATACCTCAATGGCATCACTGACTTAATGGGCATGAGTTTGAGCAAACTCTGAGAGATGGTGAAGGACAGAAAAGCCTGACGTGCTGCAGTTCATGGGGTCGCAAAGAATCAGATACAACTTAGCAACTGAACAAGAATACATAATCTTAAAATACTTCATTGCTAATAAAAAGGCTATACATGATCTGAGCCTTCTGAATTGTAGTCTTTTTGCAAAAGTAATATCAAAAGATCGCTGATCACATGTCATCATAACGAATATAATAATAATGAGAAACGTTGAAACATTGTGAGAATCACCAAATCCTGTCGGGAAAAAAATGGTGCTGATAGATGTCACAAATCTTCAATTTGTAAAAACAGAGTATCTGCAAAACTCATTAAAGGAAAAAGCAATAAAACAAAGTATGCTTGTAATCATGATACTATAAATGGCACTTATTGACTTATCATCAACTTTTCCTAGAAAATCTAGGAAAACAATTTATAATCACTAAACTAAATGCAAGCATATAAATTTTTATCATACAATAGTAAGCTAACAAGAATTAGCAGGTGAAAGACATGTCAAATGGGGGAAACAGAAGAATTTCCTTATCTTTTGCTGGTTTGAAGACTTCAAATAAAAACATCAAAATTGATTTTTAAAAAAAAAGATTAAAAAGATTTCTAAAAGGGATGAAAAGTTATAAAATTAGACCAGAAAAATGAAGATAATTCTAAATTCTGGTAAAATAATTCTGCAAGTAAGGTAGCATGAGGGTTTTACCCTCAGTAGTATTTGTCTGTAGTGTTATTATGTGCATTCACTACTTTAAAATATATTTAGCTATTTTAAAAGTTTAGCTATTTGAATTACCAATTTCTAGTCCTTTTGTAATAATTCTCAAGGAAAAATAGACTGTTTAACCAGCAATTCATTTTCTCAAGAAGAACCAGTTGGTTCTTGTGTACTTTCTAGTATAAGAAATATTGCTAAAAGCTAAGTATGCTGTCAGCATTCTTTCTTTCAACAAATGTTCTAAACCAGAAATCATTGTGCATCCCATGGAAGGTTTGGTCAGTGAAAATGTTTAATTTATTTATATCACACCTTTTGCTTATTTTTTTAACTGAAATGTCACTAACATTTTAACAATCACATTAAAATTCCATATTTCTGGCATATCTTACAAACTCAGAAAACTTTGTTAACATTGTCTACAGGCTAAGTTTGTGCTTCCTTCTTCAAATCTTACTTGCAGTCATTTTTCTAATAAACAGGCAGTATTCCTCATTTGAGAAAAGCCCTTCTGTCATAACTAAGGGGACCCACTAAATATTTGGTCTTATTTGAGCATATGGCATAAAGCAACCTTTGTTGGGAATCCCCTGGTGGTCCTGTGATTAGGGCTCGATACTTTCACTGCCAAGGGCCCAAGTTCAATCCCTGGTTGGAGAAAAAAGATCTCACAAGTTACACAGCACAGCCAAAAAAAAAAAACAAACAAGTTGTTGTTGTTGTTGTATTTTTTAAAGAATTTTTATTTTTAAAAAGTTATTAGTTGCCAAAACACTGGGACTTGTGTCCCTGATCTTTGTTGTACTAACAGCTGTGCCTTGAATGACAAACTCCATGTGTCCACCTCTCAGCTTTCTTACCCATAGGAGAGGGGATGCAATGTTAATGGTATGACTTGAGGAGGATTAATAGAGCTGATGTCCGTAGAGCTCCTAGCTGAAGGCTGGGGACCTCACAGAAACTGTGAAATTGAGGATTCTGATAAAGGCCATGCTGTTTAAACTCTATTCTTTTGACTTTGACATGTTAGAAAATGTGTATTTTTCTGATGATATAATATTATGAAATATTTTTGAATTAGTTATGTGTAAGGTAATTTCTAGGGTTCTTGGTTTGCTACAAGCAAATTTAATGCGTAAGTGAATCATCCCAATAATAGGGAACTCTGGTATTACATGTGTGCTGTGTGCTTATTCGCTCAGTCATGTCTGACTCTTGGTGACCCCATGGACTGCAGCATGCCAGGTCGCCCTGTTCATCACCAACTCCTGGAGTTTACCCAAACTCATGTCCATTGAGTGGGTGATGCCATCCAACCATCTCACCCTCTGTCATTCCCTTCTCCTCACACCTTCAATCTTTCCCAGCATCAGGGTCTTTTCAAATGAGTCAGCTCTTCAGGTGGCCAAAATACTGAAGTTTTAGCTTCAACATCAGTCCTTCCTGAGTCCTGAACACTCAGGACTGATCTCCTTTAGGATGGACTGGTTGGATCTCCTTGCAGTCCAAGGGACTCTCAAGAGTCTTCTCCAACACCATAGTTCAAAAGCATCAGTTCTTCAGCGCTCAAGTTTCTTTATAGTCTAAATCACACATCCATACGTGACCACTGGTAAGAAACATAGCTTTGACTAGATGGACCTTTGTTGACAATGTCTCTACTTTTCAATATGCTGTCTAGGTTGGTCATAACTTTCCTTCTAAGAAGTAAGCATCTTTTAATTTCATGGCTGCAGTGACCATCTGCAGTGATTTTGGAGCCTAAAAAAAATAAAGTCAGTCAGTTTCCACTGTTTCCCCATCTATTTCCCATGAAGTGATGGGACCAGATGCCATGATCTTTGTTTTCTGAATGTTGAGCTTGAAGTCAACTTTTTCAGTCTCCTCTTTAACTTTCATCAAGAGGTTCTTTAGTTCTTCTTCACTTTCTGCCATAAGGGTGGTGTCATTTGCATATCTGAGGTTATTCATATTTCTCCCGGCAATCTTGATTCCAGCTTGTGCTTCTTCCAGCCCAGTGTTTCTCATGATGTATTCTGCATATCAGTTAAATAAGCAAGGTGACAATATACAACCTTGACGTACTCCTTTTCCTATTTGGAACCAGTCTGTTGTTCCATGTTCAGTTCTAACTGTTGCTTCCTGACCTGCATACAGGTTTCTCAAGAGGCAGGTCAGGTGGTCTGGGATTCCCATCTCTTTCAGAATTTTCCACAGTTTATTGTGATCCACACAGTCAAAGGCTTTGGCATAGTCAATAAAGCAGAAATAGATATTTTTATGGAACTCTTTTGCTTTTTTGATGATCCAGCAGACGTTGGCAATTTGATCTCTAGTGACTGCTATTTTGCATCACTGAGAGCAAACTATATAGACAGTCAAATTACTCTCCATTTTACTTTTGTGAGAAGAAACCTGATGGAGAAAGCAAAACTGCTAGCCAACCTCATGGATATTCAGTAAATGGCCAGGACATTTCAATGAAATGATAACAAACATCAGAATTATTAAAAATACTCAGATTTTTTAATGGTTTTCTAGACACAAATACATTATATGATGAGAAATGGGGGAAAAAACAGTGGAAGTGAGCAGGAACATCGAGAAGATGGAGAAATACCTTGAGTATTTGAAGTCATGAAACATAAATATGAATTTCATTCTGTTATAGGGGATATGACTTTTCAGCTTTAGTCTTACTTTTAAAAAAATTACTGAAATATAGTCGATTTACAGTGTTTTGTTAGTTTTTTCTGTACAGCAAAGTGAACCAGGTATACATATATTCAGTCTTTTATAAATTCTTTTCCCATATAGGTCATTACAGAGTGTCAGTAGAGTTCCCTGTGCTATACAGTAGGTTCTCATTAGATATATTTTTTATATATAGTAGTGTGTAAATTAATCCCAATCTCCAAATTTTTCTCTCCCTACTCTAGTCATACTTTTTTTGAGACTAGCAATTTATCAGATGCAGCTGCTGCTGCTGCTGCTAAGTCACTTCAGTCGTGTCCGACTCTGTGTGACCCCATAGATGGAAGCCCACCAGTCTCCCCCTTCCCTGGGATTCTCCAGGCAAGAACACTGGAGTGGGTTGCCATTGCCTTCTCCGATCAGATGCAGGGATTATGCTAAATAGTGATATTATTAGAGAATCTTTCTTAAAGACCTTTAAAAGTGTTTTAAATCACATCATGTCCAAAAGACTGTTCTAAAGAAAAATAAAATAAAATAAATTAAATGTAATTTAAAAAATCACATCATGAATGGAAGTCTTTGGGTAGAGATGCTACATTTGGCTTCCAAATGGAATTTTATAAAATAAAATTCATAATAATGAAAGTCTTAGAATTTGCTCATTTTCCCACACTGCTGTGTTTAGAAAAAGATATATTTTAAGTTTAGTCAGCAACATGTTAAAGTTTAATGTTTTAGCAATATAATTATCTGGCTTGTATGCAATGATGAAAGAACATATTATTTCAAGTTATTATTTCTGGATTTGAATAGTACTTGAGCAGAGTATAAAGATCCTTAGAATCACTTTGTAACTAATTTACTTACACTTAGAGAAATTTTGATGAAGCTAAGTGCTTATTTTTACCTAGGGCTGAACATGGATTGTAAATAAGGAACCTCCTTATTAGACCCATGAAACAGAAAAATAGCATACAAGAATACCAGTTGATGTTCTGAATTGTAGCCTTGGCTTTCGTAGTCAATACTGTGTGACCTTAATAAGTCACTTTATCTCTATAGACCTTAGTTTCCTCATCAATTAAATGAGGATTTTAAAATAAGTGATTTATAAAGATCCTCCTAGTGCTAAAATTGTTGCTTCTAAGTAGGCATCAATTGGGGCTTCCCCAGTGGCTCAGCAGTAAAGAATCCACCTGTGATGCAGGAGATGAGAGTTTGATCCCTGGGTTGGGAAGATCCCCTGGAGGAGGCTTGGCAATCCACTCCAGTATTCTTACCTGGAAAATTCCATGGACAGAGGAGCCTGGCAGGCCACAGTCCATAGGGTGGCAAAGAGTTGGACATGACTAAAGTGACTGAACGCTGCACACACACAAAAGCATCAATTATTTTCAACATATTTCATCAGTTATTTTCAGTATGTAGCAAATATGTAACCATGATTGTAAAAGAATGTAAGCTGGGCTCCTTAAAACTAGGATATTTACTTGAAAGAAAAAAATGTGCCATACACCCTATGGTCCACTTCACGTGCCTTTCAGACTTTAAAGACGTGTATATATGTCTTTTTTTCATCTCCAATTGATATGTCACTCCACCTGGTGAGAGGAGGAATATCTGGGTCAGGATCAGTTGGGATCAGTGCTTCTTACCCCATCCCTGTTGCTTTGAACATGACTCTTTCCTACACTTGTTCACGATTTCCAAAGGGACTGTATTTCTTCCCTATGCTTCATGTGATTTGAAATATGTCTATTCAAAAGTGAAATATTTATCTTTTTAATAAATGAGATAATAGCCTTTAAAAAAAGTTCATGTTTCTGTTTGCAAATCTGACTTATAAGGACAAAGCTATCTAAAAAATGACAAGTGTCATGGGAGATGAATAAGTTTTAAAAATCTGATGTACTACATTGTGTCTATAGTAAATACTATATGGTACACTTAAAAACTGTTAAGAGAATAGTTATCATGTTGTGTTTTTTCCACAATAAAAACATTTTTAAATGATGGCAAATGCTGATAGTTTTCATCAAGATACAGATCTTTCACCACTTAAAATAGTGAATAAGACAAACATTATGATAACTACAAAAGTCTCTCACCCACTATTCTTGCTTATTAACATCACGTATAGCATTATTACTCTCAGTTCAGTTTCTTTTTTCTTCTTCATCAGCTGTAACAGGGAACTCCCTGGGAACCTCAGGCACAAATGAATGAGACCTTGTCAGTGACAAACAGGTAGGCTCACTGAGGTTCCTAAACAACTTGCTTGGAGATACCATTCCAAATGGCATGCTGCCACCTTTACTGGGTCGTGAAATGAATTTAGTAGGTTGAAACCAGAACTTGGAAATTAAATAGAAGAGAACTAAAAAAAAATCACAGTATACTGCGTGGGTATGTACATGTATCTTTAGTTTTGCAAAGCATTTTTTTCCCCCAAATACAGTTGACCTTTTTATCTGCAGGTGCGAAATCCACAGATGCAGAGGAGGGAAACTATACCCATTGTACTATGCCACTTTATATAAGGGATTTGAGCATCTGAGAATTTTGGTATCCACAGGAGTAGCGTGGCTCCTGGATCCAATACTCCAAGGATATTGAGGACTGTATGAATGTTAACGGAGGAATGGCACAGATGATAATAATATTTCTTACTGTGGATCTTTGTCAAAACAGTTTGAAATGTACTCTTCTTAATAATTAAATGGCATTGAACATGTCTGAGTGAGTGACTGAATAAATACAAGATCAGCCAGTGTTTAACTCATGATGCTCAGTTTGAGTTCCACATCCCTAATACACTGAGTTCAATCATTCAGTTAAGATCCAAACCCAGTAGCATGCCAGAAACTATTTCTCAAAAGTGGCACAGCTACTTGCCATAAAGAAGCTGGCTTTGCTTGAAAACTGTAAGAGGCATTAACCTCTAATGGGGCTTGGTATGATGTACACAGCATCTTGATCAGGGGAGGCTCTGTACCTGCTGGATCCAAGGCACCTAACTGTTGTAGAGACATTTGCATCACAGGCTGGCGAGTCTTCTCTTATTCTGAGCAGCACTGAAAGCTGGCAGCTTCTCTCGCCACCTGGTAAAAGGGTCAACTCAGGACACCAAATGTGGCAGAAATTACCTCCAGATTCTAAAGGGCCTCGCTGATAAAGTTTTGATTTTCCAGTTTTCCTCTGTCCTTGCGTTTTAAGTGTGTCTCCTGTAAACAATATATAGATAGAACGCTAACTACCTAGTAATTTTAAGCATCTAATCGCTTTCCTTTAAAAGGCTAATTTATGTATTTGTATCCATTGGCCTATTTCAATTATCTGTACCATCTTATGTTTTTATTCATTTCTTGGAGCTCATTTTTATCTGTTGGTCAACACTGAATGAAGTCTATATAGTTTACCCAGCAAACTGTCAGAATCTGGGTTTTCTAGTACGTGTATCATTATTGGCACAGTGATCTAAAGTTATGCTTTTTTCACACTTTGAACCCTCTAAAATTTCATTTCATACATATTCCTGAGCTTGTTTCTAATACGTATTAGAAGAACTCTGTAATTCCTTTGTGGGGGGCATTTTCCCTCCAGGTTTGGATTTGACTCCTGAGGGCATGTTGAGATATAAATGTATCAGATTTTGATAAAATAAGAGGTAGAACTGGCTTCCTTTTGGAAGGTAATTTTCTCAGGTAAGGAAATGATAGGGTCCTAAAGCTAGAAGAGGCACTGGCTAGTGAGGCAAAGCTAGCCTCAAATCTAGTGAGGGGGGAGAAGTGGGAGGGAAGGAGGAGTGGCTGCTTTCTTGGGTAGAGAAGACTCAGAAGGTGGTGAACTTAAGTTTTCTAGCCTTTTGATTTTCTTCTACATCCTCATTTTTATTCTCAAGGCCTCATTTGTTCCAGATCAATCCCCCTTTACATAAGAAATCTCTCCAGGTAATCTCTGAGCTTGGTTTTGAGCTTCTTTGTTTATTGGCCTACCCAACAGCTCTTTAGCCATAAGTCTTAAGAAATTCTTTCACTCTAATAGTAGAAATTCTCCTAGAAATCTATTTTCCATTTCTAGTGACATGGTGGTTTAACAGACTAAAGTAACACTCCAAGTACAGAATAGGAAAAAAGATTGAATCAACTAAACACACACACATACCCACACAATCACCTTTCTATAGGCACGCATAAGCTAGTTGGAAAGTAAGGTGAATTCTTAAAGATGCAAACTACACAGGTGTTTGGGGTATCTGAAAATTCTTGACAGGGTAGAGTTTGAGTTTTAACATCCTATGTAATAGGCAAGAGACAAAAACCAGGGCACCCCCAGTGTCTGAGGTTAAAACAGAGATGCCATTGTATAAATCAGGCCCCCAAAGTAATCCCATCAATAGGTTAGCTAAAAATCCTCTTACTGAAGAATAGTATTTTGCCTGCCTGAGCCTTCATTCTGGATGATGGTAGTGGGGGAAGATGGGGAGGAGAGGGTGGTTCCTAACGGTAAGGGAGACTTTACACGATTTAGAACAGAATATCTGATGGATTCAAAAAGTCTTAAACTGAATATTTAAAGCTATCCTGCTGGTACCCTCAATTGCCTAAAAATTAAAAGAAACAAGTGCATTAATTTCAACCTCAGGCCTCAAAGAATTCCAATAGATAAACATCCAAGGAACATAAACCTACACTTTAAAAAAATCACAAAACAAACCAAAAAGCAAGCTGCTGAGAAAAAAAGTCAGCAGAAGGGAAAATTTCAGAATTAAACATGTAAGAAGTTTGTAAAATTATCATATGGAAATACAGGATAACTGTGTTTAGTATGTTCCAAAAACATTATCAAGCTGTGACAAAAGAACAAGTGATCATAAAAAATGACAAGGTACATTTTTTTAAAAACTGCATAATATTTCTAGAAACAGAAAGTATTATAACATATTAGGAATTCAGAATGTGTTAAATGCAATGAAATATTACAATGAATATGTTAAATGGCAGATTAGATACAAGTAAGAATGGAATTGATAATCAGTGAGATAGAACCAAAGATTACACAGAATATACTACAGAGAACCAAGGAGATAGAAAATATGAAAGTGAGGTTAACTTTGATGGGGATATATTAAGTTCATTTGTATATATCTTATTGGAATTTCAGGATGAGAAGCTGGAGAAATGGTTGTTAAGTCACTAAGCTGTGTGAAACTCTTTGTAGCACCCCAGGCTGTCATATTCTTCACTGTCTCCTGGAGTTTGCTCAAATTCATGTCCTTTGAGTCAGTGATCCAGTCATCATATAATATGTCGCCCCCTTCTCCTCCTGCCCTCAATCTTTCTCAGTATCAGGGTCTTTTCTAGTGAGTCAGCTCTTCTGATCAGGTGCCCCAAGTATTGGAGCTTCAGCTTCATCAGTCCTTCCAATGAATATTCAGGGTTGATTTTCTTTAGGACTGACTGGTTTGATTTCTTGCTGTCCAAGGGACGCTGAAGAATCTTCTCCATCATCACAGTTCAAAACCATCAATTCTTTGGTACTCAACCTTTATAACTCAACTCTCACATTTGTACATGACTACCAGAAAAACCATAGCTTTGGCTATATGGACCTTTGTCAGCAAAGCGATATCTCTGCTTTTTAATATGCTGTTTAGGTTTGTCATAGCTATTCTTCCAAGGAGAAAACGGTAGAAGTGCCATATTCAAGAATACGGAGGCTGAGAATTTCCAATATTCATGAGACATCAGAACTGAGTCTTAGGAAACCCAGTGAAACCCAAGAAGTATAAACAAAAACTTTGTTCAGTTCAGTTCAGTTCAGTTCAGTCGCTCAGTCGTGTCCGACTCTCCGCGACCCCATGAATCACAGCACGCCAGGCCTCCCTGTCCATCACCAACTCCCGGAGTACACTCAAACTCATGTCCACAGAGTCGGTGATGCCATCCAGCCATCTCATTCTCCGTCGTCCCCTTCTCCTCCCGCCCCCAACCCTTCCCAGCATCAGAGACTTTTCCAGTGAGTCAACTCGTCGCATGAGGTGGCCAAAGTATTGGAGTTTCAGCTTTAACATCAGTCCCTCCAATGAACATCCAGGATTGATCTCCTTTAGAATGGACTGGTTGGATCTCCTTGCAGTATAAGGGACTCTCAAGAGTCTTCTCCAACACCACAGTTCAAAAGCATCGATTCTTCGGCTATCAGCTTTCTTCACAGTCCAACTCTCACATCCATACATGACCATGGGAAAAACCATTGCCTTGACTAGACGGACCTTGGTTGCCAAAGTAATGTCTCTGCTTTGTTATTGTATTGTAAAATTGCAGAATACCAAGGGAAAAAAAGGAATCTGGAAAGAAATTAGTGATAACCTAAAAAGTAATAAGAATTAATCAACAACTAGGCTCACCAAATAAGCCAAAAGATAGTGAGATAATGTCCATATGTTAAGAGAAAGTAACTATCACTTAGAAATATTTTCCTACTTTTTCAAGATTGAGAGTGATATGAAGACAAATTTTATATTATACAAACGAAAGCTGAGGATTTGTATACCAACATATATTGCTAAGGGAACTTCTAAACAATGTACATTAGAGCTACGGGAAATTATTTTAAAAGGAATATATAAGATGCAAGCTTGGTGATCAAAGAAAATTGAAACATGCAGTTAAAACAAACCAAATACTGACTAGAGAGAATAGTAATGTCTAATTTGGGGGCTGCTGCTGCTGCTAAGTCACTTCAGTCGTGTCCGACTCTTCGCAACCCCATGGACTGCAGCCTACCAGGCTCCTCCATCCATGGGATTTTCCAGGCAAGAGTATTGGAGTCGGGTGGAATTGCCTTCTCCGAATTTGGGGGCTAAACAAACAAAATATAACTAAAATACTGGAGGGCTGAAAATATGGGATAAATGGACAAAATAACATCTACAAATCAATCTACTTTAAACAAATGAAAACAGAGTAAAATTTCCAGAAAAAAGGAAAAGATGGGCAGGATGAGTTTAAATATCCAGATATTTTATTTCACTGAACTAATAAACTGGATTAGAGAGGCATTATTATTTCATAGCCTACTAAGAAAGAAAAGTCAAACACTACCTTTTAAACCATGACACTGTGTTTTAATGTTAATCCTCTGTGTTGAAAGTTTTCTATAACTCATGAATTAGTCACACCAGTCTCTTTGCTTTGAAATGGTTTTAATTTATTCTGAAGGATTTGGGATGGATTCCACCACCAGTTATATTTATTAATGTGATGTACAATCCTTTTGCATGTATTTAAGAAACAACCATAACATCAAAGCTAATGGTGAGAAATGAAAAACTATCCCACTAAAACCAGGTACAAAGTAAGAACATCCTTTTTAAGCACTCTTTTTCAACAACCTACTGGAAATCTTTGCTAATGCAATGAGGGCAAGAAAAGGAAATAATAGGTATACAGATCAGGAAGAAAACATAAAACTATCTTTGTTCACAGACAACATGATCATCTATGGAGAAAATCTGAAAGAATTGACAAAATCCTTGAACTAATAAGCAGTTATAGCAAGATTGCAGGATACAAAGTTAATATACAGATGTCAGTTGCTTTCTTATATATCAACAATAAACAAAATGAATTTGAAAATAAAAACAATGCCATTCACATTTTCACCCCCTCAAATGAAATATTTGGGTATAAATCTAACAGAATGTGTATAAGATATGTTTATAGAAAACTATAAAAATCTGATAAACAAAATTAAAGAAGAACTAAATGAAAGCAAAGGCACCCCTTGTTCACGGATCAGTTCAGTTCAGTTCAATTGCTCAGTCATGTCCTACTCTTTGTGACCCCATGAATCGCAGCATGCCAGGCCTCCCTGTCCATCACCAACTCCCAGAGTTCACCCAAACTCACGTGCATCATAGGAAGACTCAATATTGTGCAGATGCCAGTTCTTCCCAACTTGATCTACCTATTCAGTGTCATCCCAATCAACATCCTGGCAAGTGATTCATGGGTCTAAAAAACTGATTCAAAGTTTATTATAGAGAGGCAGAAGACCCAGAATAGCTAACACAATATTAAAGAACAAGGTTGAGAGACTGCTACTGCCTGACTTTAAGACTTACTACAAAGCAATAGTAATCAAGATAAAGTGGTACTGTCAAAAGAAGAGACAAACAAATCAATAGAACACAATAGAAAGCTGAAAAATAGACAATCATAAATAAAGTCAACTTATCTTTGACAAAGAAGCAAAAGCAATACCATGCAGCAAAGATAGTCTATTCAATAAATGCTGCTGGAGAAATCAGACATTCACATACAAAAAATTGAATCTAGACATAAACCTTACTCCTTTACTATCCTTTAAATCAAAATGGATCATAGATATAAATAGGAAACACACAATGATAAAACTCCTAAAAGAGAAGATAATATAGAAGAGATACTAGATGACTTTAGATTTGTCAAAGACTTTTTAGAGATAATGCCAAAGACAAAATCAATGTAAGAAATAACTAGTAATTTTAAAGTTAAAAGTTTGTGCTCTGTGAAAGATGCTGTGAAGAGAATGAGAAGGCAAGTCATGGACTGTGAGAAAATATTTGCAAAATATACATCCAACAAAGGATTGTTATTCAAATTATATAAGAATTATTAAAACTCAACAATAAAAAAAAACAATCCAATTAAAAAATGGACCAAAGATCTTAAAAGGCCTCACCGAAGAAGACATGCAGATGAAAAACAAGTGTATGAAAAGATGCACCATGTCATATGTTGTCTTGGAAATGCAAATTAAAACAACAATGAGATGGGACTTCCCTGGTGGTCCAGTGGCTAAGATTTTGCACTCCCAGTACAGAAGGTCTGG
The DNA here is from genome assembly GCF_049115385.1 of Moschus berezovskii. Classification (NCBI taxonomy): domain Eukaryota; kingdom Metazoa; phylum Chordata; class Mammalia; order Artiodactyla; family Moschidae; genus Moschus; species Moschus berezovskii. The sequence goes on from NC_142465.1 coordinate 94,512,377, forward strand.
ATTCAATCCCTGACTGGGGAACTAGATCCCACATGCTGCAACTGAGACTCTGCATGCTACAACTAAAAATCCCATGTGTTCAACTAAAAAATAAAGATCCCGCACGCTGAAACTAAAAGATCCCACATGCCAGCAATGAAGATCGAAGATCTCATATATCACAACTAAGACCCAGTGAACCCAAATAAATAAAAATAAAGATTAAGAAAAAACAAACAACAATGGAAAAGCACGACAAACCTACTGGAATGGGCAAAATCTCAAACACTGGCAAAATCATATCCTGGCAGGGGTATGGAGTAATAGAAATCTCATTCATTGCTGGTGGTAATATAAAATTGTACACTTACTTTGGAAGACAGTTTGGTGGTTTCTTACAAAACTAAACATACTCTTACCACATGATCCAGCAGTTGTGCTCCTCAGTATTTACACAAAAACCTGAACACAAATGTCTATAGCAACTTTATTCATAATTGCCCAAACTTGAAAGCCATCTACATGCCCTTCATGTAGCTGAATGAATAAATAAACTGTAGTCCATCCAGACAACAGAATATCATTTACTGCTAAAAAGAAGTAAGCTATCTCAAATAAATAACCTGACCTTACACCTAAAGCAACTAGGCAAAGAAGAACAAACAAAACCCAAAGTTAGTTGAAGAAAAGAAAAAAAATAAATGAAACTAAAAGTTGGTTCTTCAAAAAGAAATTGATAAAGCTTTAGCCAGGTTCATCAAGAAAAAAGGGAGAGGACTCAAATCATAAAATTAGAAATGAAAAAGGAGAAGTTACAACTGACACTAAGAAATACATAGGCTCATCAGAGACTATTACAAGCAACTATATGCCAATAAAATGAACAACCTAGAAGAAATGGACATGTTCTTTGAAAGATATAATCTTCCAAGACTGAACTAGGAAGAAGTATAAAACCACAAGACCAACTACAAGTAACAAAATTTGAACCTGTGATTGAAAAAACTTTCCACAACAAAATTCCAGGCCCAGGTGACTTCATAGGGGAATTCTATCAAACATTTAGAGAAGAGTTAACAACTATCCTGAAACTATTCCAAAAAATTGCTGAGGAAGAAATATTCTCAAACTCATTCTATGAGGCCATCATCACCCTGATACCAAAACCAAACAAATAATATACTGTTCAATGAAATATTATGCTGCCATTAAAAACAAATGAAATAATGCCCTTTTCAGCAACATGAATGGACTTCCGTTCCGTCGCTCAGTCGTGTCCGACTCTTTGCGACCCCGTGGACTGTAGCCTAACCAGGCTTCTCCATCCATGGGATTCTCAAGGCAAGAACACTGGAGTGGGTTACCGTTTCCTTCTCCAGGGGAATCTTCCCGACCCAGGGATAGAACCCGGGTCTCCCGCATTGGAGGCAGACGCATTAACCTCTGAGCCACCAGGGAAGCCCATGAATGGACTATTATACTAAATAAAGTAATTTGGGAAAAGACAAATATATGATATCATTTATATATTAGAGAAGAAAATGGCAACCCATTCCAGTACTCTTGCCTGGGGAATCCCATGGTTGGAGGAGCCTGATAGGCTATAGTCCATGGGGTCACAAATAGTTGAACACGACACAGTGACTTCACTCACTCACATATGTGGAACCTAAAAAATGATCCAAATGAACTTATTTAGAAAACAAAGATAGACTTAACTGACTTTGGGAAAAAAACTTATGGTTACTAAAGGGGAAAGGTGCTGGAAGGGACAAATTAGGAGTTTGGGGTCAACATATATACACTACTAAATATAACATAGATAATCTGTAAGAACCAGTTGTATGGCACAGTGAGCTCTACTCAGTATTCTCTGATGACCTGTATAGGAAAAGAATCTGAAAAGGGGTGGATATATCTATATTAATAACTGAATCACTTTTCTGTGCAGAGAAACTAACACAATATTGTAAATCAACTATATCCCAGTATAAAATAAAAATTTAATGAAAAATGCAAAAAACAAGCTATCAAGATATGAAAAGATATGGGTATTACCAAGTGAAAGAAGCTGATGTGAAAATGCTACAATAATGTGTGGTTCCAACTGTATGTCACTCTGCAAAAGGCAAAACTACACAGAGAGTGGGCTTCCCTGGTGGCTTAGACAGTAAAGCATCTGCCAGCAATGCAGGAGACCTGGGTTTGATCCCTGGGTTGGGAAGATCCCCTGGAGTAGGAAATGGCAACCCACTCTAGCACTCTTGCCTGGAAAATCCCAAGGACGGAGGAGCCTGGAAGGCTAGAGTCCATGGGGTCGCCAAGAGTCAGACACGACTGAGCGACTTCACTTCACTACACATAGAGAGTAAAAATGTCAGTGGTTGCTAGGGCTATGATGAGGGAATGAGTAAGTGGTGCATAGAGGACTTTTAGGGCAGTGAAACTACTCTGTATGATACTATTATGATAGATTCATATCATTTTATATTAATCCAAATCCACAGAAGGTACAATACCAAGAGTGAATCTTACTGTAAACTATGGCCTTTGGGTGAATGTGTCAATGTAGTTTCATCAGTTGTAACAAATGTGCCATTGAGGTGGACAATACAGATAATGAGGAAGTTACGTATGTGTTGAGCTATTTCAAATCCTGAAAGATGATGCTGTGAAAGTGCTGTACTCAATATGCCAGCAAATTTGGAAAACTCAGCAGTGGCCACAGGACTGGAAAAGGTCAGTCTTCATTCCAATCCCAAAGAAAGGCAATGCCAAAGAATGCTCAAACTACTGCACAATTGCACTCATCTCACACGCAAGTAAAGTCGTGCTCAAAATTCTCCAAGCTGGGCTTCAGCAATATGTGAACCGTGAACTTCCAGATGTTCAAGCTGGTTTTAGAAAAGGCAGAGGCACCAGAGATCAAATTGCCAACATCCGCTGGATCATGGAAAAAGCAAGAGAGTTCCAGAAAAACATCTATTTCTGCTTTATTGACTATGCCAAAGCCTTTGACTGTGTCAATCACAATAAACTGCGGAACATTCTGAAAGAGATGGGAATCCCAGACCACCTGACCTGCCTCTTGAGAAACCTGTATGCAGGTCAGAAAGCAACAGTTAGAACTGGACATGTAACAACAGACTGGTTCCAAATAGGAAAAGGGGTACGTCAAGGTTGTATATTGTCACCCTGCTTATTTAACTTATATGCAGAGTACATCATGAGGAACGCTGGGCTGGAAGAAGCACAAGCTGGAATCAAGATTTCTGGGAGAAATATCACCAACCTCAGATATGCAGATGACACCACCCTTATGGCAGAGAGTGAGTTCAGTTCAGTTCAGTTCAGTCGCTCAGTCGTGTCCGACTCTCCGCGACCCCATGAATCACAGCACGCCAGGCCTCCCTGTCCATTACCAACTCCTGGAGTTGGTCCACAGAGTCGGTGATGCCATCCAGCCATCTCATTCTCCACCGTCCCCTTCTCCTCCCGCCCCCAACCTTTCCCAGCATCAGAGTCTTTTCCAGTGAGTCAACTCATCGCATGAGGTGGCCAAAGTATTACAGTTTCAGCTTTAGCATCAGTCCCTCCTATGAACATCCAGGATTGATCTCCCTTAGAATAGACTGGTTGGATCTCCTTGCAGTATAAGGGACTCTCAAGAGTCTTCTCCAACACCACAGTTCAAAAGCATCGATTCTTCGGCGATCAGCTTTCTTCACAGTCCACCTCTCACATCCATACATGACCACGGGAAAAACCATTGCCTTGACTAGACGGACCTTGGTTGGCAAAGTAATGTCTCTGCTTTTTAATATACTATCAAGGTTGGTCATAACTTTCCTTCCAAGGAGCAAGCGTCTTTTAATTTCATGGCTGCAATCAGCATCTGCAGTGATTTTGGAGCCCAAAAAAATAAAGTCTGACACTGTTTCCACTGTTTTTCCATCTATTTCCCATGAAGGGATGGGACCAGATGCCATGATCTTTGTTTTCTGAATGTTGAGCTTCAAGCCAACCTTTTCACTCTCCTCTTTCACTTTCATCAAGAGGCTTTTGAGTTCCTCTTCACTTTCTGCCATAAGGGTAGTGTCATCTGCATATCTGAGGTTATTGATATTTCTCCCAGCAATCTTGATTCCAGCTTGTGCTTCTTCCAGCCCAGCGTTCCTCATGATGTACTCTGCATATAAGTTAAATAAGCAGGGTGACAATATACAACCTTGACGTACTCCTTTTCCTATTTGGAACCAGTCTGTTGTTCCACATACAATTCTAACTGTTGCTTCCTGACCTGCATATGGGTTTCTCAAGAGGCAGGTCAGGTGGTCTGGGATGCCCATCTCTTTCAGAATGTTCCACAGTTTATTGTGATCCACACAGTCAAAGGCTTTGGCATAGTCAATGAAACAGAAATAGATGTTTTTCAGAAACTCTCTTGCTTTCTCCATGATCCAGCGGATGTTGGCAATTTGATCTCTGGTGCCTCTGCCTTTTCTAAAACCTGCTTGAACATCTGGGAGTTCACAGTTCACATACTGCTGAAGCCCGGCTTGGAGAATTTTGAGCATGACTTTACTAGCGAGTGAGATGAGTGCAATTGTGTGGTAGTTTGAGCATTCTTTGGCATTGCCTTTCTTTGGGATTGGAATGAAGACAGACCTCTTCCAGTCCTGTGGCCACTGCTGAGTTTTCCAAATTTGCTGGCATATTGAGTGCAGCACTTTCACAGCATCATCTTTCAGTATTTGAAATAGCTCAACTGGAATTCCATCACCTCCACTAGCTTTGTTTGTAGTGATGTTTTCTAAGGCCCACTTGACTTCACATGCCAAGATGTCTGGCTCTAGGTCAGTGATTACGTTATTGTGACTATCTTGGTCGTGAAGATCGTTTTTGTACAGTTCTTCTGTGTATTTTTGCCACCTCTTCTTAATATCTTCTCCTTCTGTTAGGTCCATACCATTTCTGTCCTTTATCGAGCCCATCTTTGCATGAAATGTTCCCTTGGAATCTCTAATTTTCTTGAAGAGGTCTCTTGTTTTTCCTATTCTGTTGTTTTCCTCTATTTCTTTGCATTGATCACTGAGGAAGGCTTTCTTATCTCTCTCTCCTTGCTATTCTTTGGAACTCTGCATTCAAATGCTTATATCTTTCCTTTTCTCCTTTGCTTTTCACCTCTCTTCTTTTCACAGCTATTTGTAAGGCCTCCTCAGACAGCCATTTCACTCTTTTTTATTTCTTTTCCATGGGGATGGTCTTGGTCCCTGTCTCCTGTACAATGTCACGAACTTCTGTCCAGAGTTCATCAGGCACTCTATCAATCAGATCTAGTCCCTTAAATCTATTTCTCACTTCCACTGTATAATCATAAGGGATTTGATTGAGGTCATATCTGAATGGTCTAGTGGTTTTCCCTACTTTCTTCAATTTAAGTCTGAATTTCGCAATAAGGAGTTCATGATCTGAGCCACAGTCAGCTCCTGGTCTTGTTTTCGCTAACTATATATAGCTTCTCGATCTTTGGTTGCAAAGAATATAATCAATCTGATTTCGGTGTTGACCATCTGGTGATGTCCATGTGTAGAGTCTTCTCTTGTGTTGTTGGAAGAGGGTGTTTGCTATGACCAGTGCATTCTCTTGACAAAACTCTATTAGCCTTTGCCCTGCTTCATTCCGTGCTCCAAGGTCAAATTTGCCTGTTACTCCAGGTGTTTCTTGACTTCCTACTTTTGCATTCCAGTCCCCTATAATGAAAAGGACATCTTTTTTTGGGTGTTAGTTCTAAAAGGTCTTGTAGGTCCTCATAGAACCGATTAACTTCGGCTTCTTCAGCATTACTGGTTGGGGCATAGGCCTGGATTACTGTAATATTGAATGGTTTGCCTTGGAAACGAACAGAAATCATTCTGTCGTTTTTAAGATTGCATCCAAGTACTGCATTTCGGACTCTTTTGTTGACCATGATGGCTACTCCATTTCTTCTAAGAGATTCCTGCCCACAGTAGTAGATATAATGGTCATCTGAGTTAAATTCACCCATTCCAGTCCATTTTAATTCACTGATTCCTAGAATGTCTATGTTCACTCTTGCCATCTCCTGTTTGACCACTTCCAATTTGGCTTGATTCATGGACCTAACATTCCAGGTTCCTATGCAATATTGCTCTTTACAGCACCGGACCTTGCTTCTATCACTGGTCACATCCACAACTGGGTATTGGTTTTGCTTTTGCTCCATCCCTTTATTCCTTCTATGGTTATTTCTCCACTGATCTCCAGTAGCATACTGGGCACCTACCGACCTGGGGAATTTCTCATTCAGTATCCTATCATTTTGCCCTTTGATACTGTTCATGGGGCAGAGAGTGAAGAGGAACTCAAAAGCCTCTTGATGGAAGTGAAGGAGAGTGAAAAGGTTGGCTTGAAGCTCAACATTCAGAAAACAAAGATCATGGCATCTGGTCCCATCACTTCATGGGAAATAGATGGGGAAACAGTGGAAAGTGTCAGACTTTATTTTTTTGGGCTCCAAAATCACTGTGGATGCTGATGGCAGCCATGAAATTAAAAGACATTTACTCCTTGGAAGGAAAGTTATGACCAACCTAGATAGCATATTAGAAAGCAGAGACATTACTTTGCCAACAAAGGTCCATCTAGTCAAGGCTATGGTTTTTCCAGTGGTCATGTATGGATGTGAGAGTTGGACTGTGAAGAAAGCTGATGGCTGAAGAATTGATGCTTTTGAACTGTGGTGTTGGAGAAGACTCTTGAGAGTCCCTTGGACTGCAAAGAGACACAACCAGTCCATTCTAAAGGAGATCAATCCTGGGTGTTCATTGGAAGGACTGATGCTAAAGCTGAAACTCCAATACTTTGGCCACCACATGCGACGAGTTGACTCACTGGAAAAGACTCTGATGCTGGGAAGGACTGGGGGTAGGAGAAGAGAATGAGATGGCTGGATGGCATCACAAACTCGATGGACATGAGTTTGAGTGAACTCCGGGAGTTGGTGATGGACAGGGAGGCCTGGCGTGCTGTGATTCATGGGGTTGCGGAGAGTCGGACATGACTGAGCGACTGCACTGAACTGATGTATGTGTGGGGGCAAGAGGTAATATAGGAAGTGTCTGTATCTTCCCCTCAATTTTTCTGTGAACTTTACAACACTCTATAATTTTAAAGTCTTAAATAAATATATTCCTATCATAGTTTGAGGTATAGATCTAAGGTGATCTCCAAGGAGATCAGACCAGTCAATCCTAAAGGAAATTAGTCCTGAATATTCTTTGGAAGGACTGATGCTGAACCTGAAGCTCCAATACATGGCCACCTGATGAGAAGAACTGGCTCATTGGAAAGGACCCTGATGCTGGGCAAGAGTGAAGGCAGGAGGAGAAGGGGATGACAGAGGATGAGATTGTTGGATAGCATCATCAACTCGATGTACGTGAGTTTGAGCAAGTTCTGGGAGTTGATGATGGACAGGGAAGCCTGGTGTGCTGCAGTCCATGCGGTCACAAAGAGTCGGACACAACTGAGTGACTGAACTGAACTTAATATTGCAAGAAAAAAGTTTATAATTAAGCATGTATATTAGAATATAGGAAATCTGACCAAAAATACTTCCATAGAAACTATAACAATAATCTTTAACATAAAAACAAAAGTCAAGGTGACAGAAAACAGAGAGTCAAAAGATAGTTCTTTGAAAAGATTATTGCATATAATAAATTTAGAAAGAGGATTTAACTGTGTAGTCTGGGTATAGAAGAACAAACCATATGTACCAAGTGGAGGGCAGGCCCAGTCATTATGTACATGGCTATCTGATGAATGGAGGAGATAAAATACCCAGTCAGCTGGGAAAGAATAACTATTCACAAATAGTGCTAGGACAACTTTCTATACATATAAAATAAATTTTGAATTCTGCTTTTCATGAATAGAAAAGAAATCATTTCTACGCAGACAAACTTACTTGTTAAAGACAGAAATTTCATGAAAGCATAGGAGAACACATCAGAGTAGGGAATGATCCAAATTTCAAGTCTAAAAGATAGGATTAAGATATTAAACTACATTAAATTAAAGAACTTCTTATTAAAAGACATTGTGAAAAGACAACCAACTAGGTCAGGGAAAAAATATTTGTCAAAATACATGACCAAGAAAAACTTACATCCAGAATATGTAAGAATTACCCCTCAAAATATATAAAAGCAAGTAATATAAAAGTGGGGAAATATAAAAGAAGCATTTGATAAAAGAAATATAGGTAGCCAACCTTATTTATGTATGTGTGGTGCTTAGTTCCTCAGTCATGTCTGACTCTTTGAGAGCCCATGGACTGTAGCCCTCCAAGGTTCCTCTGTCCATGGGGATTCTCTAGGAAAGAATATCGGACTGGGTTGCCATGCCCTTCTCCAGGGGATCTTCCCAATCCGGGTATTGAACCCAGGTCTCCTGCATTGCCGGCAGATTGTTTACCATCTGAGCCACCAGGGAAGCCTTACCTTATTAATAGGTAAAGAATTACAAAATAAAACAAATTAAGTTAATTCATATCCATGATATAGATAAAAGTTTAAAAGACTGACAGTTCCAAATACTGGAAAGCATATAGTGGAACAGGAACTTTATAAAGTACTGACGAGGGTATAAATTAGTTCAACAAGGGAAAGCAGTTCAGCATTACCTAGTGAATTTGAGGTTATGCTTATACAAAACCCAGTAATTCTATTCCAAGGAACATAACACAGAGAACTATTTCTATATGCTTATCAGGTGATATATACAAAAATGTCAATAGAGGGAGAGTTTGAAAGGTAGGAAATAATGCAAATGTACATTAATGAGAGACTAGATAAGTAAATCATCTTAAATTCATGTACAGTTGACCCCAAACAACACTAGTTTGAGCTGCATGGTCCACTTATACCCATATTAAATAGATGGGGAAACAATGGAAACAGTGAGAGACTTTATTTTGGGGGGCTCCAAAATCACTGCAGATGGGGACTGCAGCCATGAAATTAAAAGATGGTTGCTCCTTGAAAGAAAAGCTATGCCTACTTAGCATATTAAAAAGCAGAGACATTACTTTATCAACAAAGGTCCGTCTAGTCAAGGCTATGGTTTTTCCGGTAGTCATGTATGGATGTAAGAGTTGGACTATAAAGAAAGCTGAGTGCTGAAGAATTGATGCTTTTGAACTGTGCTGTTGGAGAAGACTCTTGAGAGTCCCTTAGACTGCAAGGAGAGCCAACCAGTCCATCCTAAAGGAAATCAGTCCTGAATGTTCATTGGAAGGATTGATGCTGAAGCTGAAACTGAAACTCCAAATCTTCAGCTACCTGATGCGAAGAACCGACTCATTGGAAAAGATCCTGATGTTGGGAAAGATTGAAGGTGGGAGGAGAAGGGGACAACAGAGGATGAGATGGTTGGATGGCATCACCAACTCGATGGACATGAGTTTAGGCAAGCTTTGGGAGTTGGTGATGGACAGGGAAGCCTGGCTTGCTGCAGTCCATGAGCAAAGTTTGATACAACTGAGCGATTGAACTGAACTGATATTAGAATATTTTTTGACATTTGTGACAATTTCAAAGAAACTCACAGATGAGTCACATAGTCTAGAAATATCAAAAAATAAGAAAAAGGTATGTGAAGAATGAATAAAATATATGTAGATATTAGTCTATTCTATTATTTACTATCATAAAATATATACAAATATATTGTAAAAGGTTAAAATTTATCATAACCTATTCACTTACAGACTTACATGGTACAATTCCAAGTAGAGAGAAACAGAAACAAATATAAAGATGCAATATTAAATCATGACTGCATAAAATTGATTGTAATGAAAACTAATAGTATAATAATTTTGTAGTATTTCCTGTTGCTTTTGCAGTGAGCTCAAGTGTTAGGAGTATCTGCTTAAAAGGCTGTGTGAGGCTAATCATGTCCACGTGAGCAGTTTGTCTCTCCAGTAGATTGTGAATTGCAGTAAAGAAGTGATCTCTTGAGGTTCCTGAGTATTTTTCATCACACTTAGTGCAAAAGCGTAAACCCTGAATAACACCATGGGACCCATACAAAGTACCACTAGTGATGCTGGAAACGCTCCCAAGAAGCAGAGAAAAGTCATGACATTACAAGAAAAAGTTAAACTGCTTGTTGTGTACCATAGATTGAGGTCTGCAGCTGTGGTTGCCCACCATATCAAGATAAATGAATCCAGCATAAGCACCATTGTCAATAAAAATGGAAATTCATGAAGCCACAACTGCAAATATGCCAACAGGCATGAGAACTTTGCACTTATTGTGAAATACCTTTTTATCTTATTTTGAAAGTGAAAACCTCATATTGAAAATGAAGCTTTTATGTGGGTGCATGATTGCTATACAAAAGGCATACCTATAGACTCAATATGATTTGAGAAAAAGCAAAGTTACTTACAACAACTTAAAGCAAAAGGAAGGTGAAAGATATAAATCTGGAGAAAATTTTCCAAATTATGTCAAGATATTAGGAGAAGCAGCTTCTTCTACCAACAAGCAGCAGAAGAGTTTCTACGCCATTAAGAAACCTCATTCTCGTTAAGAAGAAATTATATCTACCTGACTAGACTTTTCATGCAGACAAAAATGCTCTATTCTAGGGGGCGGGAAAGCCACAGAAGACATTTATTAGTAAGGCAGAGAAGTCTGCACCAGTATTTAATCAGGAAGGGATAGACTAACTCTACTGTTTCGTGCAAATGCAGTTGGGTTTATGATCAGCACTGCCCTTATCTGTAAAGTTGCTAAACTCCAAGCCTTAAAGGGAAAAGATAAACACTAGCTGCTAGTTTGTTTGTTGTACAGAAGAACTTCTCGTCAATGAGATCCTTTCACTGGTTCCATCTATACTTTGTCCCTAAAGTCAGGAAGTACCTTGATAGCAAAGGATTGCCTTCAAAGGTTCTTTTCATACTGGACAATGCCCTCAGCCACACTGAACCCTGTGAGTTCAACACTGAAGTTTTCTACTTGCCTCCCAACATAACATCTCTAATTCAACTTTTAGATCAGAGGGTCATGAGGACCTTTAAGGCTCATTACTCATAGTATTCTGTGGGAGGGACTGTCAATACTATGGAATAAAACCTTGATAGAGAGAACAACATGAAAGTGTGGAAGGATTATACCATTGAAGATGCCATCATGGTGCTACAGAAAAGTCTGAGCAAATCAGCAGCCAGAGACAATAAATTCCTGCTGAAGAAAACTATGTCCAGACATTGTGCATGACTTCACAGGATTGCTAAAGAGTCAATCAAGGAAATTATGAAGAGACTGTGGATGTGGCAAAAAAAAGAAGGTGGAGAGGAGGTGAAGAGTCTCAAGATATGGATCTTGAAGAAATTCGAGAGCCAATAGACACCACACTAGAAGAATGAACAGAAGATGGTTTCATAGAGATCAGTTCTTCCCAACCAGTGTCAGACAATGAGGAAGAAGATGTAGAAGAATCAGTACTAGAAAACACACTGACATTATATAATTTGGCAGAAGAATTTATTGAAGACCGCTTTTGACTCCTCTTAGGAAATGGATTTTTCTATGATATAGGCACTGAAACAAAAGCAAATGGTGGAAGAAGGATTGGTACCATAGAGAAACATTTTTAGAGAAATGAAAAATTACAATATATTTCTGTAAATTTACACTGAGTGTGCCTAGCTCTCCTGCCCCCTCTACCTCTGCCAACTCTGAGTCAGCAGGACCAACCCCTCCTCTTCCTTCTGCTCAGACTACTCAATGTGAAGATGACGAGGATGAAGACCTTCATGATGATTCACTTCCACTTAATTAACAGAAAATAATCTCTATGCTGTACAGTTAAGCTTGTCTGTTGTGTGTATGTTTGTGTCTTTATGTGGAAATCTAACTACTATGCAGCAAGAACTGTATGAGAATTTTGTGTCATTATTGCCTAAGAATTCATTGTGTGCAAGACTTGTATTGAAGTAGATACCCTGTCCTTACACAGATATAAGGTGAGTGATAATAAATATAAAATTAATAATGTTTTAGCTTTCTTACTGTTTTATAACTTAAAAAAAAACTACATGACTGTACAGTTTGTCTCTCTTGTAACTTGAGAAGCTATTATCAGCCTAATCAGCACAGGTGTTTTTTTAATGTAACAGATTTCCAATAGTGTATCATGAATATGACTGTAATACCATATGCCATAAAAATTTTACACTGATTCATTCATTACTGTATAGGCTATGGTACCATGAAGCAATCACCTCGATTACTCTAGGCTACCACAAAGCAATCACATTGATTCTTTGTTATCAGTGAAGGAACTGTTATACCTGTAAATAAATACAGATTTCTTTTTCACATAATTTTTTTCATTTTTCATGGCTAGTGTTGGTAATACATAAAACATCTACAGTGTACTGTATAAGTCACTGTTGATGTAGCTACTGACAGGTGATTCATCTTGCAAACAGATGATGTCAGTATCAACATATATAGTAGAATACTGTATTTATTTAAATGTATTTTCTCCTTCTTATGAGTTTCTTAATAACATTTTCTCTAGCCTACTTCATTATAAGAATATAATATATATATATATATATCTTACAAAATACATCTTAATTGACTATGTTATTAGTAAGGCTTCTGATCAACAGCAGGCTATTAATAGTTAAGTCTGGGGGGAAAATTATACATGAATTTTCAACTGCAGGGGAGAGTCAGAGCCCCTAACACCTGAGTTGTTCAAGGGTCAATTATAGTTGTAAATCATACATTATTGAAAATAAATGAAGTGGGCTATCAACATGAATGAAATTCAAAATATAACATTTAGGGGAAAGTCACTAAAGGGCATATAAAAGAGTAAGTTATTATCAGCATATAAAAGTAAAGAGCAGACAAAGCTAACCAGTATTTTTAGGACATATATATGTGGTAAAACCAAAAAGAATATCAAGGGAAATGTTAATGAAAATTTTAGAATGTTGACTCCCAAAAAAGATGGGCAGAAATGGAAATGGACTTGACCTGTGTTTAATTTTCCAGTTTTTAAGGTAGGTGACTTGTACATACTGATTTGTCTGATTGTACTTTGTAAAATTGTACATATCTGTCAAATAGTTCGTTTTAATGGATATTTCACAGTAAGATCATTTAAGTACTCTAATTTTATGTCTGGGTAAAGAATAAAAGAATTTGAGCTTGATTTTATCTATATTTTGGTCTCAAAAATAGTCATTCTCCCCAGCTGTTCTTCACTAATCAAACAAGTTTATCCTAAAAAATTCATCACTACTTTAGGAGTAGTATCCACTCTGCTTTTCTTTGAGGTAATCACTACAAATATTTCACCACTGCATGCTAGGGGCTGAAGTTCTAGAACACTTATAAGACTGTCCCTGGATTCTGCTGCATCTTAGACTTAACCAACCCAAACCCCTCAAATTTCCTGAAGCTTTGTTTGAAACCTATTCCTAAGCATCAACTCCCATATCACTCGGGGTTCTAACTAACCTGACACAATTTTTCATATTTAAACATGCTGATGTTTGCCAAGCTTAGAAAGATACCAAAGAAAACTAACTTTTACATATTTTGAAGAGACAATACATATACTATCTTCCAAGGACTTAAAAGAAACTTAAAAAATGGTATGAATTTCAAATAGGCCCTGGGAGAAACAGGGAAATTAAAAAATCATAAACAATTTTAGATAACCATCTGCAAAAGTGAAAGACTATTAAACACAGTTGACAATTTTAATAGCCCTTATAAATTTCCATCCTAATGGATTTGTTCTGACACCCTGAATAAATTGTAATCCACAATTACTATAGCAGCTATGTCTCCTTGACGTTGCATTTTGAAAACAGGCACACCCAACTATGGCTCAGTTCAGTTCAGTTCAGTCGCTCAGTCGTGTCCGACTCTCCGCGACCCCATGAATCACAGCATGCCAGGCCTCCCTGTCCATCACCAACCCCCGGAGTACACTCAAACTCATGTCCACAGAGTCGGTGATGCCATCCAGCCATCTCATTCTCCATCGTCCCCTTCTCCTCCCGCCCCCAACCTTTCCCAGCATCAGAGTCTTTTCCAGTGAGTCAACTCGTCGCATGAGGTGGCCAAAGTATTGCAGTTTCAGCTTTAGCATCAGTCCCTCCCATGAACATCCAGGACTGATCTCCCTTAGAATGGACTGGTTGGATCTCCTTGCAGTATAAGGGACTCTCAAGAGTCTTCTCCAACACCACAGTTGAAAAGCATCGATTCTTCGGCGATCAGCCTTCTTCACAGTCCAACTCTCACATCCATACATGACCACGGGAAAAACCATTGCCTTGACTAGACGGACCTTGGTTGGCAAAGTAATGTCTCTGCTTTTTAATATACTATCCAGGTTGGTCATAACTTTCCTTCCAAGGAGCAAGCCTCTTTTAATTTCATGGCTGCCATCAGCATCTGCAGTGATTTTGGAGCCCAAAAAAATAAAGTCTGACACTGTTTCCACTGTTTTTCCATCTATTTCCCATGAAGGGATGGGACCAGATGCCATGATCTTTGTTTTCTGAATGTTGAGCTTCAAGCCAACCTTTTCACTCTCCTCTTTCACTTTCATCAAGAGGCTTTTGAGTTCCTCTTCACTTTCTGCCATAAGGGTAGTGTCATCTGCATATCTGAGGTTATTGATATTTCTCCCAGCAATCTTGATTCCAGCTTGTGCTTCTTCCAGCCCAGCGTTCCTCATGATGCACTCTGCATATAAGTTAGAAACTACTTATTTTTAACAGTGAAAGGAAAGTCTAGGGATAATTCATTTAGGTTAGACAAAGAAAGGGACATCTCAGTGTTACATGAAAACACATATAGGTTCAGTTAACGGAATTTTTTCTTTCTTAATGTTGATCACAGGAAAGCTGACCTGACAAGGAGACAAGATTACTGATATACTGTTGTCTCTCCTAGCAGTAGATAGAAATATCAGAAAGATCCTTCTAATTCTAATATCCTATCTTCTTATAACCACTGGACAGGGTCCATCTCAGATAAGTCTTGATCACCGCCCTACAGCACTGGTTCCTAAGCACTGTTCCTTCCCTCTGAACAAGAGCAGATAGAATTAAACTGAATCCATTGAAGATAAAAGGAACCACTTATGGAAATGGGTCAGAAGAAAGAAAAGTGTGGCAAATAAGTAAAGCCTGGTTGTCTCAGACTGAAGTTTATAACCTTTTGTATTTAAAGTGAGAGGACAGGGCTGCCATGAAACTTTAATTTTTAATACTGTAGATAAACAATTTCAAAATGGAGATGTTGCAGAAGTAGCTACTATAAGATGCCAGATCAATCAATCACGCGCTGGGCAGCTTTTCCTGTGTGCTCTCAGTGCACAAACACATGCGTATCAGCCTGTGGGTGGGATTTAGCTGCCCTTCGTGCTGATGGGCTTAACTCGTCTACTTTGCATTTAAAAAGAAAACCTGAGTACATCTTATTTAGCTAGGAACATTATGCTATTGGCTTCCCTGGTGGCTCAGACTGTAAGCGTCTGCCTGAAGTGAGGGAGACCCAAGTTCGATCCCTGATTGGGAAGATCTCCTGGAGAAGGAAATGGCACCCCACTCCAGTACTCTTGCCCAGAAAATCCCATGGATGGAGGAGCCTGGTAGGCTATAGTCCATGGGGTTGCAGAGAGTCGGACACGACTCACTTTCCTTTTCCTTTCACTTTTTCACATTATGCTATTAAGTCCTCAGCCTGCTTCTTTATCTAATAGCAAGGGATATAGAAAACTGTTTGATACTGGCTCCTAGATAGGCTCCACTGCTTCAAGTTTCCAAGGCTTTTTTTTTTTTTACTGTCTGTTGAGACTAAACCTTCTCTTCATCCTTCACCTAACTAAGATTCAACTGACTGCATGTCAGAAGTCTGTTCGATGCTTTATATGCATTACCGCCGTTGGTCTCTCATCCACACTCAGAAGTAAGTTCACTCTCCACTTAATATTTGAGAAAACTAAAGCTTACTGGGGTTAACTAGTCACATGGCTCATAAATGGTGAAATCAAAGCTACTTCTGAATCACCTGGACTACAGCTGTGACCATGGAAATGAAGAGCAAGAGGCTTAAACTTCAAAGAGATTTCTCTGCAAAAATTGACAGGATTCAGTTATCGTTGGATCTGGGATTGAGAGACAGGGAGCAACCAGGGGTAAGTGGAGGCTTCTGTTGTGGTGTCATCAATAACTAATAGCAAGTAAGAGCTCTCGAAGGCAACTTGATGGGCAAGGGAGTGAGTTTGGTTTGGGCGGGCTGAATCTAAGTACCTATGGGACATTCAGGTAGTGTCCATGTAGTTAAACAAGTTCATATTGTAGTCCTGAAATAAAATCTAATGAAAATATGAAGCAGGAGCTTAGGAGGAAAAATGCAAAATAAAATTAGGGTTAAAAAATCCTTTTGGCTCTAAAAATAGTATACACATATATTATATATGTGTTTAATAAATAATATGAAATGAAATATAACATTGGAATATATATTTCAATGTAATATATTGAAAAATAAATAAATGAAAAATTTAGCCACATTAAAAAATGCCTAGTTTTCTAATCAATATAGATGCTAACATTATAACCAATAAAAGTCTTCAAATTTAGTTAGCTTATTTGAGTTATTTCCACATTTTATAAGAAATCCAATAGCTCAAATGCACAAAATTTAATTGGGAAAGCAAACGCTATATTGATCTTAAGCTGAAATGAAATAGAATGTTTGGTTATGAGAAGTTTCTCAGAATTTGTTGTATATTGTGAAGTCATTACCAAAGTTCATTTGATTCAGAAATTTTCAGTGGGTGCTACAACTACTATTTAAGATGATGTGGCTATCAATTTTTTTTTTCTGTTTCTCGATTTTATGTGCTTATCATATATAATTTATTTGCTGGTATTTACTTTTTATGATGGTGTTTTTTTCTTGTTTTTAATGAGAGGGATTTCTATTAAAGCTTTTATGGGGTTTTATAAAAATAAATGTTCCTTTTTTTATTTTTTTAATCTCACACAACTAAAAAGGAGAGAAAGAGAGACAAGGAAAGCATAAAAGAAAAGAATAAAATCTGACCTAATTTAAGCTCTGGCTAAACTTTCAAAACTATAAGGCATTAAATATGCTTATTAAATTAAAATGTTAAAACTTCTTGACTTATGCCACTATGCCATATGTGCTAATTTCGTTTAATTGTTCCCAGCTAGATATCAATTTTTTAAAAAGGAGTTAAAGAAAAAGAAGAATGGAAAATTCTTAACCTGGAAAGGTAATAATCTGCCTGAAAATTGTTCATTTATGTCACCAAAGGGAAAGGGGAGCTCACATTAATACTGTATGCTAATATGCTTCTTCTAGCTTACCCCACATACTTTAACCCCAATTGCTATTAGTCTACAGAAATGTCACAAAATATCTGTGCAAGCTAATTTTCAGAGTTTTGCATGAAAACCTTGGGAAACATAGCCAGAAAATGGTCTCCTCATCATGGTCACTACTAGGTGACCTTCAGATCTCTTTAGCTTTGAAAAGAAACCTCATCATTGCTTTTGAATATCCAATTGCCAACTACACTATGGCTTTTTTGTTGACTGGGATAAAAGGTATCAGATGATTTTGTTCCTAAAATATGTAAGTGTTCTAAAAATGCTTAGCTGCTTTCAGTTGTATATGAAGTGACTCAAATGTAAAATAAATCTCTCCTCTCTAATGGCTATTCCATTTATACAAGGCATATTCAAAATAACTACAGAAACCCATAATCTGTCCATTAAATACATGGGTCACATTCTTAGCTTTAAACAAATTCTGGTTTGTTAGCACTCAGTGAATTTGTTTCACAAAGTGTAAGTGACATAAGAGTATTTAAAGATCTGCACTGTGTGCATGCTCAGTAGCGTCTGACTGACTCTCTGCGACCCCATGCAGCCTTCCAGGCACCTCTGTCCATAGATTTTTCAGGCAAGAAAACTGGAGTGGGTTGCCATTTCCTTCTCCAGGGGATCTTCCCCATCCAGGGATCCAACAGGCATCTCCAGCATCTCCTGCAGTAGCAGGTGGATTCTTTACCACTGAGCCACCTGGGAAGCCCGCATTTAAAGATCTTGTCCTACCACATTTCACAGATGAGGGAAACTCAGAGCAGTGAAGAGCAGTAACTTCCCCTTGGCCCTGTAGTTTATGAAGTGATAAGAACCAGAACTTTCTCCTATGTTTACAGCCTCCCAGTTCAATGATGGTCCTCCCTGGTCTCATTTCTTTAGGATTGCTAACATACAGGAGGATAAAACTCTCACCCTGAGCACTGGCAATAATGATCAGTTGTGTAATCTTCCAACTGCTATTTCTCTAGGGAAATGAAGTGTTTCCTCCAGAATTGAATAATTGAAAATAATAATTGAAATTATTGGCCCTTTGGTGACATAAATGAACACACACACACCTATATATAAACCTGCATATATTCTTTGCACATCCATATAGAACAATCCTGGAAAGGAGACAGGCTGAGACCTGGCATCCTTTACTACAGTGCTTGCACCTGACCAAAAGTTTCTTCAAGCAACAAAATACAAAGAAACTATAAGGGACTAAAAATAGCTGTGCATATGCTGCACAGCTGGGGCAAATGAAGGACAAGAAGATAGAAAAAGACCAAAACCCAACTGCTACTTCTGAAGAGCAGGAGCAAAAGCCGGGTGCTGCGCGTGCCTCCTGCACTCAACACTGCCAAAAGGTTGGGCAGATCACCTAAGCCACCTCTCTGACCTGATCCTAGACATACACACTACCCTCACCCCATATAAGGACACCAGTTCACTTCTAGGTTACTTGTTTTTACTCCCCATTGCTGCTGGAGGGCCACAATAAAACTTTGCCTGGATTTCTCGTCTGAAAGTGAAGTGAAAGTGTTAGTTGCTCAGTCATGTCCACAACCCCTTGGACTGTAGCCTACCAGGTTCCTTTGTCCATTGAATTCTCCGGGCAAGAATACTGGAGTGGGTAGTCATTCCCTTCTCAAAGGGAACTTCCTGACCCAGGGGTCAAACCCGGGTCTCCTGCGTTGCAGGCATATTCTTTCCCTCTGAACCACATTTCTTATCCAGTTCCTTATCAATTTCTATTGGTTAAGGAAGCCCAAGAACACTGCTCAGTAACACTACAGTCCTGGTCTTGGAAAAGAGCATCAACAAAGGCTGCTGCTGCTGCTAAGTCACTTCAGTTGTGTCCGACTCTGTGGAACCCATAGACAGAAGCCCACCAGGCTCCCCCGTCCCTGGGAGTCTCCAGGCAAGAACACTGGAGTGGGTTGCCATTTCCTTCTCCAATGTGTGAAAGTGAAAAGTGAAAGTGAAGTCTCTCAGTCGTGTCCGACCCTTAGCGACCCCACGGACTGCAGCCTACCAGGCTCCTCCATCCATGGGATTTTCTAGGCAAGAGTACTGGAGTGGCTTGCCATTGCCTTCTCCGCAACAAAGGCTAGAGAGATTGTAAATGAAGTATACAACTTTCAGTGACTAAATGGACACACAGAAATGAGGAAAATGAATTTTATTTCTGAATCCACTCTTCTGTGCATTGTGACTCATGCTTGCTAACATTGAGTCACTCTGTGATGAAAATACTAGGCTTGTTCCTCTCCAGCCTTACCAACACATATAAAACAAATGTCATCAAGTGTGTGTGAAAACATTTCTTTGCTGTTTCTCTTTCCTACTAGATTGTCAGCTCCATGAGTGTGGAGTCCATGTTTGTTTCAGTATCATTATAACTGCAGTGCCCTATGCATAATAGGTACTCTGTATGTATTTTTGTGTGTGTTATTATTATTATTATTTTGGCAGTACTGTGAAGCACACAAGATCTTATTTCACTGACCAGGGATAGAACCCATGCCTCCAGCAGTGGAAGCATGGAGTCTTAACCACTGGACTGCCAGGGAAGTTGGGTGATATTTAAAATTGTGTTAAATGCACAAAGAGGGATCTGTGTTCTAAAAGGAATAGGGGCTATAGACTGTTCCCACAAGTCTAAATTCCTGAATCCATTTTTCTCAAGCTAAATCCTGAAATGAGACACAAATCTATACCATGGGAAGTTTACTGGATTATCAGGCAAGCCTAGACTTTGCTGACTACCTGAGTGGAGTAATTAACTTCTCCAGGTAGGCCTTAGTTTTCTCATCTATAAAATGGGGGAAATACTTGTAGTTCCCTCACAGTGTTTTTGTGAGGACAAAATATTATTAAAAACCAAGCCATGCAGAGATTACATTCAGCTACCTAGAGCCAGACATCTTGGAATGTGAAGTCAAGTGGGCCTTAGAAAGCATCATTACTAACAAAGCTAGTGGAGGTGATGGAATTCCAGTTGAGCTATTTCAAGTCTTGAAAGATGATGCTGTGAAAGTGCTGCACTCAATATGCCAGCAGATTTGGAAAACTCAGCAGTGACCACAGGACTGGAAGAGGTCAGTCTTCATTCCAATCCCAAAGAAAGGCAATGCCAAAGAATGCTCAGACTACCGCACAATTGCACTCATCTCACACGCTAGTAAAGTCATGCTCAAAATTCTCCAAGCCAGGCTTCAGCAGTATGTAAACCGTGAACTCCCAGATGTTCAAGCAGGTTTTAGAAAAGGCAGTGGCACCAGAGATCAAACTGCCAACATCCGCTGGATCATGGAGAAAGCAAGAGAGTTCCAGAAAACCATCTATTTCTGCTTCATTGACTATGCCAAAGCCTTTGACTGTGTGGATCACAATAAACTGTGGAACATTCTGAAAGAGATGGGCATCCCAGACCACCTGACCTGCCTCTTGAGAAACCTGTATGCAGGTCAGGAAGCAACACTTAGAACTGGACATGGAACAACAGACTGGTTCCAAATAGGAAAAGGTGTACGTCAAGGTTGTATATTATCACCTTGCTTATTTAACTTATATGCAGAGTACATCATGAGGAACGCTGGGCTGGAAGAAGCACAAGCTGGAATCAAGATTGCTGGGAGAAATATCAATAACCTCAGATATGCAGATGACACTACCCTTATGGCAGAAAGTGAAGAGGAACTCAAAAGCCTCTTGATGAAAGTGAAAGAGGAGAGTGAAAAGGTTGGCTTGAAGCTCAACATTCAGAAAACAAAGATCATGGCATCTGGTCCCATCCCTTCATGGGAAATAGATGGAAAAACAGTGGAAACAGTGTCAGACTTTATTTTTCTGGGCTCCAAAATCACTGCAGACGCTGATTGCAGCCATGAAATTAAAAGACGCTTGCTCCTTGGAAGGAAAGTTATGACCAACCTGGATAGTATATTAAAAAGCAGAGACATTACTTTGCCAACCAAAGTCCGTCTAGTCAAGGCAATGGTTTTTCCCGTGGTCATGTATGGATGTGAGAGTTGGACTGTGAAGAAAGCTGATCGCCGAAGAATCGATGCTTTTGAACTGTGGTGCTGGAGAAGACTCTTGAGAGTCCCTTGGACTGCAAGGAGATCCAACCAGTCCATTCTAAAGGAGATCAGTCCTGGATGTTCATGGGAGGGACTGATGCTAAAGCTGAAACTGCAATACTTTGGCCACCTCATGCGACGAGTTGACTCACTGGAAAAGACTCTGATGCTGGGAAAGGTTGGGGGCGGGAGGAGAAGGGGACGACGGAGAATGAGATGGGTGGATGGCATCACCGACTGTGGACACGAGTTTGAGTGAACTCAGGGAGTTGGTGATGGACAGGGAGGCCTGGCGTGCTGTGATTCATGGGGTCGCGGAGAGTCGGACACGACTGAGCGACTAAACTGAACTGAACTGAACTGAACTTAGCCAAAAGGCCTATCACTTTCACTGCCACCATGGCCATCTGGGAGTCATTCTGTGTCTACATTTGTCCCGTGCCCAGAAGGTTCTTCTCAGGAGTCATTCAAATGCTAATGTCAGCACAAACTTGAGTCTCCTGTGTAAATAAATTCTTAAGAAGGAAAGTAAATATATTCCTTTAAAATGACATTTTCTGGGGAAAAGCATCATCTATACCTTTACGAGTTTACAAATGGAAATTTTTGATAGTGCTCTATTGATTCATTGCCTTTTAGTGAATTTTATTTCAAAAGATAGTAGACTTGTGGATGACAATGGAGTCTGTATCTTTGAGCCTCATGCTGTAGTAATTCTTTGAACATAAATGAACATTCCCAGAGAAAACACATTTTGTCTTATTTCTACAGAGGCTGTGGAGTTTTTGCAGGAGCTGAGTAGTTTTGAGGCCTTCTGAATGCAGAAATTGCTTTTCAAATTATGCTAAAAGATTTCAAACTATATTTCCTTTGTTATAGTGATGTATCCCCCTTCAATTGTAAATCAATTACCTCCAATAAAAGCATGTTGTCAACAGTGTTAATTACTGAGTTCCTCATAATTCTTTAGCACATGGAAACAAAAAAGCACTTTATATTAAATTGTCCAATGGAGTATTTAAATTTGGTTTTGAAAGCTTCTCTTTGTTTCTATGCAGTAAATAGTTACTTTTCTCAGTGAGATTTAAAAAAAGGAGTATAAATAGCTTTTTTTTTTTTTGCTTGAAAATTATTGAGGTGAGTGGGTGTTTTTTGTTGCTGTGTTTATTTTTTGTCTTATGAAGTTTGAAGACTGACTAAGCAAGCAAACAATTTGGGTTCTTAATATCAAGAAATTATGCAGGAGAATAAGCTCACCATATTTTAAAACACAACTGAAATGCATCTCAAAGCTAGCTAAGATTTTCTAAGCCTACTTTGGAAGAAGACTCTTGGAATTGATTATCATCATTTACCAAAGACTTTTTCGAGTGACCAGTTTGCATAGAAAATCCTTAAAAGGGTTGCTTACAAAAAATTATACCATACATAGTTTGCCCAAGAAGCTACTAACCCTGTTGATATTCAGTTAACTATCAATAGCAGTAAAATAGTCATTTCAAAGACAACATTTTGCTTCAGAAGGGTCCCACTTCTTCTGATTTTAAGAACTTGGATAGCTTCCTCAATGTCACAGTATCTACTTTCTCAACTGTAAAATGAGGTTATTGAAATATTTATATGATTTGAATGGGCTAAAAAAATGTGGTTTTGGATGTGACAGCATTTTATAAATTGTGTAATTCACAGATGTGTGCAAACAGCAAGTTTTATTTAAAGACAATGTATGCTAGGACCACAAACACAGTTTACACAGTAAATGATACAGCAGTTCAGAGAGGAAACAAACAGCTGGTAGTGGCAGGATATGTTTTCAATAAAGTATATTGAAAGGTTCATTTAAACTTAAAATTAAGTTAGGCAAATTATGGAAAAGCACTGCTTCATTATACTTTTAAACAAAGAAAGTCTCTTTCTGACCATGTTAACAATGCAACATTTTTTTTTCCTCTTCTTTACATTTGTGCTAACTGAAACCATGTCTAGATTGGAAAACATGGTTTGAAATTTAGCCTCACCTAAAATATATTTTCTTCCACAGACGTATCTTTGCTAATTTCAGCAGTAAGTGTGGTGCTGACATGTGATCAGCAGAGAGACAGAGAGTGTGACCAGCAGCTGATTGGATCTGAGCCCAAGAACAGCCATCAGATATTAACCACTTTGAGTCACAATTTTGAGTGCATGGAATGCACCTGATTGGTCATTTAGTTTCCTGTCATCCAATCAGTTCATTTCCCTTACACAGAAAAGTTCTATGGAAGTTTTCTGTTTTGTAAAGTTCTTGACTGAACTATCTAAATTAGACCTGATATGGTTTTTCATTTTTTTCCTGCAATTCAGTTGCCAATCTCATTTAGACATTTATATATCATTTTTATATTTTAATTTTTAAATCAATTTTTCTGTGCAACTACCATACCTTCCCAAATAGCAGTGTTATTTTATTATTTCACTACCACTTTTCAGATTCTTTTCATGTTATGAAAAGCCAGTCTATACTTTTCCTTCCATTTTGTAGGCATACACTTAGATGGGGGAAAAAGATACAAAGTAGCTTTCATGAGTCTCTTAATTTTTTAAAAGAGAACTTTAAAGAGTATTTTACCAAAAGTGGATGTTGAGTCATGCCTTTGGTTACCACAAGATAAAAGAACAAAGAAAGCAGAAATTTAATCAGCATTTATCAGATTTTCAGAATATCTTACATGCGGTAGCTGTGGCCAATACAAATGAGACTAGCCTAGTTTCATTCTGTGGCTGAAGACACTTTTAATTTCCCTCAGGTTGTCAAAAAAAGAGAAGAAGTTTTGGAGTCTGATACACCCGGATTAGAATCCAAGTACCACTGTATACTGTGCATTCTTGAATAATGATTAGTCTCTCTATACTTAATTTTTCTTGTATAGAAAATGGAGGCAATGCTGAACATATTTTGAAGATTAAAATGGAATAGTACATGTAAAGTTCATGACAGCACACCTCGGACATATTATGTACTCAATAGTGATGAGCTTTCTAACTCTTTTTTCAAAATAAGCCTTTGTTATCATCCATTCTGTTTCGTTCAGTTGCTTAGTCGTGTCCGACTCTTTGCGACCCCATGAATCACAGCACGCCAGGCCTCCCTGTCCATCACCAATTCCCGGAGTTCACCCAAACTCATGTCCATCAAGACGGTGATGCCATCCAGCCATCTCATTCTCTGTCGTCCCCATCTCCTCCCGCCCCCAATCCCTCCCAGCATCAGAGTCTTTTCCAATGAGTCAACTCATCCCATGAGGTGGCCAGAGTATTGGAGTTTCAGCTTTAGATCAGTCCTTCCACAATGAACACCCAGGACTGATCTCCTTTAGAATGGACTGGTTGGATCTCCTTGTAGTCCAGGGACTCTCGAGAGTCTTCTCCAGCACCACAGTTCAAAAG
The DNA here is from genome assembly GCF_049115385.1 of Moschus berezovskii. NCBI lineage: Eukaryota > Metazoa > Chordata > Mammalia > Artiodactyla > Moschidae > Moschus > Moschus berezovskii. The sequence goes on from NC_142465.1 coordinate 94,537,352, forward strand.
CATCAATTCTTCGGCGATCAGCCTTCTTCACAGTCCAACTCTCACATCCATACACGACCACGGGAAAAACCATAGCCTTGACTAGACGGACCTTGGTTGGCAAAGTAATGTCTCTGCTTTTTAATATGCTATCTAGGTTGGTCATAACCTTCCTTCCAAGGAGTAAGCATCTTTTAATTTCATGGCTGCAATCAGCATCCGCAGTGATTTTGGAGCCCAAAAAAATAAAGTCTGACACTGTTTCCACTGTTTCCCCATCTATTTCCCATGAAATGATGGGACCAGATACCATGATCTTAGTTTTCTGAATGTTGAGCTTCAAGCCAACCTTTTCACTCTCCTCTTTCACTTTCCTCAAGAGGCTTTTGAGTTCCTCTTCACTTTCTGCCATAAGGGTGGTGTCATCTGCATATCTGAGGTTAATGATATTTCTCTTGACAATCTTGATTCCAGCCTGTGCTTCTTCCAGCCCAGCTTTCCTCATGATGCATTCTGCATATAAGTTAAATAAGCAGAGTGACAATATACAGCCTTGAGGTACTCCTTTTCCTATTTGGAACCAGTCTGTTGTTCCATGTCCAGTTCTAAGTGTTGCTTCCTGACCTGCATACAGGTTTCTCAAGAGGCAGGTCAGGTGGTCTGGTATTCCCATCTCTTTGAAAATTTTCCACAGTTTATTCTGATCCACACAGTATAATTGCAACATTAGTTACTAAAGCAGAGTCTAGCTTATCCCCAATGCTACTGTACTTAGTACCTAGAAATGGGAATGATAAATAACAAGTAAGCTGTAATATGTGGCACTGACTAAGAGGCTGTTAGTGAAGAAAGTAACATTTCAGGGTGGAAGGACAATTGTCCATGATACGCTCAAATGAAATAGCTTAGAAGGTTGACAAGGTATAGGATGAGCTTGGAAAGGAGAAGCTGGAGAACAGAATGTCAGTGCTATTCTTAATTGCCATTGTGGCGCAACCAACCACGCAAAGAAGCACGGCAGTGAGGAGCTACCCCACGTCCAATAGGCGGTGGCTGCGTGGGCACAGGGGCCCGAGAGGAGCTACTCCACGTTCAAGGTCAGGAGGGGCGTTCTTGAGGAGATACCCCTCGTCCAAGGTAAGGTGCAGTGGCTGTGCTTTGCTGGAGCAGCTGTGAAGAGATATCCTACAACAAAGGTAAGTGAAAGTGAAAGTGAAGTCGCTCAGTCGTGTCCGACCCCTAGCGACCCCATGGACTGCAGACCACCAGGGTCCTCCATCCATGGGATTTTCCAGGCAAGAATACTGGAGTGGCTTGCCATTGCCTTCTCCGACAAAGGTAAGAGAAATCCAAATAAGATAGTAGGTATTGCGAGGGGGTATCAGGGGGCAGACACACTGAAATCATAATCACAGAAAACTAGTTGATCTGATCACATGGGTCACAGCCGAATGTGGTCCCCTGGAGAAGGGAATGGCAAACCACTTCAGTATACTTGCCTTGAGAACCCCATGAACAGCATCAAAGGGCAAAATGATAGGATACTGAATGAGGAATTTCCCAGGTCGGTAGGTGCCCAGTATGCTACTGGAAATCAGTGGAGAAATAACTCCAGAAAGAATGAAGGGATGGAGCCAAAGCAAAACCAACACCCAGCTGTGGATGTGACTGGTGATAGAAGCAAGGTCCGATGCTGTAAAGAGCAGTATTGCATAGGAACCTGGAATGTTAGGTCCGTGAATCAAGGCAAATTGGAAGTGGTCAAACAGGAGATGGCAAGAGTGAACATAGACATTCTAGGAATCAGTGAACTAAAATGGTCTGGAATGGGTGAATTTAACTCAGATGACCATTATATCTACTACTGTGGGCAGGAATCCCTTAGAAGAAATGGAGTAGCCATCATGGTCAACAAAAGAGTCCGAAATGCAGTACTTGGGTGCAATCTTAAAAGCGTCAGAATGATTTCTGTTCGTTTCCAAGGCAAACCATTCAATATTACAGTAATCCAGGCCTATGCCCCAACCAGTAACGCTGAAGAAGCTGAAGTTGAACAGTTCTATGAAGACCTACAAGACTTTTTAGAACTAACACCCAAAAAAGTCCTTTTCATTATAGGGGACTGGAATGCAAAAGTAGGAAGTCAAGAAACACCTGGAGTAATAGGCAAATTTGGCCTTGGAGCACGGAATGAAGCAGGACAAAGGCTACATTACTTTGCCAACAAAGGTCCGTCTAGTCAAGGCTATGGTTTTTCCAGAGGTCATGTATGGATGTGAGAGTTGGACTGTGAAGAAAGCTGATCGCCGAAGAATTGATGCTTTTGAACTGTGGTGCTGGAGAAGACTCTTGAGAGTCCCTTGGACTGCAAGGAGATCCAACCAGTCCATTCTAAAGGAGATCAGTCCTGGGTGTTCATTGGAAGGACGGATGCTAAAGCTGAAACTCCAATACTTTGGCCACCTCATGTGACGAGTTGACTCACTGGAAAAGACTCTGATGCTGGGAAGGATTGGGGGCGGAAGGAGAAGGGGACGACAGAGAACGAGATGGCTGGATTGCATCACTGACTCGATGGACATGAGTGAGTGAACTCCAGGAGTTGGTGATGGACAGGGAGGCCTCGCGTGCTGTGATTCATGGGGTCGCAAAGAGTCGGGCACGACTGAGCGACTGAACTGAACTGACCTATGGCAAAATATAAGGAAGATGCGACCTTAGAAAAGAGCAGACTGATTTGCAGCTAGGAGTGAAAGAACATAGAGGGAGGTTACCATGTTAGAATCATATATGGATGAAGAGACAACTGCACTTCTCAAGCTTAAACAGAAGAAACATAAAATTAAGAAATACTCTGAGGGGTGGCTCAGATGGTAAAGCATCTGCCTGCAATGTGGGAGACCCAGGTTCAGTCCCTTGGTTGGGAAGATCTCCTGGAGAAGGAAATGGCAACTCACTCCAATATTTTTGCCTGGAAAATCCCAGTTGAGCTATTTCAAATCCTGAAAGATGATGCTGTGAAAGTGCTGCACTCAACATGCCAGCAAATTTGGAAAACTCAGCAGTGGCCACAGGTCTGGAAAAGGTCCCTTTTCATTCCAGTCCCAAAGCAAAGCAATGCCAAAGAATGCTCAAACTACCACACAATTGCACTCATCTTACACACTAGAAAAGTAATGCTCAAAATTCTCCAAGCCAGGCTTTAGCAATACATGAACCGTGAACTTCCAGATGTTCAAGCTGGTTTTAGAAAAGGCAGAGGAACCAGAGGTCAAATTGCCAACATCCACCGGGTCATGGAAAAAGCAAGAGAGTTCCAGAAAAATATCTATTTCTGCTTTATTGATGGTGCCAAAGCTTTTGACTGTGTGGCTCATAATAAACTGTGGAAAATTCTCAAAGAAATGGGAATACCAGACCACCTGACCTGCCTCCTGAGAAATCTGTATGCAGGTCATGAAGCAACACTTAGAACTGGACATGGAGCAACAGACTGGTTCCAAATAGGTAAAGGAGTATGTCAAGGCTGTATATTGTTACCCTGCTTATTTAACTTATATGCAGTGTACATCATGAGAAACGCTGGGCTGGAGGAAGCACAAGCTGGAATCAAATTGCTGGGAGAAATATCAATAACCTCAGATATGCAGATAACACCACTGTTATGGCAGAAAGTGAAGAAGAACTAATGAGCTTCTTGATGAAAGTGAAAGAGGAGAGTGAAAAAGTTGGCTTGAAGCTCAACATTCAGAAAACTAAGATGATGGCATCTGGTTCCATCACTTCATGGCAAATAGATGGGGAAACAGTGGAAACAGTGGCTGCCTTTATTTTTGAGGGCTGTAGATGGTGATTGCAGCCAGGAAATTAAAAGACGCTTACTCCTTGGAAGGAAAGTTATGACCAACCTAGATAGCATATTAAAAAGGAGAGACATTACTTTGTCAACAAAGTTCCATCTAGTCAAGGCTATGGTTTTTCCAGTGGTCATGTATGGATGTGAAATTGGGACTATAAAGAAAGTTGAGTGCCAAATAATTGATGCTTTTGAACTGTAGTGTTGGAGAAGACTCTGGAGAGTCCCTTGAACTGCAAGGAGATCCAACTAGTTCATCCTAAAGGAGATCAGTCCCGGATTTTATTGGAAGGACTGATGTTGAAGCTGAAACTCCAATACTTTGGCCACCTGATGTGAAGAGCTGACTCACTGGAAAATCCCTGATGCTGGGAAAGATTGAGGGCAGGAGGAGAAGGGAATTACAGAGGATGAGATGATTGGATGGCATCACTGACTCGACTCCAGGAGTTGTTGATGTTTAGGGAGGCCTGGCGTGCTGTGGTTCATGGGGTCACAAAGAGTCAGATACAACTGAGCTAGTGAACTGAACTGAACTGAACTGATGCAGATGACACCTCCCTTAAGACAGAAAGTGAAGAACTAGTGAACTTCTTGATGAAAGTGAAAGAGGAGGGTGAAAAAGTTGGCTTAAAGCTCAACATTCAGAAAACAAAGATCATGGCATCTGGCCCCATCACTTCACAGCAAATAGATGGGAAATCAATGGAAACAGTTGCAGACTTTATTTTTTGGGGCTCCAAAATCACTGCAGATGGTGACTGCAGCCATGAAATTAAAAGACACTTACTCTTTGAAAGAAAAGTTATGACCAACCTAGACAGCATCTTAAAAATGATAGACATTACTTTGCCAACAAAGGTCCATCTAGTCAAGGCTATGGTTTTTCCAATAGTCATGTATGTCTGTGAGAGTTGTACTATAAGGAAAGCTGAGTGCCAAATAATTGATGCTTTTGAACTGTGGTGTTGCAGAAGACTCTGGAGAGTCCTTTGGATTGCAACGAGATCCAACCAGTCCATCCTATAGGAGATCAGTCCTGAATGTTCATTGGAAGGACTGATGTTGAAGCTGAAGCTCCAGTACTCTGGCCACCTGATGTGAAGAGTTAACTCATTTGAAAAAAACCCTGATGCTGGGAAAGATTGAAGGCGGTAGGAGAAGGGGACGGCAGAGGATGAGATGGTTGGATGGCATCACCAACTCAATGGACATGTGTTTGGGTAAACTCTGGGAGTTGGTGATGGACAGGAAGGCCTGGTGTGCTGCCGTCCATGGGGTCACAAAGAGTTGGACACAACTTAGCAACTGAACTGAACTGATCCAGGTCAGAAAAGTTTCCAATGGTTTTACAAACTGATTCTAAACCATTTTAACAAGTATAAGCAGCATACATGTCCACATTTTGTCTACAAACCTCCTTCCACCATACTCAGAGTACACTTGTAGAAACTTACAGATGCTAATTCTGATTGCTCTTTTTATCAATAGGTACCACCACCTGCCATACACACGGAGCAATAAAGTGGTGTGTATGATGATTATAAAAGGTGGTCCATATATGATGCTTGTTTTCCTCTTTCTGACTTCATTCTGTATAAGACTCTAGGTTCATCCACTTCACTACAACTGACTCAGATTTGCTCCTTTTTACAGATGAATAATTCTAAAGGAGATCAATCCTGGGTGTTGACTGGAAGGACTGATGCTAAAACTGAAACTGCAATACTTTGGCCACCTCATGCGATGAGTTGATTCACTGGAAAAGACTCTGATGCTGGGAGGGATTGGGGGCGGGAGGAGAAGGGGACAACAGAGAATGAGATGGCTGGATGGCATCATCGACTTGATGGAGGTGAGTCTGAGTGAACTCTGGGAGTTGGTGATGGACAAGGAGGCGTGGCGTGCTGTGATTCATGGGGTCTCAGAGAGTCGGTCATGACTGAGCTACTGAACTGAACTGAATATGCCATTATATAAATAAACCACAACTTCTTTATACATTTATCTGTCAATGGACATCTGGAATCTAGAAAAATGGTACTGATGAACCTAACAGAGAATGGACTTGTGGACACAGCAGGGGAAGATGAGGTTGGGACAAGTTGAGAAAGTGGCATTGACGTATATACACTATTGTGTGTAAAATAGTGGGAAACTGTTAAATAACATGCACCAGCCTGGTGCTCTGTGATGACCTATAGGGGTAGGATGAGGGAGGCTCAGGTGGAAAGGGAAATTATGACTGATTTGTGTTGTTATATGGCAGAAATCAACACAAATTTGTAAGGCAATTTTCCACTAATTAAAAAAAAAACTGGTCCACAAAATGATACTATCGAACCTCATTTCAAGTCAGATAATACAGATTTAATAAATGAATGCTTGCCACTGATTACATATTCTTCATTAATGAATAATGAAACTGCCTCCAATTTATATTTTCTATAACTTAAATTCCTCTTGTTGAAAATATAAATAGCTGTGCCTCTTACTTTTTCTGCTGATTCTCTTAACACTGAACTTCAATCATGTGCCCTCCCTACTCATAATCTTTCTATGACTCCCCATTACTCTCCAAACCACGGACAAACTCCTTACTCTGGAATTCTAGGCTGTTCTCCATGGTACCTTCCTCTAACTTTTGCAACTTTATTTTTTGTTTCTAGGATAATTGCACAGAACTGTCACCAAAATGGGTGGTGCCTTCTGTCACAGAGTAGAGAGCAATTTCAACTACCAGGAAAATAAAAAGGAAAATTTGTAGGCTGCAGATCCCTTTTGGACCCTTAGAAATAACAGTTCTCCCTGTCTTACACTGTCAAAGCAATTTGACCCTCATTAGGTCCCTTTTCTGATGAATAAAGTCTTTGTTTTAAATCTTGTTCCTGATGGTGCTCACCCTGCACTGTTCAGCTGAGCTGGGCTACTGGACTCTTGCCTTTGGAAGCTTGCCCTGCCCTGTGTTGACACCATGGCATCTATCCATTTCTGACAGATTTCTTTCACCAATTGTGTAGTTCCTCAAGCTTTAGCCGATCCTGACAGCTCTTCATGCAACTTGGCCCCGTTGGTCATTCAATCATCCTTCCCGTCCTTCTTGGCTTCAGCAGCTATAACCCATGTTCCTCAGGTGGGGCTCAGTGGTAAAGAATCCATCTGCAATGTAGGAGATGCAGGAGACTGGGGTTTGATCCCTGGGTGGGGAATATGCCCTGGAGAAGGGCACGGCAACCCACTTCAGTATTCTTGACTGGAGAACCCCATGGACAGAGGAGCTTGGCAGGCTGCAGTTCACGGGGTTTCAAAGAGTTGGACATTACTGAAGCAAACTAGTATGAGCACTGCCCTCAGGTAGGGCTTGGAAACACCCTCCTCTGGGAGTTTGCAGCCAGTCCTTACCCTATACTATGTGCTATACCAAACTAGCCTAGCCATGTAGTCTGGTGTCTGCCTGTATTTCCATCCACCTATTAGCGTTTTGTAGGGTGGGAAGATACTGTCTATTATTCTAGATATATCCTAAATGTCATCTCTTCTGTGAAGCTTTTTTTAATCTCACTCCCCTGGATGAAATCAAGCAGTTATCTCTCTGTACTCTCATAGAACTTTTTGCTTCTTCTAATTGATATTAATTCCATCATTTCAAAATTCCAAACCAAGCAAATGCTTAATCTGCCCTTATGGCCCAGCTCAAATGCTACTCTTGTATCTCTCTGGCTTTCTCCCTGTTCACACCAGAAGGAAACAATTCCTTCTCCTGTTTCCTTGACATTCATGACAGATCTAAGTTCCTTAATGGCAAGAATATACTATGTTATTCTTTGTATTCTTTATACCCAGCTCAGTAAATTACCAGTAAGTTTCTGTAAGACCTTACTGATGACATGGAGTTTTAACTACGGTATTTCATTTGATCCTTACAATGAAAAATAAGGAAAGAACAGCTATTATCTTCATGCGAGAAGGAAACTGAGGCTCAGAGTAGTTAATCAGTTTAGTCCAGTCTTGCACAGGTGCAGCTAGAACCAGGTCTTAAGCAGACTTTAAGTCCAATTAACTTACCCCTGTTCATTCATTCATATGTTCATTCATTATCTGGATATCAGAGTTTCAAAGACACATGAAACACGGTGTCCCCCTAAAAGACTCACCTATTGAAGAAGATAAAAAATTTTAATTTATTCATCCACTGGCAGGAAAAAAGTTTAGAATTGTATCATACCACATATATGACTGTGTACCCAGCTTAGATAGGGGTGGAGAAGGGCCTGGAAACATTTTTAGGTGGGATAAATCCTCAACTAGGTCGTAGAGGATAAGTAGCTATTACTCAAATGAGTAAGTAGGGATAAGCTGAAACTCTAATATTTTGGCCACCTCATGCGAAGAGTTGACTCACTGGAAAAGATTCTGATGCTGGGAGGGATTGGGGGCAGGAGGAGAAGGGGACAACAGAGAATGAGATGGCTGGATGGCATCACCGACTCGATGGACATGAGTTTGAGTGAATTCCGGGAGTTGGTGATGGACAGGGAGGCCTGGCGTGCTGTGATTCATGGGGTCGCAAAGAGTCGGTCACGACTGAGCGACTGAACTAACTGAAGTAGTGATAAGAAATTTCTAAACATGAAGAAAGTATGTGTAAAGCTGTGGAGATGGCCCTCCCAGGGAGCTGCAAGCATATTGGAACAGCAGCTGTGAAGAATATGAAGAAGGGGCAGACAGAGAGTTGACACACTTCTTGGAAGAGACGGCATCTAAATAACAGAGTATCAAAGCAGAATAACTCAGCTTGTTTTCCCTGCCCATGAAGAACAACAATATTTTTTAAAAAAGCAAATCCATCTTGGTCGTCATCAAGATTTAAAACTGAACGTAAATAAGGAAATAGTGGTTTCCTCTCTCTGTCGTTTTTATTGTTTAGTCGTTAAGTCGTGTCTGACTCTTTTGCAACCCCATGAACTGTAGCCCGCCCGGCTCCTCTGTTCATGGGATTTCCCAGACAAGAATACTGGAGTGGGTTGCCATTTCCTTCTCCAGGAGATCTTCCCCCCCCAGAGACTGAACCCACATCTCTTGCATTAGTGGGCAGATTCTTTACTGCAGAGCCACGAGGGAAGTGCTCCCTTCTCTGGGAATATATGCATTCATGGACACATACATATACATACACACACACACACACACACATAGATATATGCATAGGCTTCCCTGATGGCTCAGAAGACCTGGGTTCAATCCCTGGGTTGGAAAGATCCCCTGGAGAAGAGAATGGTCACCCACTCCAGTATTATTGCTTGGAGAGTTTCACGGACAAAGGAGCCTCACAGGCTACAGTCCATAGGGTTACAGAGTCGGACACGGCTGAGTAACTAACACATATACGTATATATATGCACATAATCATATATGTCATATTGTATAATGTATCATTATATTTATTTATGTATATTTACATATATGTCTGTGTCTTGAGTTATTCTTGGCAAAAGCATGGTTCTATCACAAAATAACTCCACCATAGCTAAAAGTCATATTAGAATGATATTTGATGTCAATATATGAAGTGAGTAAACAAAAATAATTTGGCCCAAGTGACATTCTTACATGAAATTACTGGAAATAATTCACTCATGTTACTTTCTTATACTGTCAGATCTTTGCAGAATTATACATAAGAAGTAGCAATTCTTAGAGTACAGAAAAGAAAGTATTCTCCCAGTGTTCAAAAAGAGCATAAAAATAATTTCCTTAAATACAGGCCATTAAGCTTTAATTTTGATCCTCTTTAAAATATTAATATGAATTATAAATTGTTTTCCAGCTCTCATAAAGGTAGTGCCTCAAATCCAGCGTGGGTTCACTTAGAGTAGGCTATGCCCCAGAGAACTCATTTGCTTTTTAATAGCCTGACCACACAGGTAGAAAATAGAAGCTCTCTGCTAATACTATAGTGTCGAATATCTATATTCAATCAAAATAATTTGGGTGGACTCTTATAATGACTTTTTGGACATGCATGATATAATTAAGTATAAAATAATTTGTCTTGTTTGAATTCTAGCCAGAGTATTGATTAATAGAGCTGAATATTTACTTACAATGTAGTGTTTAGAGACAGTGCTCTGATCTATCCTTTTCAACAAGTTTGTCAGTTAACAGCTTAGAAGTTATGCTTATTACATTTTTTTAGTCATATAAAGATGAGAAATCTTAATTTGGTTTAAGAAAAGTAGGATTCTAAAAGTCTTTTAAGTAATATAGATTGTAGGGCTTCCCTGATGGCTCAGTGGTAAAGAATTTGCCTGCCAGTGCAGGAGACACAGGTTCGACCTCTGGTCCAGGAAGATCCCACATGCCGTGGAGCACACGAAGCCCATGAGTCACAACTCTAGAGTCCAGGGGTCACAGCTCCTGAATCCCACACGCCCTGTGCTCCACAACAAGAGAAGCCAGCACAATGAGAAGCCTGCACACCACGACAAAGACTATCCCCGCTTGCCACAACTAGAGAAAAGCCTGCAGAGCAATGAGGATCCAGTACAGCCAAACAAACAGTATACACGAGAACAAAACAAAAATAACGTAGACTGTAAGGACCACGTCATTAATAAGGATAAGTTGAGTCGCTCAGTCTTGTCCGACTCTGCGACCCCATGGACTGTAGCATGCCAGGCTTCCCTGTTCATCACCAATTCCCAGAGCTTGCTCAGCCTCATGACCATGGAGTCAGTAATGCCATCCAGTCATCTCATCCCCTGTCATTCCCTTCTCCTCCTGCTTTTAATATTTCCCAGCATCAGGGTCTTTTCGTAGCTCTATACCTTATAATGTAACAACTGTCCTATATTATAAACATTTTCATATCTATAAATTAATAAGAATAAATAGAAGTGAAAATGTGAACCTGTATTTTAAAAAAGTAATTATGTATAAAATGGACATTTCCTTTTTATTATAAAAGTCTCAAATACTTTGAAAAACATTGGCAGAATTGTAATATAAGAGCAGGACAATGAGAGTTATATGTCATATTTGCTTATCTTCACATGTTTTAATGTGGATATCAGATTTTAATTTAAATACTAGCAAACAATGATACATCTAGAGAAAGATGACATACAGGGTGGTCAGGAATTGTTGAAAATTTGGATTCAAATTACTTGGAATTATAAATCCTAATTTTCCCATCTGGCATCTCCATGAAAATTGAGGAGAGAATATAGAACTGTTATGAGGGAGGAAATAGACTTATTTGGACAGGAAAATAACTTGCTGGAAGGTGCCACTTTTCCCTAAGTATGGATGTTGAAAGCTAAATGGGCTATCTTGTTATGGAGAGCATGAATTTACCATTTTTAATTCATTTACTCATTTGATAGCTCTGAATGCCTAGCATGTGTCAAGTATTATGCTATGTATTAAAGAGACAAAGTATAATTAGAAACAGGACCTGCTCCCAAGGAGATCATAACTTAGAAGGAATGGAGTGGGAGAAATGTGATAAATAGAAAAATAAGTAATCAGAATATGAAAGGTGTTATAGTAATACACAAGCTCTAGTACTCATCAGGAGAAGGAAATGGCAACCCACTCCAGTGTTCTTGCCTGGAGAATCCCATGGACAGAGGGGCCTGGTGGGCTACAGTCTATGGAGTTGCAAAGAGTCGGACACGACTAAGCAACTAACACACACACACATAGTACTCATCAAGCCATAGGAATGGCTGGAATTACCAATTCTGTCCCAGGAATAAGAGAACATCTAGGAAAGCTTCATTATAATTAAAAAATATATATTAGCTAAGAATAGATTTTTCTACATGGTACATTCTATACTAAATGCTTTGTACCCATCATCTAATCTAATCCTCAAGCCCTCCCTATAGTCTATTGTTTTTTTCATTTTACAAAATAGGAAATCAACACACAGTAAGTATTGTTTTTCCCATTTTACAGAAAAAAAAACCAACTTTGCCAGGATTACCTAACTACTAAATTGCAGAGCTAAACTATAAACCCAGCAAATTTCACAACAGGGACTGTATTCTTTACCAGTGTTTTCCAAAATCTTTGTTACAAACAATTGGTGAATCATGAAATCAATTAATGTCTCTAATATCATTTTTGCAAATTACTAGGATAGAAAATATCTGGGTAAAGATGAATATTGTTTTAATAAACTCTAGCTACAGAAGTTTATATACAGATGTCTGTATTAAGCCACAATATAAAATGTATTTCTTATATGTGTATTAGCTATCAACTACTGAATAACAAATAACCCTAAACCTTAGTAGGTTAAAAGAGCAACCTACTATCTCATAGTTTTTGTGACTCAGGAACCTGGGCATGACTTGACTGGGTTTCCTGACTCTGGGTCTCTCATAGAGCTGTGGTTTTCTCAACGTTTGACTAAGGGTATTCACTTCCCAATTTAGTTGTTTGGTTGATGGCAGGATTCAATTTCCTCTAGGCTGTTGGACGAAGACTTAGTTCCTCAGATGCTATGGACTGGCAGTTTCCTTCAGGTTTTCCCCATATGACCTTTCTGTAATCATGTGATGACATGGCATCTGGTTTCACAGAGCAAGTGAGAGAGCAGGAGGCCCAAGGGGTATCTTCACCTAAAGAAGGTTAACAATACGGAAGGAATAGTCTTCTGCCACTTAATCACAGAAGTGACCTCCTCCTACTTCTGCCATAGTGTATGTGCTAAAACCCAGATACTAGATTCAGCCCACACTCTGAGGAGATAGTCCTCACAGGCACTGGGTATCAATGGAAGTCATGCCAAAAGCTGCCCAACATGAGCAAACTGTAGGTATTAAGAATTATTGTTCAGTAGCTTCACTCGTGTCTGACTCTGTGACCCCATGGACCATAGCCCACCAGGCTCCATCACCCATGAGATTTTCCTGGCAAGAATATTTGAGTAGGTTGCCATGCCCTCATCCAGTAAGAATTATTAGGTTGGTGCAGAAGTAATGGCAGTTTGGGGCCATGAATTTTAAATCATTATAATTAGGCTCAAACACATCTTTATTAATCAAAACAGGAACCATTACAATCAATATATTTTTTGCCAATGAGAAATAAGTTTGTTTATTCCTATAGTGTAAAAATCTGTGCTTCAGAATTCAGTGAACTCTTGGAAACAATTTTCTTCCTCCTCCTGGTTTTGGAAATGTTTTCTCTGCAAAAGTGGTTGAGATGCTTGAAGAAGTTGGCGAGAGGTCAGATGAATGTGGCTGATGAGGCAGAACTTTGTAGCCCAATTTGTTCAACTTTTGAAGTGTTGGTTGTGTGATCTGTGATCGAGAATTGTCTGGAGAAGAATTGGCCCCATTCTGTTGACTAATAGGGGCTGTAGGCATTGCAGTTTTTGGTGCATCTCATTGATTTGCTGAGCACACTTCTCAGATGTAATGGTTTTACTAGGTTCATAAAGCTGTAGTGGATTAGATGGGCAATAGACCACCAAACAGTGATTATGACCTTTTTTGGTGCAAGTTTGTCTTTATAAAGTGCTTTGGAACATCTTCGCAGTCCAACCACTGAGCTAGTTATCACTGGTTGTCTTATAAAATCCACTTTTCACTGCAAGTCACAATCTGATTGAGAAATGGTTGATTGTTGTTGTGTAGAATAAGAGGACAACACTTCAAAATGACAATTATTTTCTTTGCTGTCAGCTCACGAGGCACCCATTTATCAAGCTTTTTCACCTTTCCAATTTGCTTCAAATACTGAACAACTGTAGAATGGTTGACATTGAGCTCTTCAGCAAGTCTCTTGTAGTTGTAAGAGGATCAACTTTGATAATGCTCTCAATAGGTTGTTGTCACCTTGCAATGGCTGGCAACTGTGCTTCTTATGTTCAAGGCTCCCATATCCTTTGGAAAAGTTCTTAAAGGACCACTGCACTGTATGTTCATTGGCAGTTCCTGGGCCAAATGCATTGTTGATGTTGCAGGTTGTTTCTGCTGATTTACAACCCATTTTGAACTCAAATAAAAAAATAACTCTAATTTGCTTTTTGTTTAACATCATTTCTATAGTCTAAAATAAATATAAAATACACAGCAAGTAATATCATTAGCAAAAAAAAGTGAGAAAATGTGCATTAAAATTATGTATAATATGACCACAATTATTTAAGAATGTATTCCAATTGTTGTCCATCAATCACGCAGTTGTGTCCCACTCTTTGCAACCCCATGGAATGCAGCATGCCAGGCATTCCTGTCATTCATTATCTCCTGGAGTTTTCTCAAACTCATGTCCATTGAGTCCACGATGCCGTCCAACCCTGTCATCCTCTGTCGTCTCTTCCTCCTGCCCTCAACTTTCCCAGCATCAGGGTCTTTTCCAATGACTCAGTTGTTCTTTGCATCTGGTGGCCAATGTATTGAAGCTTCAGCTTCAGCATCAGTCCTTCCAATGAATGTTCAGGGCTGATTTCCTTTAGGATTGACTTGCTTGATCTCCTTGCAGTCCAAGGGACTCTCAAGAGTCTTCTCCAACACCACAGTTTGAAAGCATCAGTTATTCTGTGTGCAGTCTTCTTTATGGTCCAACTCTCACATCTGTACATGACTACTGGAAAAACCATAGTTTTGACTAGACAGAACTTTGTTGGCAAAGTGACATCTTTGCATTTTAATATGCTGTCTAGGTTTGTCATAGCTTTCCTTCCAAGGAGTAAGCATCTTAATCTCATGGCTGTAGTTACTAGTGATTGTGGAGCCCAAGAAAATAAAATCTGCCCTTGTTTCCTTTCTTTTCATGTCTATTTGCTATGAAGTGATGCCATGATGTTAGTTTTCTGAATGATGAGTTTTAAGCCAGCACTTTCACTCTTCTCTTTCACCTTCATCAAGAGGCCTTTTAGTTCCTCTTCACCTTCTACCATGTGGGTAGTGTCAATTGCATATCTGAGGTTATTGATATTTCTCCCAGCAATCTAGATTCAAGCTTGTGATTCATCCAGCTCAGCATTTCACACAAAGTATTCTGCATATAAGTTAAATAAGCAAGGTGACAACGTATAGCCTTGATGTATTCCTATCCCAATTTTGAACTAGTCCACTGTTCCATGTTTGGTTCTAATTGTTGCTTCTTGACCAGCATAAAGGGTTCTCAAGAGGCAGGTATGGTGATTTGATATTCTCATCTCCTCAAGAATTTTCCACAGTTTGTTGTGATCCACAGAGTCAAAGGCTTTAGCACATTCAGTGAAACAGAAGTACAGGCTTTTATGGAATCTTGCTTTTTCGATGAACTAACAGATGTTGCCAATTTGGTCTAAATCCAGCTTGGACATCTGGAAATTCTCAGTTCGCATACTCTTGAAGCTTAGATTGAGGGATTTTAAGCATTAGCAAGCTAGCTAATTCACTTGCTAGCATGTGAAGAGTGTAATTGTGTGGTAGTCTGAACACTCTTTGCCATTACCTTTCTTTGGGGTTGGAATGAAAATGGACCTCAACTACTTTTGCACCAAGCTAATACATGACTTATTTCTTTTATTTATTCATTCATTCTAATATTCATAACATCTCCACTCACAAAAGACAAAATGTGGAAACAACCTAAATGTTCATCAACTGATGTATATTGCCTTACTTCTTTTAAACTTGCATAACTAAACTTAAGGAGTGGTATGGGAGTTCTTTCTTTTGCAGAAGGTTAACATAGAGGAGCTTCACTATTCTCTCCTTTTAAAATTCTTGAAAAATGAATCCTTTCCTCACAGCTTTTCAGTGATCATTTCTAACAAGTATTAGTATCTACAACATGGCAGGCAGTGTTAAAATACTCTCATGAGTATTTTAGCTCATTTAATCTTATGTGGTATTATTATCAGAAAAGGAAATGGCAATACACTCCAGTATTCTTGCCTGGAAAATCCCATGGACAGAGGATCCTAAAAGGTTACAGTCCACATCTTTCAGGTAAAGAAGCCAATGGCGAGAGAGGGCACAGAGTTACTGAGTGGCAGAGCTGGGACTTGATTTCAGAGAAAATGGTCTTAGTCATTGTGTATAATAGAAAGCCTCCCATTGGATGTCCTAAAGGCTGGACCCAATGCCTCTTCTCCATCTTATTTTCTTCGACCTTTCTGCAGTATTTGTTCTGTTGACAGCCCAAAATTTCTTGACATTTTCATTTCCCTTGTTTTAGAACACTATGATATCAAAACTATAGATGGATGATTTCTTCAACTGATATCAGATCATATAAGTTGTACTAAGGTACTTTGTACATATGTACTTTGTCTCTTCTAGTAGACTGTAACCCATTTATAGGTACAGATCAGTCAAAATGATCTGACATCCCTTATATGCAATATCTAAAAAGAAATGATACAAATAAACTTATTTACAAAACAGAAAGAGACTCACAGACTTAGAGAATGAACTTATGGTTGCCAGGGAGGAAGGAATAGTTAGGGAGTTTGGGATCAACATGTACACACTGCTATATTTACAATGGATAACCAACAAGGTCGTACTGTAGAGCCCATGGAACTCTGCTCAATGTTATGTGGCAGCCTGGATGGGAGGGCAGTTTGGGGGAGAATGGATACATGTAGATACATGACTGAATCCCTCTCCTCTCCACCTAAAATTATCACAACGTTGTTAATTGGTTATACTACATTAAAAAAAATAAAAAGCTATCTGTGGAATTGGTAACGTGAGGGCATAATAATAACCATTTGTTGGCTAACTTTAGAAACTTTCCATTTATACTGAACATAGGTATTTTGCTCCTAATGTGTATTGTCACTTTATAAATGGGTATGTGGCAGTTACTCCAGGTCAGGTACTGTTTTAAGTGCTGGGTAAATAGCAGAGAATAATCTAGACAAAAGTTAATTTTCATAGAACTTGCACACTGCTGCTACTGCTGCTAAGTCACTTCAGTCGTGTCCGACTCTGTGTGACCCCACTGACGGCAGCCCACCAGACTACCCCGTCCCTGGGATTCTCCAGACAAGAACACTGGAGTGGGTTGCCATTTCCTTCTCCAATATGTGAAAGTGAAGTCGCTCAGTCGTGTCCGACCCTTAGCGACCCCATGGACTGCAGCCTACCAGGCTCCTCCATCCATGGGATTTTCTAGGCAAGAGTACTGGAGTGGCTTGCCATTGCCTTCTCCTACTGCTGCTGCTGCTGCTGCTAAGTCACTTCAGTCGTGTCCGACTCTGTGTGACCCCATAGACGGAAGCCCACCAGGCTCCCCATCCCTGGGATTCTCCAGGCAAGAACACTGGAGTGGGTTGCCATTTCCTTCTCCAATGCATGAAAGTGAAAAGTGAAACTGAAGTCGCTCAGTCGTGTCCGACTCTTAGTGACCCCACTACTCACATACAAAAGGAATGAATACAAGAATCGGATTCTGATTAGCCAATGTACAGTCAAACACTGGGAAGTCATAAATGCACAAATAACCAGAGATATGCTTGCCAGAATAAATGGAACAGGTTTAATTGTCTTTCTTTACATTTAAAACCATGATATTCTTACTCAGTAAAGTTCTGTGCCTCTACTAAATGTTCAAAAATGTTCTAGGCCTTGCTATAACAGACACTTCATGGCAAATAGATGGGGAAACAGTGGAAACAGTGGCTGATTTTATTTTGGGGGGGCTCCAAAATCACTGCAGTTGCTGATTGCAGCCATGAAATTAACAGACACTTTCTCCTTGGAAGGAAAGTTATGACCAACCTAGACAGCATATTAAAAAGCAGAGACATTACTTTGCCAACAAAGGTCCATCTAGTCAAGGCTATCGCTTATTCAGTGGTCATGTATGGATGTGAGAGTTGGACAATAAAGAAAGCTGCCAAAGAATTGATGCTTTTGAACTGTGGTGTTGGAGAAGACTCTTGAGAGTCCCTTGGACTGCAAGGAGATCCAACCAGTCCATCCTAAAGGAGATCAGTCCTGAATATTCATTGGAAGGACTGATGCTGAAGCTGAAACTCCAACACTTTTGCCACCTGATGCGAAGAGCTGACTCATTTGAAAAGCCCCTGATTCTGGGAAAGATTGAGGGCAGGAGGAGAGGGGACAACAGAGGATGAGATGGTTGGATGGCATCACCGACTCAGTGGAGATGAGTTTGAGTGAACTCCGGGAGCTGGTGATGGACAGGGAGGCCTGGCGTGCTGCGGTTCATGAGGTCGCAGAGTCGTACACAACTGCACGACTGAACTAAACTGAATGACAGACACCCAAAGGAAATGAAGAAGGTTCTCATTTTTATCCTTGGCTAAAAGTGCTTCTATTGCCTACCTTTTCAAGAAATAAAACATAGAGCTTAATGTAATAATTTTCTTTCCAGAAGAATTCAGAGCCTGTTTTCTTATGCAGCCTCTCACTTTCTCAGGTTTCCTAAGTTCCCCCAGCACTATTTTCATATGCAATAACTTAGCTTCTGGGCAATCCTTGTTTTCCCCAGCCACTGACCCCCTCCCGTTTTTTAGTTCACTAATTCTTAGGGCCACCCTGTTGCCTCACTAAGCTGTTCTCAGTTTCAACCACCTCAGCACATTCTGAAATTATCTCATTATAATAGTCCAGAAATATGTCATAAATGAGGATTCTATTGTGGTTTAATAATTAACTGCAACCATAGAAAGAATTTCACACCAGATGAGGAAAAGCATTTTGATCCTGCCAGGGGGCCTATTTTCTTATTCATTTGCAAATTTCCCAGGTCTTTTCTGGAAGGTGGTTTCTAAATCCTACCAGGTCTAGCCTACGCAGCTAACTGGGGCCCTCATGAGGCTGAAATTACCCTTAAGTGATTTGTTTCTTTATTAACAATCCTTGCCAAGTAATATTTTTGGGACATCAGAAGTACCAAAACTATCCAGTTCCTTTTGAAATTAGAAAAGAATTTGAGCAGCCACCCACCCACTAGTTTGTTAACAAGGCTTTGATGAAGCTTACAAGTTTTTCAAAGATAGTGTCCTATTTTGAATGACAAATGCTGTCTTAGGCACTGGGGAGGTCAGTATGGAGACAACAATTGGTGTTTGTTTGTTTGTTTCCAACCATTCAAAGAATTGAATGTAATAATATGTTGAAGAAAACATTTTTTAAAAATTTTATATTGGACTATAGGGAAGGCAAAAGGAGAAGAGGGCAACAGAGGATGAGATGGTCATATAGCATCACCAACTCAACGGACATAAACTTGAGCAAAGTCCAGGAGATAGTGGAGGACAAGGAAGCCTGGTGTGCAGGAGTCCATGGGGTCACAATGAGTCAGACATGACTTATCAACAGAAAAACAATAGAGTGGCCCAGTGGTAAAGAATCCATCTGCCATTACAGGAGATGCAGGTTCAGCCCCTGGGTCAAGAAGATCCCCTGTAGAAGGAAATGGCTACCCATTCCAGTATTCTTGCCTGGGAAAGCCCATGGACAGAGGAGTTGGTGGTCTACAGTCCATGGAGTTGCAGAGTCGGACAGGACTGAATGACTAAACAATAGCAACAACAAATAGTTGATTTAGAATGTTGTGTTAGTTCCAGGTATACAGCAAAGTGATTCAGTTATACATATACATGTATCTATTATTTTTCAAATTCTTTACCCACTTAGGTTATTACAGAGTATTGAGCAGAGTTCCCTGTGCTATACAATAGATCCCTGTTGGTAATCTATTTTATGTATTCAGTTCAGTTCAGTTCAGTCGTTCAGTCGTGACCGACTCTTTGCGACCCCATGAATCACAGCACGCCAGGCCTCCCTGTCCATCACCAACTCCCGGAGTTCACTCAAACACATGTCCACCGAGTCGGTGATGCCATCCAGCCATCTCATTCTCTGTTGTCCCCTTCTCCAGCCCCCAATCCCTCCCAGCATCAGAGTCTTTTCCAGTGAGTCAACTCGTCGCATGAGGTGGCCAAAGTATTGCAGTTTCAGCTTTAGCATCAGTCCTTCCAATCAACACCCAGGACTGATCTCCTTTAGAATGGACTGGTTGGATCTCCTTGCAGTCGAAGGGACTCTCAAGAGTCTTCCCCAACACCACAGTTCAAAAGCATGAATTCTTCGGTGATCAGCTTTCTTCACAGTCCAACTCTCACATCCATACACGACCACTGGAAAAAAAATAGTAGTGTGCATATGTCAATCCAAACACTTTAAGGAGTACTCACTATGAAACAATGATCAAAATGCTTGCAGTGAATACATTAGGAAGAAAAACAGAGGATGAGATTAAGCTTTCAAAGGTCTATTTACAAAGGAAAGATCTACAGCACTGGAAATATCAAAAGAGAAGTAGATATTGGAATTATTTTTTTTAAGACATAACTGTTCTCTTTTCATGCTTACACCCAATGATTTTGCTGTATGTGGCTATTTCCCTATTAAGGCAGATCTATATTCAAGATTGGAGAAGGAAATGGCAACCCACTCCAGTGTTCTTGCCTGGAGAATCCCAGGGATGGGGGAGCCTGGTGGGCTGCCGTCTATGGGGTCGCACAGAGTTGGACACGACTGAAGTGACTTAGCATATTCAAGATAATCACTTTCTAGATTAAGGACTTTATTGAAATCATACTTCAATATTTTTTTGTCAAATGCATTTTAGTTATCTCAAGTCCATTTGAATTCAGTTTATATTACACATTATAGACATGCATCTGGATGGATATAAAACCAGTTGGTAATGTGTATATATTTTTATAAACTATTTTTTTTCATGAAAATAAGAAAACTTTATATTTTATAAACACAGATGAAGTTAATGAAAAATGGTCAACTTTGATATATTTACTTTTCCTAACCCCCAAAACCTCTTCATTTAGAATTTAGAGGGGTTAACTGCACTGAAGAAAAAATGGCCTTGGGAATTCTATACAATTCAGTATGTGCTTCAAAAGAAGAGACAATAGGTTTCAATGGAGTGTTATAAAAATACTTTTTTCATTTATTTTGCTATAACTACTGTATTCTTTTGAAAGATGTATAATAAAATGAATGTATATAAACATATGTGGTTTGGCGATCTTTATCAGACCTTTCATATTTTAGAGACTATCCAAATAAATCTTTGATCATAGAAAGTACATCTGAACTCTCCTCCCTTTGGGGTTGCCTTGTTGTTTGTTTTTTCTGTATTTATTGCTGTTCTTTCAGTCTCCTGTGAAAATCCCTCCCTCTCTCCTGCTTTTTTTTTTTTTAACTAAACAAATAGTAGCAACATCTTCCAGGAGAGATTTATGATCAGGAAGTTTCTAGATTTCTCTGATTACAGGAATCTTCCCATCTTTCTCTCAGGGTTCCACGGTTGGTTGTGTCCACCTAGCCCAGTGTTAAGAGAAACCAGGGAAGAGAAAAAATATTTCTTGACCAGCTTCAGAAAATATTTCCTTGAATTAATTTTTCTTTTAACTGGCTGGGATCTGGAAAACAGGACTCTTGTTTCTCTGTAAGTTTCAGATTTCAATTGTTGCTCTCCCTGACATTAAAAAATCTTTCTACATGTCAGGCTAGGGAAACAAGAGGCTAAAAACTGAAATGAGAAAATTGAGAAAACAAGAGGCTGAAAAGAGGCTCAGGAAGCTGTCACAGCTCAAAAATGAACCCAAAATGGACTAACTAGCTCAGGAAATGCCTCAAAATTGTACAGTTCTCATGATTATTACTACACAAGATCTGGGTCAAAGCTTTAATAGTTAGAGTTGATGAATATTTGGAAGGATGGACTCATAATAACCAAACCCCAAAGAGGCTAATTAGAAACAAAAAGACCAACTAATTAACTAGTTAACTAAGAGTAGATCTATCAAGAAAAAGGGGTATCTCCCCACCCCGCTTATCTTGTCAAAATGAAGTTCCTGTATCTCTCTTTATAAAAGTAAAATATGAACATTGTTTTAGTGGGCTGAATTGTGTCCCTTCCCCAAATTGATATGTTCAAGTCTCAACTCCACTACTTCAGGATGTGACTGCATTTAGAGATAGAATCTGTAAGAGGTAATTACGTTAAAATGAGGTCATTCCAGTGAACCTTAATCCAACATGACTGGTGTCTTTATAAGAAGGGAAAATTTGGACATAGGCCCACACATGGGAAGACCATGTGAAGACACAGGGAAAAAACACCCATCTATGAGTCAAGGTCCATATAGTCAAAGCTATGGTTTTCCCAGTAATCATGGACAGATATAATAGTTGGACCATAAAGAAAGCTGAGCACCGAAAAATTGATACTTTCAAATTGTGGTGCTGGAAAAAAACTCTTGAGAGTCTCTTGTACAGCAAGGAAATCCAACCAGCCAATCCTAAAGGAAATCAACCCTGAGTGTTCATTGGAAGGACTGATGCTGAAGCTGAAGCTCCAATACTTTGGCCACCTGATGCAAAGAGCTGAGTCACTGGAAAAGACCCTGATGCTGGGCAAGATTGAAGGCAGGAGGAGAAGGGGGTAACAGAGGATGAGATGGTTGGATGCCATCATGGACTCAATGGATATGAGTTTGAGCAAACTGTGGGAGATAGTGAAGGACAGGGAAGCCTGGCATGCTGCAGTCCTTGGGGTTTTAAAGAGTCAGAGACAACTGAGTGACTAAACAATGGATAACAATAAGCCAAGGAGTAAGACCTCAGAAAAACCAGTTCTACTGAGAACTTGATCAAACAATTGGTTTCCAGAACTGAGAGCAAATAAATTTCTTTTGTTTAGGCCACCCAATTCATAATATTTTGTTATAGCAGCCCGAGCAAACAAATTCAATTGTAAGGAAAATAATCAGAAACTTAAAAAAAGAAATTGATGAAGTTAATAAAGAATACATAATAATTCCCCAAAAGCTGTGGTTACAGCATTGAATATATCCTTTTATATACTCTCTGGTGTATATATGACTGTTTTTTTAAATATGCAATTTTACTCAATATAATTTATAACATGTATTCCCACTATTTCTATCTGTGCAATACCTTTAATAGCTGGATAATATTTCATTGCATGCTTTTCTTTTTTTTATTATCTACTCAAGCTTTTGGTATTGGACATTTAGGTTGTTTTTAATACTTTTACTCTTATATAAACAGTCCTTGGTTGAAAACCCAGTGCTACAACTTTATGACTATGTGGATTTAAATAATTTAATTAGCAATAAATTTGGGGAAAAACAACTTCATTAAAAAATGGAACCATCAGTTCTGAAATATATGAACCAAATTACATAATTGAGTTTTAGTATTTTCCTCTTCAAAATATTTTCTTTTTTGGCTGAGTCAAATCTTTAGCACCATATCATGCATCTGGGTCATGCAGATGACATTCTTTGCCAAAGCCTGATTGCTTGCACATTATTTCAGGATTAATATCCTACTTTGTATTTCAGGGTATTCATCACACAAAAATTTAAAACAGGCAATGGATAAATTATTAATTCCATTTTTCAGTGGAGGCTTAATTTAAATGTTTTCCTCAGATCCAGTTTTCTAATAATAAATGAACGGTCATACAACTTAACCTTGAAATTTAGACTTGGATCATAGGCATCTATAATACTTTAACATAAATTAAATATAATCAAATTCATTTTCATATTAGTAAAAAGGAAACTGGCTAATAAAGGATGGAATGAGAAATGAGGAATAATTACAAATATTTGAATATTCAGTGATGTGCTTATATCAAACTTGCCCTCACTTTCTTAAGTAGCTTTCAGTTCAGTTCAGTTCAGTCGCTCAGTCGTGTCCGACTCTTTGCGACCCCATGAATCACAGCACGCCAGGCCTCCCTGTCCATCACCAACTCCCGGAGTTCACTCAAACTCATGTCCATCACGTCGGTGATGTCATCCAGCCATCTCATTCTCTGTCATCCCCGTCTCCTCCCACCCCCAATCCCTCCTAGCATCAGACTCTTTTCCAGTGAGTCAACTCATCGCATGAGGTGGCCAAAATATTGGAGTTTCAGCTTTAGCATCAGTCCTTCCAATGAACACCCAGGATTGATCTTCTCTGAATTTTTTTTATTTTATCTTATTTCAGATTTGGAGATTACTTGAAATCAGTGATTCAGTGGTAAAGAATTTGCCTGACAAAGCAGGAGATGTGGGTTCCATTTCTGGGTTGGGAAGTTCCCCTGGAGAAGAAAATGGGAACCTACTCCAGTATTCTTGCCTCCTGGGAAATCCCATGGACAGAGGAGTTTGGTGGGCTACAATCAATGGGATTGCAAAAGAGTCAGACACAACTTAGCAACTAAGCAACAACAAAACTCATTCTCTTAGAGCAAAATTATGCCTTAGCTATGGCCTGGCGTGCTGTGATTCATGGGGTCGCAAAGAGTTGGACACGACTGAGTGACTGAACTGAACTGAACTGAATGCTTGTAGTAATTAGGAAAAAGGATAAAAAATCAGTATTATATTTGGTTATGTATATAAAAGATATGAATTTTTTTCTATTATTTTCTTTTTAGATGATAAAATAAGGGTTTTTAATTAAAATTAGCAATATAAAATTTAACCTATACTACTGTAAAATGGGGCAACTTGAATGTTTTTATGCTATTCATGCAATACAAATAAAATTAATGCAAATACTTCTATCCCACTACCACCACACTACTTTAGAAGAGTTGGTGTCTATACAACAAGGAATTAAACTGGAATTTGCACATATAAATGCACTTTATATATTTTTCTTGATTAATAGAACTCACCTTTACAATCTTACTTGAAAGAAATAAAAGCAATAATAAAAGGCTTGTCTTTTCCACCTGTTTAGGAAGAGAGTGGTGTTTGAGTCACATTGAACAAAGAAACTCCTATGGAGGCTGAGTGCTTCCTTCCAGAAATTGTCTGAATATTAGGTATCGCAAGGTAAATGTGGTAGGTGCTCATGAAAAGTGAAAGTGTTAGTCGCTCATTCATGTCTGACTCCTGCAACCCATGGATTGTAGTCCTGTCAGGCTCCTCTTGCCTGGAAAATCCCATGGACGGAGGAGCCTGGTGGGCTGCAGTCCGTGGGGTCGCTAAGAGTCGGACATGACTGAGCGACTTCACTTTCACTTTTCATTTTCATGCATTAGAGAAGGAAATGGCAACCCACTCCAGTGTTCTTGCCTGGAGAATCCCAGGGATAGGGGAGCCTGGTGGGCTGCCGTCTCTGGGGTCGCCCAGAGTTAGACATGATTGAAGCGACTTAGCAGCAGCAGCAGCATGCTCCTCTGCGCCTGGATTTCTCCAGGCAAGAATACTGAAGTGGGTAGCCGTTACCTTCTCCAGGGAATCTTCCCAACACAGGGATCTAACCTTGGACTCCTGCGTTGCAGGGAGATTCTTTATCATCTAGACAAAAAGGAAGGTGCTCATGAACTTGGAACCAAAGTTTTGATCAGGTTTGAAAAAAATGAAAGAAACAAGTGCACAGCACAGAACTGTCCCCAGTACATTTTGCCTAAAATATAACTATTACATTAATAGAATTTATTTTGATTGATTTCTAATTTTTACAGAACTAAACATGCTATGAAGTCAGGGCAAAGTTCAAAGAGTATAATACAAAGGTTCGAGTTAATTAAGTTTGCTACTAGGTATCGGGAAGATCCCCTGGAGAAGGAAATGGTAACCCACTCCAGTATTCTTGCCTGGAGAATCCCATGGATAGAGAAGCCTGGTAGGCTACAGTCCATGGGGTCGCAAAGAGTCGGACACGACTGAGCGACTTCACTCACTCACTCACTCACTCATCCCCAGAAAGAGCTTAATAACTCTTTGTTGTTGCCTGCAGATTTACACTGGGATGTTTATTTTGCTCTCTTTAATTATCATAGATTTTCATTATTTTTTAAAAAAGCCAACAGTTCAAAAGTGGGAAGAAAAAAGAAAAAAAAAATCATGAAAATCCCACTATGTAGAGATAACCTGTATTCAGATACTAGAAAAAGTCTCTCCATGCATATATGTGGTTAGCAGATATTTGGTTCTATTCAGAAGATCCATAAACAGATTTGGTCCACCACAGATGGTTGTGGATAAGACCAATTATCGAAAACCTTTTGACACATGGACTAGGTGTTTTAAAGACACTTTGGATTAGACCAAATTTCCTGTAAGGATATAAGTAAATACAGAAATATGCATGTAATTTTACATAAATTGGATTTAGCCTAGGGATTTAAAAGTATGGGCTTTGTTGAATTCCCACTTCACAGGGTATTATAAGAAATAAATGAATTAAAAAGCAAAGAAATGTATCTTGAACATAGTTCAGTTCAGTTCAGTCGCTCAGTCGTGTCCGACTCTTTGTGACCCCATGAATCACAGCACACCAGGCCTCCCTGACATAGTAAATGCTCCAAAATATTTGCTATTATCATGTACAAACATATATAAGGGTCATAAGCTTGCAATCCCTGAACCAAATCTTCAAAATAAACATTAAAACATGTATAAATATAATTAAAAATGGTTTATTAATAAATATGAGTAAGATTCAATATTTATCTGAGTCAAAGTATTGATAGGAAGAATCGTCTAGATACATAACAGTTAAGGTACTAGCTGTTTTTCAGGGGGAGATAGGCAAGGTATATTCTTGGATGCTCATTCCATTAAAAAATATACACATTAACTTAGAAAGAACATTAGGAGCATCCTGACCTCAGGGCCTACATTTTTAACCTACCACTACCCTATTGATAGTAATCATAATGATAATAAAACAATTACTAGTAACAATCATTAAGAGCTAATACAACTTGATACCTACAAAGGTCCGTCTAGTCAAGGCTATGGTTTTTCCCGTGGTCATGTATGGATGTGAGAGTTGGACTTGAAGAAAGCTGAGCACCGAAGTATTGACGCTTTTGAACTGTGGTGTTGGGGAAGACTCTTGAGAGTCCCTTGGACTGCAAGGAGATCCAACCAGTCCATTCTAAAGGAGATCAGTCCTGGGTGTTCATTGGAAGGACTGATGCTAAAGCTGAAACTCCAATACTTTGGCCACCTAATGCGAAGAGTTGACTCATTGGAAAAGATTCTGATGCTGGGAGGGTTTGAGGGCAGGAGAACGAGATGACAGAGGACGAGATGGCTGGATGATATCACCGACTCAATGGACATGAGTCTGAGTGAACTCCGGGAGTTGGTGATGGACAAGGAGACCTGGAGTGCTGTGATTCATGGGGTCACAAAGAGTTGGACACGACTGAGCGACTGAACTGAACTGAACATGATACTTTACTTGGAGATAGGCACTGTTCCAAACATATTACATATATTAGCTAATTTAATTCTCATAATAATCCCATGAAATAGGAACCTTTATCCCCATTTCAGAAATGAGGAAACTAACATGACAGAGTGAAGAGTTTCACAGAACCACTCCTCAGTGAAAATGATATAAAAATGTAGCCATTTGCAAAGCAGAAAGAGAGATACAGATGTAGAGAACAAATTTATAATACCAAGGGGGTTAGGGAGAGCGGGATGAAATGGGAGTCTGAGATGAACATATACACACTCCTATGTTTAAAATAGATAACTAATGAGAACCCACCGTATAGCACAGGAAACTACTCCGTTGTCTGTGGTGACCTAAAAAGGAAGGAAATTTAAAAGATAGAGGATATATTTATTCATATGGCTGATTCATTTTGCTGTACAGCAGAAACTAACACAACATTGTAAAGCAACTATACTCTAACGTGGAGAAGGAAATGGAATCCCACTCCAGTATTCTTGCCTAGAAAATCCCATGGATAGAGAAGCTTGGTGAGCTACAGTCCATGGAGTTGCAGAGTCAGACACGACTGAGCAACTGCACCACCACCACCATACCCCAATACAAATCAAAATCTAAAAAACAGAACAACTGTTTTCAAGTGAGCCTTGGCATATAATTAGGCATAGTAAATAGAGAATATAAAACTGGATTAGAAAGGAAGACATCAAAGGAAGTTTGCTCTATTCTAATCAACAAGAACATTTACCTGTCTGGAGTGAATACTGTACCAAATGCATGTATCTAAAATGTTAGAAACACTGATATAGTCTAAGACAATTCTCCTAGACTAATATATTATTAATCTTTAAAATATTTTTGTCATCCTTTGAAGATAAGTAAACTATGGGAAATGTGCATAAGTTAACAGATTTGCAAGCAATTAACCAGTGCCACAAATTGCAAAGATGACCACTGATTAAAGAACGGAAGTATTGAAGTATTAGTCCCTCAGTCATGCTTGACTCTTTTTGACCCCATGGACTGTATCCCACCAGGCTCCTCTGTCCATGGGATTTCCCAAGCAAGAATACTGGAGCAGGTTGCCATTTCTTTCTCCAGGGGATTTTCCCAGCCCAGGGATCGAACTCTGGTCTCCTGCACTGCAGGCAGATTGCTTACCTTCTGAGCCACCAGGGAAGCCCAATTATTGATAGCAACTGCTTTCAATTGCTTCCTTTTTTCCTCACACATTTTTTGAAACTGATAAATACTTCAAACTAAACGCAACCAATTAAAACTTCTGAAAATGACCCTATGAAAATACAGCAAATGAATAAACATTTATTGAAAGAAATCTATAAAATTATGTAAGAAAAGTTAGAGTCTGTGGTTTTTGAACCAAGATCACTCCTCAACACCTCCCTCCCATCTAAGCAAGGCAAAGACACCACTTCAGACTGGGGCAGCCAACAGCACAGGGCTCCTGCTCAGTACTGTCTCTGGCTGGAGGGCTTTTTTTCAGGAAGGAGCATGATGCCAGCATTTCTTATCCTGCCCCCAGCTACCTGTCCCTGAGGCTAAGTTCCAGGCGAGTATTGTCCTGAGGTGGCTTTTGCCCAGCCCACACTACTGGAATGCAGAGTCTGCTACTGAGAATGCTGAGGCCTGATCACCTTACATGGCTTCATGAAGTGGTGGTTCCATGTCAGAAGAGATAAGCTAAGAACACCTGGGGCACTCCTTCCCCTCCACCCAGCACTGAGAAATCAAAGCCAGAATGTCAGTCAAAGAGAGCTGTACCACTGGCCCCACCCCCAGAGCCCAAGCTCAAGTATTTGTCTGGGAGAGAACTGAGGCATAAAACAGATAGCTTAATTTCTTCCCAAAGGAACTGACTTCATTTGCAACAATCTGAAAATAAAATTTAAAAAAAATTCCTCTATATTTTATGTTTCCATCATAAGGAATACAATACTTAACAAGAGAAATGCAAATTTTATACTCTGACAATGAAAAACCAAAATTGTTGGAAAATTAATAATATCTAAATAAATGGCAAATACATTTCATGTTCATCGATTGGAAGGTTCAATATTTCTAAGATGGAAATATTTTTCAAATTAATCAACAGACTCAATGCACTTTTGGCAGAAACCTACATGACTTTTTTTGGAGAAACTGACAAGCTGACTGTAAAATTTATCTGAAATTGCAAGGGCTGCAGAATAGCAAAACAATCCTGAAAAAGAAGAACAAAGTAGGAGGACTTATTAGTCCCTATCGTAAAACTTGCTAAAAAGCAACAGTAATCTAGACAGTAATACTGACGTAGGACAGACATATAGATCAATGGAACAGGATACTCCAGAAAAAAAAAAAAAAACAACATGTATTGATGGTCAGTTGCCTTTTGACAAGAGTGCTGAGACCATTCAAGACAAAAAGAATAGTTTTTCTAACAAACTGTCCTGGGAACAAATGGATAGCTGTATGCAAACAAATGAAGTTGGATCCTTATCTTATACCATCTGCAAGAACGAACTCAAAATGTATCAAATATTAGATCTAAGACCTAAAGCTATTAAACTCAGAAGAAAAGATAGGGGTAAATATTCATGATCTCAGATTTGGCAAATAATTCATAGCTTTAATACCAAAAGTCTGACTGGCCAAGGGAAAAATTAGATAATTTGAACTTCATCAAAATTTTAAACTTTTGCGCTTCAAAGGACACCATCAAGAAAGTGGAAAGACAACCACACAATGGCAGATTGAAAAGTGTTTGAAAATCATACATTTAATATGAGACCTGTATCCAGAACATATAGAGAACTCTTGTAACTCAAAAATAAAAAGACAAATATTCTCTGGAAAATGGACAAAGGGTCTAAATAGACACATCTCCAAGGAAAATTTTCAAATGATCAATAAGCACATGAAAATATGCTCAATCTCATTATTCATTAGGGAAATGCAAGTCAAAACCGTGATGAAAGATATGACTTAACACCCGCTAGAATGTGTAGAAAAAAAAAAATCACATAATAACAAGAGTTAGTAAGGACATAGAGGAATCAGAACCTTTATACAGTGCTCATAGGAATATATAATGGTAGAGCCACTTTGGGAAATAGTCTGGCAGTCCCTTGAATGAGTAAACACAGAGTTATTATATGATCCAGCCATTCCACTCCTACTATATATGCAAGAGAAATAAAAGCATATGCCCCAAAAAACTTTTTACAGCAGCATCACTGATAATAAGGTTTATAGCAGCAGTATTCATGATAGCCATAAAACAGAAATAACCCAAATATTCATCAACAGTTTAGTTCGATTCAGTTGCTCAGTCGTGTCTGACTCTTTGTGACCCCATGAACTGCAGCTCAGCAGGCCTCCCTGTCCATCACCAACTCCCGGAGTTTACCCAAACTTGTGTCCATTGAGTTGGTGATGCCATCTAACCATCTCATCTTCTGTCATCCCCTTCTCCTCCTGCCTTCAATCTTTCCCAACATCAGGGTCTTTTCAAATGAGTCAGCTCTTCACATCAGGTGGCCAAAATACTGTAGTTTCAGCTTTAACATCAGACCTTCCAATTAACACCCAGGACCGATTTCCCTTAGGATGGACTGGTTGGATCTCCTTGCAGTCCAAGGGACTCTCAAGAGTCTTCTCCAACACCACAGTTCAAAAGCATCAATTCTTCGGCGCTCAGCCCTCTTTATAGTCCAACTCTCACATCCATCCATGACCACTGGAAAAACCATAGCCTTTACTAGATGGATCTTTGTGGACAAAGTAATGTCTCTCCTTTTTAATATGCTGTCTAGGTTGGTCATAACTTTCCTTCCAAGGAATAAGCGTCTTCTAATTCCATGACTGCAATCACCATCTGCAGTGATCTTGGAGCCCCCCAAAATAAAGTCAACCACTGTTTCCACTGTTTCCCATAGAAACATGAAGTGATGGGACCAGATGCCATGATCTCAGTTTTCTGAATGTTGAGCTTTAAGCCAGCTTTTTCACTCTCCTATTTCACTTTCATCAAGAGGCTCTTTAGTTCTTCTTCACTTTCTTCCATAAGGGTGGCGTCATCTGCATATCTGAGGTTATTGATATTTCTCCCGGTGATGGATAAATGAAAAGCACTATATCCATGTGGGAGAATATTCAGTTCAGTTCAGTTCAGTCGCTCAGTTGTGTCCAACTCTTTGCGACCCCATGAATCACAGCACGCCAGGCCTCCCTGTTCATCACCAACTCCCGGAGTTCACTCAAACTCATGTCCATCGAGTCGGTGATGCCAACCAGCCATCTCATTCTCTGTTGTCCCCGTCTCCTCCCACCCCCAATCCTTCCCAGCATCAGTCTTTTCCAGTGAGTCAACTCGTCGCATGAGGTGGCCAAAGTACTGGAGTTTCAGTTTTAGCATCAGTCCCTCCAATGAACACCCAGGACTGATCTCCTTTAGAATGGACTGGTTGAATCTCCTTGCAGTCCAAGGGACTCTGAAGAGTCTTCTCCAGCACCACAGTTCAAAAAGTCCAACTCTCACATCCATACATGACCACTGGAAAAACCATAGCCTTGACTAGAAGGACCTTGGTTGGCAAAGTAATGTCTCTGCTTTTTAATTACTCAGTCATAAAGAGGAATGGGATACTGAGACATGTTACAGCACAGATGAATCTTAAAAATATTATGATAAGTGAAAGAAGTGAAGTGAAATCGCTCAGTCATGTCCGACTCTTTGCGACCCCATGGACAGTAGCCTGCACCAGGCTCTTCCGTCCATGGGATTTTCTAGGCAAGAGTACTGGAGTGGGTTGCCATTTCCTTCTCCAAAGAAGTCAGTCACAAAAAGCCACATATTATATGATTCCATTCATATGACATATTCAGAACGGGTAAATCTATAGAGACTCAATGTAGATCAGAGGTTGCTTTGAACTGAGGTAAATGGGGAAATAGGTGGCTAATATCTAAAGGGTACAATGTTTCTTTTTTGAGACTGAGGAAATGTTCTGAAATTGTATATGATAATAGTTGTGGTCTGTGAATATACTAAAACCCACTGGATTATGTACTTTTAATGGATAAATTGCATTGTGTGATGATTAATTTTACAGGTCAACTTTGCTAGGCCATGGTACCCAGACATTCTAGATAATTCTGAAATAAAGGCATTTTATAAAAGAAATTAACATCAAAATCAGTAGATTTTAAGTAAATCAGTTTACTCCCCATAATGTGACTGGGCCTCATCCAATCAGTTGAAGGTCTTCATAGAAAAAGACTGACCTTGGAAAGCAAGAAGGAAGTCTGGCACCTTTGGACTGGCACTGCAGCTCTTTCCTGGGTCTTGGGCCCTGCATATTTTGGACTTGCTAAGCCTCCACATGACTCCACATGAGCCAATTCCTTAAAATCAGTCTCTATTTCTCTCTGTCTCTCCCTCCCTCTCCCTTTCTCCTTCTCTCTCCCCGACCCGCTCACCATCCTGTTGTTTCTTCTCTCTGGAGAAACCTAATACTTATGGTATGTGACTCTATCTCAATAAAACTGTTTTAAAAATAAGGAAATTCAGGAAGAGTGAGGCTAATTAGCTGCCCAAGTTTCCACAGCTGGAAAGTAGCAGAATGGAAAGCCTCTCTTTAGTGCAACCTGCCATACAAGGTGTTATTTGTGCTCTTGTTAACTTTGGGCCAGGAGTTTGGAATGCTGTTGCAGGTTTGTGCAAAGTCTAGGTTGGAAGCGTTCTTGGTACAGACATGTGGGTTGCTGCATCAGGGCAGCTGAACAGGAGGAACTGGGCTCTGTGAAAAGGATAAGATTCAACATGTTAGCAACTGGCAGGAAACAGACTTTAGTGTGTTAGAATGGACCCAGTCAAGTTCAATTGGAACTGCAAAGAAGTCCACATCAGCATCATATTAGCCCTGATCCTTGAAAGGCTTGTTATGAGTGACATTCTCTGTGGAGTAAGTATGAATCACATGGCAGTTTTATTATTCAAAATGTACTACTTCCCTCAATGAAGCAAGATAGGGGTGCCAAGGCATAGTGAGATGATTTTTGCAATTGACTGCAGAAATTCATACATATTCTTCTTACGGTAAGAAAACACTACTCTAGCAATGAGAAACAGTAAATTACTTCATGTTTTAACCACTTGGTAAAAATCATACATTTTTTATGGGCTTCCCTAGTGACTGCTTTTGTGAGCAAAGTAAACAGAGCATCATATTTTCATCCATCATCATTATGATCAGAATGTGGTAGAATTCTCCAATAAGGCAGGGATACCCTCAGAAGCCATTGAGAGATTCTAGGCTTGTTGCTTATATATTAAACGGTCCTGATGCCTTCTGAGTTATTATGCCTGGTTTCAAAAATTAATTTTTCAATATCTCACACATTTTCAGAATGTTGCCTTCTCAGCCATGATACTTTTTGGTTTTCTGTTAAGTCCCTCCTCAACTGGGAACTGAGAGAGCAAACTTAACCCATTATAATTTTGAGTCATGGCCTTAATTTTTGTTTTTTCATTTTCAAATTAAAAATAAAATTATTTGGCTGGACCAGGTCTTAATTCCAGCACGTGGGATCTTTAGCTGCAGAATGTGAATTCTTAGTTGCAGCATGTGGGATCTAGTTCCCTGACCAGGAATTGAACTTGGGTCCCCTACCTTAGAAGTGTGGTGTCTTAGCCACTGGACCATCAGGGAAGTCCCCATGGGCCTTAATTTTAATACATTTTTTTTTTTGGTATCATTTATGTTGTCTGCTCAGGGGCTTTTGCTATCTTTTCCAGAATTCTCTCTGCAGTTTTTGATAGGCAAGACTTCAGATAAGATGAGCTTTGCTCATAGTTATGTAGCATTGCTTGGTCAATGTTTTCAGGTAAAACCTCACAAGGTAGCAAAGCAAGTATTTAGTCTATGGGGGACTGACTGGCATTAACCGAATTCTCAAACAGATTTCATTACTTCTTATATTTATTTAAGACACTTTACAGAATACTGCAACACACAAGACAACATGATAGGTATAGGGGATGCAATGGCTTCTTGAAATCCACAGTAAAGGAAAGGATAAAGACATTCATGTATATATCTATAGAATACAGCTCTTATAGCAATCAGTATGTTCATGCTTCCCTGATAGCTCAGTTGGTAAAGAATCCACCTGCAATGCAGGAGATCCCGGTTTGATTCCTGGGTTGGGAAGATCCCCTGGAGAAGGGAACGACTATCCACTCCAGTATTACTGGCCTGGAGAATTCCATGGACTGTATAGTCCATGGGGTCACAAAGAGTTGGACAGGACTGAATGACTTTCTCTTACTTTACAAGATTTCCATGATCCAGGCAGCTGAAAACCAAACAATTGATGAGAAAGTTTTCTGATGTTTCTTGAATCTCTAGAGTCTTCTGAGGCCATTTATCTTGACTAAATCTTCTCAGAGTATTGCTTTTTTCTAGAAATTACAAAATAATTAGGATGTTCTATTTTTTCCTTCTATTCATTCATTTATTCCATACAAGCCCCATATATTGATATGTCATTTTTATAATTCCCAAAGGTACTGGGATAGGGACAATGAGGGCATGAAATCTGGCCTGTGTTTTGCTCACCAAGCTGTTCCCTGTGGGACTGTGACCCCTGATGGGGACAAATTTGTCCAATTCATCTGCCCTGAGGGGAGGTACTTTTAAATTCTTCCTACTCAGACTTCTGTCCTATACTTGGGCTTAGATATAAATCAGATATGTGGCCTAACCCTTAAATGAGCATGAAATGTAGAAATGTTTGATATACTCTTTCTCTTATTTATATAGTGTTGAATAAACTCAGATCTGTTCTAATTCAGCTCCTTTTTATTCAGTACTCCTTATCAATTATAAAACATTTCAGTCATCCCAGATCTGCTCATTAATTTTAATAGATTGCAGATAGATGACAACTTGTTTTAGCTGAGTCCCATTCTACACTGATGCTTTAAAGAGATTTATACCCTTCACTGAGCTCTTTAGGAAAGGCCAGAATCAATAAGATGTTTCTAACATAATTTAATACTGTGGATCACTTCTCAGACAGCCTAAGTATGATACGGACTTCAGCTTCAGGAGGATATCATGTCCCTAAATTTTGGAGTCTGCTTGAGGCTGCTAGCTTCCCATGCCTTGACAAATCATCCTCCCCCTCCACGTCAACAGTCCCACAAGGGGGAAATATTAGAACTTCCTGCGTCATCTCTGCTGACTGATTGCCGAGCTGCTGTAACCGTTCCATTCATGGAAAATACTGCATTTAGAAGCAGACAGTTCCATCGTCTAAATGTTCTCTTAGGGTCTTCTTTCCCTCAAACTATGCCATTATCTGTCCACTAATTGTGTCTACCTATACAAGACTTAGCGATTAAACAATACTGATTCTGGACCTATTCCATGGGGTACATGCACGACAAGTCTAATTGTAAATCAACTTGAAATGCCTTCTGGTATTGAAAAACTTGAATATACCCATCCACCTAATCTTTCCTCCAAACTTCTCTTCTTTCAATAGATATTAAAAGTAATAGGTAATTTAAAAAATACTGACTTGGGAGAATATTCCATTAAATCTTATGAATTAAATAAATACATAGGTCCTTAAGATGAGGCATTTCAATTATTTAAATGGTTAGGCAAAAAAAAAAAAAAAACAAGTTCTTATCTAAGGCCCTGAAATTATGACAGTTTAAACTACAAATCAGTTCTGCACATCAACTCTATGTACAGGCATGAATATTTTGGTGTAATTTATCGGGCCACTATAATCAAAGGACTAAAATGATAACATGGATTCTTATGTTACTTGCCTATAAAATGCATGGCTTAGATAGTCAATGGTAAGAGCATGTATTGGAAACTTTACTTCTCTGTGAATTAGTGATTAACATACACCCCTAATAGAGAGATAGAAGTTTGTTTTTCTTAGCTATTTTAAGAAACTTTCTCAAATTCCATCACTGGAAATTTTTGTCCCTTTTATCTTTAAAACTCTTTACATCTGTGCTTCTTATGATACTGCTGTGAGAAATAGCACATATTATACTTCTAAATAATTATACCGAAATCAATGTCTATGATTTGTATCAAAGTACATACTTTTATTTTTGTTAGCCTAATGTATTTAACATTTTGCGAGTTTAAGAGGGGTCTCACTGAACAAGATGCTGCCATAGGAGGGAAGTATGCATTGTCATTGGATTTTATTATCAACATAGCACAATCAGTTGTTAACACAAGTCACACCCAGTGGGTTTATGCCAATTCTTTTTCAGTCTCGCTCCTTCTGAAGCTTAGTAGAACTTAGCAACACACTAGAGCTACTTAGGGAGAAAAACCCTCCATATATGGATCTATTAGAAAATGAGGACTGTGCTATAAAAAAAGTTGCAATTGTACTATTTTACTTCTTAAAATATTTTTCATTAAAAGACAGATTATATATTATAAAAGCCAGGAGGCAAAATATTTTGGACTCAGATTCCAAAATATGAATTCCATTCTGTAGTTATTTGGTATTATTTGTTAAGATTGTTGTTGAATGAGTATATGCACAAAAAGATGCTGCAAATAAATTTGACTATGTGATCATGCTCCCCAGGGGAAAGTCACACATTTTTCTAAATTAAAACTTTGGCTCATTGTGTATAAATATTTGGATATGCTTTCCTATCGCACCTTTTAAGCTAATATTGCAATCACCACCACATTAAAATAATTAATCACCACAGCCTGTAAGGCTGTTAAAAGCCTTATGGACAGCTTAACGTCTTTCTCTGAGATACACTTATTATTTAAATTGCAAAAGTTCTAGTTCCTACTTATACTGCTTGGAGTATCACAGACTTCAGTAAGTTTGTTTTCATGCATTCTGTGGTATAGCAAGAGCAGATATTTTGTGCCTGAATATCCCTGTACCTTTGGTCACTTAAAGCCGATAGGAGATTATTACCAGATGTGTGACATTTTAGGGTCTAGTTCTTGTTCACTGGAAGGACGAGTCAAATATCTCGTATTGGACCGTGGGACATATTCTAACAGATGCTTTTTCCTTTTACAGATGCTTCTGATTTAATTCTTGTATTAGATGAAGCCTATGTTTGCTGTTCTAATGGCAAGGATGTCAGAAATTCTTTCTGAAGTTAGGAGATGAAAGCCTGCAAGAATGGTTTTAATCTCTAGGTTTGTTTACCAGAGGAGAATATTATGGGAAAAAACATTCTGCTCACCATCTTCACACCCTATATATTCCTGGGAAATGGAATGAGAAAACACTCTCAGTTTTGCTAATACTCTGATTCTATTCTTAGCTGTTAACAAGCAAGATGTGGAACATAAATGCCATGGCAGAACTGCTAACAAAAACAGGGTCAAGGTCTTTAATAGCAAGAGAATAACTGGAACAAAGCTCCCTAAGCCGTGTTTATTCAACTTTGGAGTCTTCCAGTACAGACAGCACCTTCTCGCGTGGTCATCTGCACCCCAGATGCTGGAGCACTTACCGTCTCAGAGAACAACTATTCCTGGGATTCTAACAAACTCTCATACATGTGAAGCACGAGTACTATTCTCCACCTTCACAAGCTGGAGAAGGTGTAGTACACCTTTGACTGCAAAATAAGATT
The DNA here is from genome assembly GCF_049115385.1 of Moschus berezovskii. Classification (NCBI taxonomy): domain Eukaryota; kingdom Metazoa; phylum Chordata; class Mammalia; order Artiodactyla; family Moschidae; genus Moschus; species Moschus berezovskii. The sequence goes on from NC_142465.1 coordinate 94,575,093, forward strand.
TTCTATGAGAGGAAGAAGCAACGGAGACAGGATATACATGGAAAGAGGTCAGCCAATGTCAGGGACAGGAAAGTGATCAACAGTTACTTCCCCATCACACTGTCCAGTCCATAGATGTGACTTAAAGGAGGAATGGAACTTCATATGCACAAATAAATGAGATTGACCTTGTGGGATTAGGTCCCAGTTCTGCAATTTACTATCTGTGTAACCTTAGGAAGGGTTTCCCTGGTGGCTCAGATGGTAAAAATTCTACCTGCAATGTGGGAGACTGGGCTTCGATCTCTGGGTTGGGAAGATCCCCTGGAAAAGGGAACAGCAACCCATGCCAATATTCTTGTCTGGAGAATTCCATGGACAGAGAAGCCTGTCAGGCTACAGTCCATGGAGTCACAAAGAATTGGACATGACTGTGTGACTGACACACACAACACAACCTAAGGAAAGTCACCCAACACCACACAGCCTGAGGCTCCCCATCTTCATTTTTTAAATTTGGAAATAAACATTTTAAAATAAATACATCCTAATTATTTTTTAAAAGCACATAAATGACTCTAATTTAAATTAATAAATTTAAAAAGTACATAAATGAATCAAATAAGAAATAAAGTCCAGCAACATCCACAAATACACATACCTGACATATTTCCAGGAGGTGGCTATTGCTTAGCTGGGCATATTCTTTCATTTCTTCATCAATAAACTGGAGATGAAAATAAGTGCATATCATAGTGTTTGAGAATAAAAGGCGATAGCTATGTAAAATGCCTAGATGGCTGGGAAGTTTTGTTTTTCCCTTTCTTTCTAATTTTACTTGTTTTACTTAATCTGATGCTTGCTTATAACCAGACCAGTTTTTAAGTCCACAGGGTATTGTCTTAGCCAGATGCTGCCAAAAACAACCCAGTATTTTGGTGTCCTGTTACCTGCAGCATTTACTTCAGGGTCAAGGGTCTGCAGATTGGCTGATCTTGACTATCTCAGGCTACCGCTGGGTCAAGCACTCTTGCCATTTCACTTAGTGCTGGACCAGGTAGCACAGATGTAAAGAATCTGCCTGCCAATGCAGGAAACTTGGGTTCGATCTCTGGGTCAGGAAGATCCACTGGAAAAGAAAATGGCAACCCACTGCAGTATTCTTTCCTGGAGAATCCCATGGAGAGAGGAGCCTGGCAGGCTACCGTCCATGGGGTTGCAAAGAGTCAGACACAATTGAGCATACACGCAAGCTAAGTAGCAACAGCTGCAGAGCATTTTTTCCCAACAGGGATGGCAGAGGCTCAAGGGGGACAAGTGAAAGCATGTGATGCCTAATTTTGAGAAAGAAAAAGACATATAACAAAAGTTTTTAATTAGTTTTGTTTTCCAGCGAAAGGTATGACTTTCCCCTCTCGTTTCCCTCACCCCCTAAGAAGGCTTTATGCACTACATCTTACTTCTCTGTGATGTTCTGATGCTTTGTTCCCAAATCTTGAAGAGAGCAGATAGAAGTGCTAATATCTATTCCAAGCCTGTTAGTAGACAAAGAGGCTGCTTGGGAGGACAAGTTAACATGTTAAGTTAAATATGAAAGATAAGTAAGTGCAAGAGACAAGGGTTGGATTCCAGGGTTGGGGAGATCCCCTGCAGTAGGAAATAGCAACCCACTCCAGTATTCTTGCTGGGAAAATCCCATGGGCAGAGGAGCCTGGCAGGCTATGGTCCATGGGGTGGCAAAAATTCAGACAAAACTGAGCATGTGAGCACACACAGGATGACAAGGAGTTTTCTAATACGGGAGAGTTGCCATTGAGCAAAATAAAAGATTGTGGGAGCGGGGATGGGTGTTCGGGGGGAAAAGAGTGAATTAAGGCCAGTGGTTGGAAGCAGGAGTCATAAACAATGCTAGAAATGAAGAGGGCAGAGTGATAAGAAACATATGTTAATCAAGGGATGAGGAGGTAGCTTGGATTGTTCAAAGTAATCTTGTTTTTTAAACTTCCAACTTCAAAACGAAAAAAATAGAAGGAATAGGAAAATAAATGATATTATGTGCAGATTATCAAAAGAAGAGAATTAGATTTTTTAAAATAATTTTACTGGAGTATTGTTGCTTTACAAATTTGTTACTTTCTGCTGTATGGCAAAGTGATTCATCCACACACACACGCATAAATTCTCTCATTTGGGGATTCCTTTCCCATTTAGGTCACCTCACAGCAGTGAGTAGAGATTCCCTGTGCTATCCAGTAGTTTCTCATTAGTTATATGTGTTAGACATATTACCGAATACATGTCAATTCCAATCTCCCAGTTCATCCCACTCCCCTTTCTGCCCTTGGTACCCTGTTTGTTCTTAACAGCTGTGTCTCTATTTTTGGTTTGCAAATAGGTTCATCTGTACCATTTTTCTATATTCCACATATATGTGTTAATATACAATATTTTTCTCTTTCTGAGCTACATCACTCTGTATAACCAAAATGTCCATTGACAGAGGAATGGATAAAGAAGATGTGGCACATATGTACAATGGAATATTACTCAGCCAGAAAAAGGAATGGAATTGCGCCATTTGCAGAGATGTGGATGGACCTAGAGGATTAGACATTTTTAAAAACTTGTATTGAACTCCCATATCCCAATTTTATGAACAGTTTAATCTGCTTTATTTTCATCCACACTTATAGAGAAGTGAGCTAGGGAAATAAGCACATTCTCTTCTATTAACTTTTGCTGCCTTATAACTACATGGCCATCATGACTATAAAAACAGGTTTCTCACTTCTGTGATCAAGACAGTATCTATGACAATTTTTTTTTAATTGCCAATGATAATGGTAAAAGCATCTAAATATCCACTTAAAAGCACCAATTCTTTGGCACTCAGCTTTCTTTATAGTCCAGCTCTCACATCCATCCATGACTACTGGAAAAATCATAGCTTTGACTAGACAGAACTTTGTTGGCAAAGTAATGTCTCTGCTTTTTAATATGCTGTCTAGGTTGGTCATAGCTTTTCTTCTAAGGAGTGTCTTTTAATTTCATGGCTGCAGTCATCAACTGCAGTGATTTTGGAGCCCAAGAAAATAAAGTTGGTCATTGTTTCCACTGTTTCCCCATTTATTTGCCATGAAGTGATGGGATCAGATGCCATGATTTTAGAATTTTGAATGTTGAGTTTTAAGCCAGCTTTTTCATGTTGCTCTTTCACTTTCATCAAGAGGCTCTTTAGTTCCTCTTCCCTTTCTGTCATAAGGGTGGTGTCATCTGCGTATCTGATGTTATTGATATTTCTCTCAGCAATCTTGAGTCCAGCTTTTGTTTCATTCAGCCCAGCATTTCACATTATGTACTCTACATACTGACAAAGATTGTCTAGTCAAACCTATGGTTTTTCTAGTAGTCATGGACGGATGTGAGAGCTGGACTATAAAGAAAGCTGAGTGCCGAAGAATTGATGCTTTTCAACTGTGGTGCTGGAGAAAGACTCTTGAGAGTCCCTTGCACCACAAGGAGATCCAACCAGTCAATCCTAAAGGAAATAAGTCCTGAATATTCATTGGAAGGACTGATGTTGAAGCTGAAACTCCAATACTTTGGCCATCTGATGTGAAGAACTTACTCATTGGAAAAGTCCCTGATGCTGGGCAAGATTGAAGGCAGGAGAAGGGCATGACAGAGGATGAGATAGTTAGATGGCATTGCCGACTCAACAGATCTAAGTTTGAATTAGCTCTGGGAGTTGGTGATAGACAGGAAAGCCCGGTGTGCTGCTGTCCACGGGGTCGCAAAGAGTTGGACACGACTGAGTGACTGAACTGAAATGATCACACTTAAAATATCCCTTTCCTCTTATTTGACCAGTTCCTAGTATTTGGAAAAGTCATTTTTATCCTAGGTTATTTTATATAATCAAAGTGATGGCTTAGTCACTAATTTGTGTCTGACTCTAGGTGGCTTCATGGATTGTCACCTGCCAGGCTTCTCTGTCCATGGGATTTCCCTGGCAAGAATGCTGGAGTGGGTTGCCATTTCCTTCTCCAGGGGATTTGCCATTTCCTTCTCCAGGGGATCTTCTTGACCCAGGGATAGAACCCACACCTCCTGGATTGCAGGTGGTCTCCTGGATTGCAGGCAGATTCTTATTGCTGAGCCACCAAGGAAGCCCTGTGTAATCAATACTCTGCAAATAATATTTCAAAAAATGTCTACTTTGAATTACCTTGTTTTAGTAAATTCCAGATGCATACATACAGACACACAGACACACAGACACATATCCTGCCTTTAGTTTGCAATTTCAATTTTTATAAAGGTAAAGGTAAATAAATAGATTGGATATTAGATAGCTATTCTCTTCCAGGAAAGCATTCAGTTCAGTTCAGTTCAGTTCAGTCACTCAGTTGTGTCCGACTCTTGGCGACCCCATGAATCACAGCACTCCAGGCCTCCCTGTCCATCAACAACTCCCAGAGTTCACTCAAACTCATGTCCACAGAGTCGGTGATGACATCCAGCCATGTCATTCTCTGTCGTCCCCTTCTCCTTCCGCCCCCAATCCTTCCCAGCATCAGAGTCTTTTCCAGTGAGTCAACTCGTCGCATGAGGTGGCCAAAGTATTGGAGTTTCAGCTTTAGCATTAGTCCTTCGAATGAACACCCAGGATTGATCTCATATACTTAAAAATGTTTTGAATCACTCTTGGCATTACAACTGTGTTTATTTTAGCTCAGTTGTCAATCTTCTACTGCACTGTGAAGGTCTGCCTTAAGATATTTCTTTTAGCTTTAGAAATTTACTGCTGCTCCTGCCGCTGCTAAGTCGCTTCAGTCGTGTCCGACTCTGCAATCCCATGGACTGCAGCCTACCAGGCTCCTCCATCCATGGGATTTTCCAGGTAAGAGTACTGGAGTGAGGTGCCATCACCTTCTCCGAGAAATTTACTAGTTTTCTCTAATTCTCTTCTTTGTATTCTTTCATCTCAGTTTCACACTTAGTCAAGAAAAAAAATAGTCTGCATGCTACCTACTAAATTGCTTTAGTCGTGTCCAACAATGTGTGACTCTATGGGCTGTAGCCTGCCAGTCTCCTCTATCCATGGAATTCTCAAGGCAAGAATACTGGAGTGGGTTGCCATTCCCTTCTCCAGAGGACCTTCCCCACCCAGGGGTCAAACCCGGGTCTCCTGCATTACAGGCAGATTATTTATTGACTGAGCTACCTGGGAAGCCCAAAAGCTTAATAGCATAGGTTATCTTTAAGAAAGATTATCCACTTAAAATGGAAAATAGTCATTTGCTTTTCTTTCTTATATACAAGAGAATATATGACCATCTTGTTCATATTACTTCCTTTCTGGTTTAGAAATCACTGTAGGTTGGGAGAATGGCATTGAAACATGTATATTATCATATGTGAAATGAATTGCCAGTCCAGGTTCAATGCATGATATAGGATGCTCGGGGCTGGTGTACTGGGATGAACCAGAGGGATGGGATGCAGAGGGAGGTGGGAGGGGGGTTCAAGATGGGGAACACAGGTACACCCGGGGCAGATTCATGTCAATGTATGGCAAAACCAATACAATAAAGTAATTAGTCTCCGATTAAAATAAATAAATTAAAAAAAATAAAACAAAAGGTTAAAAAAAGAGAGAAATCATTGTAGGAACATTTTTAAGCACACAGAATATAGTGTGGGAAAAACCAAATGGCTCTCTTCAGGAAAGTAACACATGTAAATCTTAATGATTCTACTTATTTCCACTTTTCCAGTTTTGATTGAAAGACAAATTTAAGATTCATCATTATATATATAAAAAAAAGTTTCAAAGGACTTATATCCCATTCTACTTCTTTAGATGAAAGGAATATCAGAGGAGGCTATATGAAGGGAAGGAAAGTCATAAATATTTCTCAGATTTAATTATTTCCAACCCAATTTTGCATTTTTCCTTATAGAGAATACCTATAAACAGACCTTTACTGAATTTTCATCTAGAATGCTTGAAGATGCAGTTTCTTACTGAATTAGAAGTTTCCTTTAAGATCCATTTAGTATATTTTATAGCAAATAAAGCACCTTTAAGGATTACCTAAAATTATCAGTAGCAAAAACTTAGCAGTAGTGAGTGAGTATTCAAAAATTATTCAGAGAGATAGTGTCTGTTACTCCCAAGGTGAGAAGGAGAAAATGTAATCCATTAATTCATCTTCAAATTAGGTAAACTATAAGGGCAAAACTCCAACTATAGTAAACCTTGTGAATATGACTGATGGAAATAAGAAAGACCATTCATTATTTTGACAAGAGAAAGAAGAGCATAATTTCAGGAATAAATTTTAGACATTTCTTCCCACTGATATTAATCAAGAACAGTAAATAATTTTTCTCCAGGTTATTTCCCATTATATACGTTCAGAATTATACTAAATAAAAATCCAATATCACAAAATAAAGATAAAATACTCCCAAACTTTGAGATTGTGAAATATCAGAAATTCCGAAAATAGTAAATAATGTTTTATTTCTATAATCTATTAGAGCTTTTAAAAGACTTCACATACCTCATCTCACTTTACTCTTGAAATGATCTCCTTCAGGTAAAATTCTTATTATTCTCTGCTTAAAGAGGCATTGGGACTGTTTATCCAGAATATAACTAATAAAACTTATTTGATTTCAGGGCTTTGGATTTCAAAACCATGCTAGTTCTGATTGCATTCCTGATTTTATGGACATACTTTCTCAATATCCACTAATAGTAGTTTTTAAAAAAGATAGTCACAAATTGTGATAATTTATACTTGGTAGTTTTTTGTATTCTTATTGCTCAGCGGTATATAATCAACACATTATTAATTCATTTTTCTGTGATGTTTTTAAAAATCATGAAAGTTATTTTATTTGTATCTCATTATCTAATTGTGGCCCAAGTTATTGAGTATGTAGCAAAATAATACACTTAAAGGTAATATTACAATTTCACCCATTTATTCATGTAACACTCACACGTTTCTCACAAACTGTGCAATTATTTCTGTATTAAATCCTGGGGATATAAAGTCCATTAAGAAATAAACCCTTCTCCCTATGTGGGAAAAGAATCTAAAATAGGGTTCATATGTGTATATATGTATAACTGATTCACTTTGCTGTACACCTGAAACTAATACAACATTGCAAATCAACTACACACCAACATAAATTTAAAAAATTCAATTCCATAATATATTGGGGGGGGGATAAATAGGCCCTTTTCTCAAGGAGCTTATAGTTTTCTGGGAGAAAGGCAAGTAAATCAAAGATTGCCATAGTTAGATGTGTGGTCATAGAAATATTCACTGTGTCATTGGCACATAGAAAAGGAGCCATATATTGTACCAAAATCAAGAGATATTCATTGAGAAGGTGATACATAGGGTAAAACTTTTAAGACTTAACTGTAAAAGGGAAGATGGAGGCAGAATGATTAGAAGTGAAACCTAAATCAGGATAACTCGCATTTCCAGGACACACAGACTCACTTCACCATGTGATGTGATGTTGGGTGGGGATTTTCCCAGACTCTGGAATCAGCCAATAAGACCCATGAGGACAATGAGGCATTGCATTAAAAAGAAGAAGGAAAACAGAAGATGAGACAGAGGTTGGGAAGGCAGTGTTCCTAGGTACAGATTTTCCTTTTTGAAGAAGGAAAGGATGCTAGCTCTCGTCCTCCAACAGAAGGAAATTTCATTGAAAGGGGCCTCCCAGGAGTCTGGGAAAAAAGAGTCTAGTGTCTCACTGCCTGCTTGGACCCGAGTGTCAGCCATGGACTTGTTGATTTTCCCACTTTTGCCTCATTGAACATGAGAATGAGAGATTTGGGGGGAAGATGCCAGGATGTAGGGGAGAGGAGGTGGACAGCCTGCAGCAGTTTCTGAGCCAATCTCTGGGCCTCATAACTATGTGTGAGATGCTTTTGGACAAATGAAACACTGAAAGACAGTTTGGGCCATCTGTCTAGTGCCAGACCAACAGAGTAAAATGATTAGGAGGGGTTGGGGGAGCAGTAAGGGGCTAGTGGTATCCTGACAGACAATGGTAGAAGAGGCCCAGGTGGAGCTAGCTGGCTCACAGCTGGGAATTGTCAAGTTAGAAGAGTCCCAGCAGAACTGCTGAAGGGCTCAAGCATTTGGATTTCAACAACAGAGGGGCCATGATGGCCTGTCACTGATAATCAGGGAAGCAGCCACCACCAACAGCAAGCTACCAAAGTGTCTGATAAGGAAGAGACACTACTTTATTGCCCTCCTCCCTCCCTAGCAGATTGGGGGAAGAGCTGGAGCCAGGGACCAGGGGACAAAAGAAGTGTCCCAGAGCCATACATGCTGCATCCACTTTCTGCTCTAAGATGAGGGAATGAGATCCCTGAATCACAGAAGTCATGGGCCCTGGAAAAGGGAAGTAAGAGAGATATAAAATATATGAGCTCTGATTTCTCAGATGAAGAAATTTTACAGAATTAACAGCCTTAAAGAAATCAGTGAATCTGTCTTTTGAAATGCACTGTCCAGTGGGTGGGGAAATTTTGAAACAGGAGGGAAGAAGGCAGGGTACAACCTTTAAAAGGACAGCACAACTATGTCAAAACCTGGTTAGAACCAGATGGTGGGAGATTCAACTTCCAGTAGACCTTGACCCTCCCTGTAATACATTCGCTTCTAAATGAGACACCTACCAGTGCCGTGACAGTTCAGCCTGCCTGCTGCTAAGTTTCTTCACTCCTGTCCAACTCTTTGCGACCCTATGGGCTGTAGCCCACCAGGCTCCTCTGTCCGTGGGATTTCCCAGTCAAGAATACTGGAGTGGGTTGCCATTTTCTCCTCCAGGAGATCTTGACCCAGGGATCAAACCTGTTTCTCCTCCATCTCCTCTATTGGTAGGCAGATTCTTTACCACTGAGCCACCTGGGAAGCCCCTCATATATGTCACATATAGCACTTAAAACACTCTAAGTTAGGAGTCACGCAAGGAAAAATCTATGACATTTTCACTTCAATTTCCTGCCTTTACCTAGGGTGCCTATAATACAAGGTGTTAAGCTTTTCTTTCTTTTCATCTAACTCTGGAATATTATGTCCTTTATTGTTTCATTTCAGTTTAGCAGGCAAAAAAAAAAAAACCCAAAACATCCAAAAGAATAAACATCCAACATTTAATTAGATGAAACATATTTGATATAAGGAGCATAATAAATAAATGAAGGTATTTCTTTTTAAAAAGTCAAGAAACAGTAGAAAAAACAAAAATTAAAGCAATTAGGGGATGTAAATTAAATCACTTAAAAAAAACTGAAATGTCTACAACCTTGTAAACTCAAAGTATGTTCTTTGAACAGTGTCATTGGAATCACTTGGAAGCTTATTAGAAATGAAGGATCTCAGGCCTCAACTGAGATGATGAATTGTGATTCAGTTATATATATATATATATACACATACATATATACACACATACATTTATATCCTTTTACACATTGTTTTCCATTACAGCTTATCATAGAATATTGAATATTCTGTGCTCTACAATAAACCCTTGTTAATAATTTCTATGCCTGTTGAAGTTTGACAAGTTATAGAAAGCTCTGTAGAAAGCTTACAATTCCAGTGAATGGCTTCTACCCCATAATATAGGAAATTAACCCAAGACCATTATCAAAGTAAGAATACTTTACCCCCCAGATAGCTAAAGCAAATGGCTTGTTTGTATGTATATAGCGTGTTTTTCAAATTTCCAACATATTAATATCTTTATATATGGAAATTGAACATATATGAACAGTATGAAGAGACAGAGCCCAGTGAAAGCAACACCCAGTTATAGATGTGACTGGTGATGGAAGTAAAGTCTGATGCTGTAAGAACAATATTGTATAGGAACCTGGAATGTTAGGTCTATGAATCAAGGTAAATTAGAAGTGGTCAAACAGGAGATGGCAAGAGTGAACATTGACGTTTTAGGAATCAGTGAACTGGAATGGGTGGATTTAACTCAAGATAATCATTATATCTACTACTGAGGGCAAGAATCCCTTAGGAGAAGTGGAGTAGCCGTCATAGTCAACAGGAGTCCAAAATGCTGTACTTGGGTGCAATCTCAAAAGCGACAGAATGATCTCTGTTCATTTCCAAGGCAAGCCATTCAATATCACAGTAATCCAAGTCCATGCCCCAACCATTAATGTTGAAGAAGAAAAAAATTGAACAGTTCTATGAAGACCTAAAGACCTTCTATAACTAACACCCTAAAAAGATATCTTTTTCATTATAGAGGACTGGAATGCAAAAGTAGGAAGTCAAGTGATACCTGGAATAACAGGCAAAATTAGCCTTAAAGTACAAAATGAAGCAGGGCAAAGGCTAACAGAGTTTTGCCCAGAGAATTCACTGCTCATTGCAAACACCCTCTTCCAACAACACAAGAGAAGACTCTACACATGGACATCAGCAGATGGTCAATACCAAAAAAAATATTGATTATATTCTTTGCAGCCAAAAGTGGAGAAGCTCTATACAGTCAGCAAAAATAAGACCGGGAGCTTACTGTGGCTCAGATCATGAACTTCTTATTGCAAATTTCAGACTTAAATTGAAGAAAGTAGGGAAAACACTACACCATTCAGGTATGACTAAATCAAATCCCTTATGATTATACAGTGGAAGTGACAAACAGATTCAAGTGATTAGATCTGATAGAGTGCCTGAAGAACTTTGGACAGAGGTCTGTGACATTGTTCAAGGAGGCAGGGATCAAGACCATCCCCAAGAAAAAGAAATGCAAAAAGGCAAAATGGCTGATGGAGGAGGCCTTACAAATAGCTGAGAAAAGAAGAGAAGCCAAAAGCAAAGGAGAAAAGGAAAGACGCACCCATCTGAATGCAGAGTTCCAAAGAATAGAAAGGAAAGATAAGAAAGCCTTCCTCAGTGATTAATGCAAAGAAATAGAGGAAAACAATAGAATAGGAAAGACTAGATCTCCTCAGGAAAATTAGAGATACCAAGGGAATATTTCATGCAAAGATGGGCTCAATAAAGGACAGAAATGGTATGAACCTAACAGAAGCAGAAGATGTGAAGAAGAGCTGGCAAGAATACACAGAAGAACTGTACAAAAAAGATCTTCACCACCCAGATAATCACAGTGGTGTGATCACCAACCTAGAGGCAGACATTCTGGAATGAGAAGTCAAGTGGGCCTTAGGAAGCATTACTACGAACAAAGCTAGAAGAGGTGATGGACTCTCAGTTGAGCTATTCCAAATCATGAAAGATGATGCTGTGAAAGTGCTGCACTCAGTATGTCAGCAAATTTGGAAAACTCAGCAGTGGCCACAGGACTGGAAAAAGTCAGTCTTCATTCCAATCTCAAAGAAGGGCAATGCCAAAGAATGTTAAAACTACTGCACAATTGTACTCATCTCACACACTAGTAAAGTAATGCTCAAAATTCTCTAAGCCAGGCTTCAACAGTATATGAACCATGAACTTCCAGACGTTCAAGCTGGATTTAGAAAAGGCCAAGGAACCAGAGATCAAATTGCCAACATCCGCTGAATGTAGAAAAAGCAAGAGAGTTCCAGAAAAACATCTAATTATGCTTTATTGACACCAAAATCTTTGACTGTGTGGATCACAACAAACTATGGAAAATTCTTAAAGAGATGGGAATTTCAGGACACCTGATGTGCCTCCTAAGAAATCTGTATGTAGCTCAAGATGCAACAGTGAGAACTGGACATGGAACAACAGACTGCTTCCAAATTGGGAAAGGAGTACAACAAGGCTGTATATTGTTACCCTACTTCTTTAATTTCTATACAGAGTACATCATGCGAAATGCCGGGCTTGATGAAGCACAACCTGGAATCAAGATTGCCGAAAGAAATATCAATAATCTCAGATACACAGATGACACCACCCTTATGGCAGAAAGCACAGAAGAACTAAAGAGCCTCTTGATGAAGGTGAAAGAGAAGGGTGGAAAAGTTGGCTTAAAACAACATTGAAAAAATTAAGATCATAGCATCCAGTCCCATCACTTCATGGCAAATAAATGGGGAAACAAGGCAGACAGTGACAGACTTTATTTTCTTGGGCTCCAAAGTCACTGCAGATGCTGACTTCAGCCATGAAATTAAAGGACTCTTTCTTCTTGGAAAAGCTATGACCAACCTAGACAGCATATTGAAAAGCAGAGACTAGTTTGCTGACAAAGGTCTGTCTAGTCAAAACTATGTTTTTTCCAGTAGTCATGGGTGTATGTGAGAATTGGATTATAAAGAAAGCTGAGCACAGAAGAATTGATGCCTTTGAACTGTGGTGTTGGAAAAGACCCTTGAGAGTCCCTTGGACTGCAAGGAGATCCAACCAGTCTACCCTATAGGAAATCAGTCCTGAATATTCATTGGAAGGACTGATGCTGAAGCTGAAATTCCAATACCTTGGCCACCTGATGTGAAGAACTGACTCTTTGGAAAAGACCCTGATGTTGGGAAAGATTGAAGGCAGGAGGAGAAAGGGATGACAGAGGATGAGATGGTTGGATGGCATCACCGACTCGATGGACATGAGTTTGAGCAAGCTCCAGGAGTTGGTGGTGGACAGGGAAGCCTGGCGTAATGCAGTCCATGGGGTCACAAAGAGTCGAACACAGCTAAGCAACTGAACTGAACTAATATGGAAACTAGTTTTGTTCTGTCAAATAAAAAGAACCAAATCCTCTGGTTTGATGAAAAGAGTTTCTAGAAGTAAACTCCATGTTTAGAAAGCACCCACAAAAATGGAAAGCTCCATTTTCATTCCTCAGATATGGCTCTGGTATGCCAGAATGAAACAACGTTTTCTTTTTGTCAATTGTGCATTTTTTTAATTTGGGCTGAGTTAGAACCTAAATCATCAACTTGTTTTTATTCCTCTTCCTCTTCTTTCTTTGCAACAGTTGACAGTACCCTGTTCTTCAGGTAACAGCCCTGAGAGCAGGAAATCCTGTGAGAAAGGGTTTTCCCATTTGGACTTTAATGTTTCAAATGCTTAAGAAAAACATTAAGAATAATCACAGAGGAGATATATGGTGATGAAGATTAAAAAAAAAAAGAGCAAGAATGGGACAAGAAGTGTTACATCGGAAATGTAAAAATAGTTACATATTGTGAACACACTCAGATGCACAAAGTTGCTTAGAAATACATCTTTTTCTTTTTTTATATTGCTATACCATCTTATAAGTTTTATGAAAGAACTTTTATTCTGGATGGTAGCTTTGTCGTTACAAATCTAAGAAATAGAGATTGCATTATTGCTTTTGTTTATTAAAAGAATATAGTGACTTTCACTTTTTAAAAGGCCAAATGTTATTATTTACTGCTTATTCATTTGGTCATACAATCATTTATCCAGTAAATCTCTATTGAGTAAACTATGCTCCAGGGACTATTTCAGGTGCTCAGAAGACATCAGTGAGTCAAGCAAAGATGATTCCCTGCCCTGAACCCCCAACTCCGCCCTTGAGCTTGAGTTCTAATGGGAGGGGAGAGGGAGACAAAAATAACTTAAAACAAAATTAATAAAAAATTGTAGAGATTGTTAGAGTATCATACTAAGTCAAGTCAGTTAGACAGAGAAAGACAAACATCACATGATACAACCTATATGTGACATCTAAAAATATTATACAAATGAGCTTATTTATAAAACAGAAAGAGACTCACAGACAAGGAAAACGAACGATGGTTGCCAAAGGGGAAAGGACAAGGGTAGGGATACATTAGGGGCTTGGGACTAGCAGATACAAATTTACACATAAAGCAGATAAACAACAGAGATCTACTATACAGCACAGGGAACTATTTTCGATATCTTGTAATAGCCTATAATGGATTAGAATTTATAAAACAACATATATACATACACACACAAATATATTTAAATATGTATATATATTTGAACACTTTGCTGTACATCTGAAACTGACCAGCACTGTAAATCACCTATACTTCAAATAAAAAAATAAAAATGAAATGAAAAGCAAATCACATTTAAATAAAAAAGCTATAGACTATTTTGTCAGAGGAGTCCATTAAACTAAATTGGCAATTCACTCCCTTTCTATTCCACATGAACAGAATAAGTACGTTCAAGTAGTGAAGGAAATAAAGTACACAACACTGTACGATGAAGAATATGAGTTACTCTCAAATACCTTAGAAACTGAAATAATGAGATACAACAGGAACATACGTAAATATTACAAAAATCAGATTATTTCAAATGGTTTTAAAAAAAACATTATAAAGAGTTTCAGGGGACTCAAGGGTAGGAATTTTTTATTTAAATAAATGAGACAAGAAATGAGGAAATGGAATATTCCATTAGAGAAAGGAAGTGCTAATTTTAAAGAGCTTAAATAATAGATGTGACAAGTTGTGCTTAAAGAAAATATTTCAACTGTGTAATAAAAATACATTTCCCAAGTTGAAAAATATATTTTAAAATCTGGCTGATTTCAAACTTCAAAGAATGAACACTCTGAACTTTGACTAATCCAAAAAGAATATTTATATAAGGCTTTATAAATGACCAGTATCCTTGTTTTGCAACTATGTCCTTTCTGTTATGTACCTTCTACTTTCACCGTTGGTATCACGCACTAACTGTGTTTTTGTGAGGTACAAATTCAAATTTAATTTTCTTCATTGGCATAGAAGTTGTTTCATTTGTTAGTGAAATCACTTCTGAAATACAGAGCACTAGTAAGGAAAAGTGGCGATTGTGTTAAAAGTGCCAGTCAAGTAGAAAACCAAAGTCTTAAGAGGATAAATCATCAGTAAAACACCCCAGTCATAAAGGACTCCATTGTTAGGTTGATGGTTTCTTAAGGTCTCTAAGAAAACATGAATTCACCCTGATTCTTTCAAGAAATGAGTCTTACTTGATCTTTTTCATTTTTTCTAAGCAACAGATAGACAAGCAAGGAAAGTGTAGTGATCATGGAGAATGGCAAACGTGCTCAGGAAGAGTACAGAAACCTTTTTGAAATCCAGGAGGCAATGAATGAGGCTGTATACATTAGGCCAATATAAAAATGGTACAGAATATTAAGTTAACTTTTGTAGTATGCTTCATAGTTTATAAATGAACTCTTTGCTTTCATTGATCATTAATTATCTACTATTTATTATTTCTCATGAAATAAACTCAACTTAATCTCACTGTTGCCTGTGGCTGAACCACCTTGAACTGTGGTTATTTTGAGTTCTTTCTCGGAATGGAAGGATGGAAAGAAACCTCTGAAAATGCTTTGTCGATAAAAAATTGATACCATCCAATAATCTGGAGGGGTAGTAAAACAAATGGCCATGCAAAACTTCTTCCACTTGCAGAATAACCAGCCCAAAGTGACTTCAACCAATACGCATCCAAGGTAGGAGAGGCAAAGCTCGATTCAGAACATATAAGGTATCACTGAGATCCATCACTTTGTTTTATGTGCTTGGACAGCCTCTATTTTCAGGCTGCAGTGAGAGGGTGAGCTTTTTCAGGCTCCCACCATTGCAATACCCAGTACATCAGAAGATAATCTGCTTTCTGGCTGATTTAAAACTAAGTCCAGAATTGAGTTTAATTGGCTGTTTCCCTTGCCTTGGGTCACTGTGCCTCCCAAAACCAATAACTGCAGCCAGGGGAAGGGACAGAATGTCCTAATTATTGGCTAAACCAAGGTCAATGCACCATCCCTGGAGCTAAAAGGGAACATGTAACATTAGCCTCCATTCTTGGAGCAACAGAAACCTAACTGGCAAAAACAACATATATCTATTACTTCAAAGAAGCAAACTATTGCAAAGAAAATGTTTCATACCTTGCTATTACTGTATTCCCGCCATCTCTAGTCTTTTCCTTCTCTCATCCATTCTACCTACTGCTCCCAGATCAACTGTTCTACAGGACAGTTTTGTTCATGTCACACTTCTATCCAGAAACCCCAAAAGCTCCCTGTGATTTATGACACAAATCATAAATACCCCTTATCCTGCCCTTTGAAGTCATTCACAATCTGATCATGTCCAAATGTACCTTACCATTTCTATCTCTAGCCAGTCAGAACTTCCATGGGCCTTTATTTCTGCTGCTTTATTTTTTTCTTTTTTTAAAATGTCTTTTCTTTGCATCTCTGCTTGTCTAAACTGCATTGACAGTTTAATAATTAAAGCAAATGCTATGTGTTTTTATGAAGCAGAAAGTAATTTAGCCCTCCTTTCAACTTCCAGAACTGTAAACTTCTCCCACAGTCCCTACTACTTCCTGCCTGAGTCATTATTTCCAGATCTGTCTACCAGACTCCCTATACGCCCACTGAGGGTGGTTTATCTCTCAAACATCTTTGGTAATTTTGAAACAATAAAGTATCTTATATGCAATTATATGAGTGATTTTAATTAAAAATTAAAAATAAATTAAAATAAATAATAAAATAATTAAAAATAAATATGGAGTATGCAGGGAAAATGTGACTCATCCTATGTTTTCTGTATTTAGGCAGAAAATTTTTTTGACATTGGTTGTGTCTGATTATTTGTGACTCCATGGACTATAGCCTGCCAGGCTCCTCTGTCCATGAAATTCTGCAGGTAAGAATAGAGGAGTGGATAACCATTCCCCTCTCTAGGGATTAGAAACAAAATTTTAGCAAATCAATCCTTCACTTGTTCAACCTTTGTCAACTGCAAACTGTGTGCCAGGTATTCTGTAAGGTGATGGAACACACAAAATTAGAAGGGCTGGTTCTCATTCTCAAGGAACTCATGGTTTAGGTGGAAAGACACACAGGTAATTCTAGAACAACAGAATAAAATGATGTGGGGCTACAGAGGAGGAAAAGATGAATTCTGTCACAAAGATTCTTAAAACTCTTCAGAGGAAAAGAAATATTTTAGTTGGAAAGAAAGGACCAGGAGAACAGCAAGCATAAAAGTAAAAAGGTAGAGTTTGGGAATTATTAGAGTTCAGGGTCATCAGTGTTGAGTGTATTTTGGGGTATAGATGAAAATGAAGCTGGAAAAATATATCAAAGTCAACTAATAAAAGGCTTTATTTTGTATTAAAAGAATTATAGGGCTTCCTTGGTGACTCAGTGGTAAAAAATCCACCTGGCAATGCAGGAGACATGGGTTTGATACCTGATCCAGGAAGATCCCACATACCATGGAGTAACTAAGCCCATACACCACAACCACTGAGCCTGTGCCCTACAGTCTGGAACTGTAACTACTGAACCCACGTTCTGTAACTACTGCAGTTCATTTGCCTGAAAGCTTGTGCTCTACAGCAAGAGAAGCCCGCACACTGCAACTAGAGGGCAGCCCCCTCTTGCTGAAATTAGAGAAAAGCCTGAGCAGCAATGAAGACCCACCACAGCCAAAAATAAAAATATAAATACATAAAATTATTTTAAAAGCTTACATTTCATCCTAGGTAGGTCATTGTACATTAGCCAAAATTTAGGGGTTGGAGATTGGGATCAGATTTACAGTCTAGAAGGTAACGCAGAGGATAAAGGGGGAGTTGGCAGGAGGAAGGGAGTAGGAAAGAGAGACAAATAAGATGGTTACATTCTACTGTGGGAAACAGGATACATTTTAAAGTCACTAATCAGGTCAAGAGTTATGATGGATTTGGGGGACAGGGAAAAATGAATTGGACATCCACAGAACCTTCAGGTGAAGGTATTACCAGGTGAAATAAATCATTAGAAGTCACTGTGACCTTATCTATTCCACAACTCTATATCGATCTATCTACACTATGGAATATTATTCAGTCATAGAAAAGAATGAAATAATGGCATTTGCAGAAATATGAATGAACCTAGAGATTATCATACTAAGCAACAAAACCCAGAAAAGACAAATATCATATGATATCATTTATATGTAGAATCTAAAAAGAAAGACAGAAATGAACTTATTTACAAAGCAGAAATAGACTCACAGAGTCTATTTAGAAAACAAATAGACTTCCCTTATCAAAAGGGAAGAGGGGGGAAGGATAATTTAGGAGTTTGGAATTAAAATATACACACTGAGAATTACTAAATGCACAGTGAATTACTAAAATCACTTCAGATGGTGACTACATCCATGAAATTACTTTGCCCACAAAGGTCTGTCTAGTCAAAGCTATGGTTTTTCCAGTAGTCATGGATGGGAGAATTGGACTATAAAGAAAGCTGAGTGCTGAAGAATTGATGTTTTTGAACTGTGGTGTTGGAGAAGACTCTTGAGAGTCCCTTGGACTGCAAGGAGATCCAACCAGTCAATCCTAAAGAAAATCAGTCCTGAATATTCATTGGAAGGACTGATGCTGAAGCTGAAACTCCAGTCCTTTGCCCACCTCATGCAAACAATTGACTCATTGGAAAAGACCCTGATGTTGGGAAAGATTGAAGGTGGGAGGAGAAGGGGACGACAGAGGATGAGATGGTTGGATGGCACCACTGACTTGATCGACATGAGTTTGAGTAAGCTCCAGGAGCTGGTGATGGACAGGGAAGCCTGGCATGCTGCAGTCCATGGGGTCGCAAACAGTCAGACACAACTGAGTGACTGAACTGAACTGAAAAAGATAGTAAAACAGAAATAAAAAATGAACTGAATTGACACTTAAAACTATCAACACATTATAAATCAACTATATTTCAGTTAAAATAAAAATATTAAAGATTATAAAAAAAGAACAACTGAGCATGGTATCACAGGTATACCAGAGACCAAGCTTAACAAGTAGTATACACTAAACATGTGTAGCTTTTTGTGTGTTAATAACAAAGGCTATAAAAAAAAGAGTAAAAAAGTATATAGTCTTAAATACAGCAAAAAGTACTTCTGCACAATTAAACATTGTATACTGTCTAGGGAGATAAATATATAAATTGCCATTTCACTTATTTTGCTTATTTCACAGACTGGAAGGTAATTAATAAACTGATGACTAAATTTATAATACTCCATGTAAGTTTGATCCAAGTTGTTCAAGATGGTGACTTTATGACCTTGGGTTGGACTCCCTCCCAATTTATAAAGTCCAGAAGGCTGACATTTTGCAAAACATTTTCCAGTCCTTTCTGTTGAGACTTTATCATGTTTTACTTTGCCTTTACTCTCTGGAATTTTATCTTAATGACTGTTACTTTCTGGGCACCACAAAAAATTACCTAGTACTTCTGTTTGTTCAAAAAGGTTACATTAGTGTTAGGATACTTTCAGCTATTTCATCAGAAACCACTGAAACCACAAAAAAAGATAAATTGACATTAAGAATTCTTTTGGTTTCTCTGAAGAAATTATATTAATCTCATGAACTATATGATGAGAAAGTTTTATATACAGGTTAAATATCAATCACCTATGAAGTTAGCATGATAGATTTCATTTGATTGCTTACATGCATTTGGGAAAATAATCTTATATTAAAATACAGTTTCTACTACTTGAGTTACTGGCAAACTTTGAAAAGTTGGCTCTCAACTCTTTTATGCTTCATTGGCAAAATTGGGACAGCAACTGGAACTGAAGTCTGTTGTGCGTATTATTGAATTTTCCAACTTAATAAAATTTAACCAAAAGATTCCTAAGAAAAAAATCCTAACTTGTAGTACATTATACTCAATTTTAATTAGGTATAATATAAATTTAAGAGGATGAAAAGATAAGCCACAAACTGGGAGAAAATAGTCATAAAGCACATATTTGATAAAGACTTATATCCAGATATACAGAGAACTCTTAAAACTCAGCCATAAGAAGACCACCCAATTAAATAATGAGTAAATGATCTGAATAAACAAAAGAAAGTAAACCAAAGAAGAAACACAGATGGCAAAAAGCACATGAAAAGATGCTTAATATCATACATCATTAGGGAATTTCAAATTTAAACAATGGGATACCACTACACACCAAACACTGACAACAACAAATGTGAGCATGAGAATGTGGACTAAACAGGAGCTCATTCATTGTTGGTAGGGATGCAAAATGACAGCGCCATTTTGAAAAACATTTTGATAGTTTCTTATAAACCTAAACACATTCTTATTACATAATCCAGCAGTTGAACTCCTAAGGACTTACTCAAGTGAGCCAAAAGCATAAGTCCAAATGAAAACCTGTACCTGGGTATTTGTATTAGCTTTATTCAATAATTGCTCAAACCTCAAGATGTCCTTTAGTAGTTAAATGGATAAACAAACTAGAACAGCCACACAATAAAGAAATAAGTTGTTACGCCACAAAAACGAGTCTGAAATCCACTGTGAAATAAAGGAAGCCAACCTGAAAATGCTATATACTACATAATTCCAACTATATGACGTTCTGGAAAAGGTAGGGTTGTGGAGAGGAAGATTGTCAGGGGCTAGGTGAGAGGACAGAGAAGGCAATGGCACCCCACTCCAGTACTCTTGCCTGGAGAATCCCATGGATGGAGGAGCCTGGTAGGCTGCAGTCCATGGGGTCACACGGAGTTGGACATGACTGCGCGACTTAGCAGTGGCAGCAGCAGCAGGTGAGAGGGAGGGATGAATAGGTGGAGCACAGGGGATTTTTAGGGCAGCAAAACTATCTTTATGATACTGTAATGACATTATGACATGACATTATTGCTTTAGCAGCCATGAAATTAAAAGACGCTTGCTCCTTGGAAAGTTATGACCAACCTTGATAGTATATTAAAAAGCAGAGACATTACTTTGCCAACCAAGATCCATCTAGTCAAGGCTATGGTTTTTCCCGTGGTCACGTATGGATGTGAGAGTTGGACTGTGAAGAAAGCTGATCGCCGAAGAATCGATGCTTTTGAACTGTGGTGTTGGAGAAGACTCTTGAGAGTCCCTTGTACTGCAAGGAGATCCAACCAGTCCATTCTAGAGGAGATCAATCCTGGATGTTCATTGGAGGGACTGATGCTAAAGCTGAAGCTGCAATACTTTGGCCACCTCATGCGACGAGCTGACTCACTGGAAAAGACTCTGATGCTGGGAAAGGTTGGGGGCGGGAGGAGAAGGGGACGATGGAGAATGAGATGGCTGGATGGCATCACCGACTCTGTGGACATGAGTTTGAGTGAACTCTGGGAGTTGGTGATGGACAGGGAGGCCTGGTGTGCTGTGATTCATGGGGTCGCGGAGAGTCGGACACGACTGAGCGACTGAACTGAACTGAATGTAACAGGGAGGCCTGGCGTGCTGTGATTCATGGGGTCGCAGAGAGTCGGACACGACTGAGCAACTGAACGGAACTGAATGTAAACTATGGACTTTAGCTAATAATAATGTATTGATATTAGTTCGTCAGTTGTAACAAATGTATCACATCAATACAAGATGTTAATAATAGGGGAAATGAGGGTGAGACCTGGGAATTATTTAGGAACCCTCATACTCTTTGTTCAATTTCCCTTTGTATATAAAACTGCTCTAAAAATAAAGTCTATTTAAAAAAAACAGACCAACCTAGACAGCATATTAAAAAGCACAGACATCACTTTGCCCACAAAGGTCCATCTAGTCAAAGCTATGGTTTTCCCAGTAGTCACACATAGATGTGAAAGTTGGACTATAAAGAAAGCGGAGTACTGAAGAATTGATGCTTTTGAACTGTGGTGTTGGAGAAGACTCTTGAGAGTCCCTTGGACTGCAAGGAGATCCAACCAGTCCATCCTAAAGGAAATCAGTCCTGAGTATTCATTGGAAGGACTGATGCTGAAGCTGAAACTCCAATCCTTTGGCCACCTGATGCAAACAACCGACTCACTGGAAAAGACCTTGATGCTGGGATAGAGTGAAGGCAGGAGGAGGAGGGGACGACAGAGGAGGAGATGGCTGGATGGCATCACTAACTCGATGAAATAAGAGTTTGAGCAAACTCCAGGCGTTGGTGGCAGACAAGTAAGCCTGGAATGCTGGTTTCTATAGGGCTGCAAAGAGTTGGACGTGACTGAGCGACTGAACTGAAAAGATAGAAAATAAAACAGAATTAAAAATGGCACAGGTACATTGGAAAAGAGGTAAAACATTCTCTATTTGTAGACACCAAGGCTGTTTATGTGGAAAGTCCTAAGGATTCAAAATTTTAAAACTGCTAGACCTAAAACAGTTGAGCAAGTTCTAAAGATAACAAAGTCACCACATAAAATCAATTGCATTTCTATTTACTAGCAGCAAATTATTGAGAAAAATTTTAATGCATTTATAATAGTGTCAAAAATAAATAATTACCCAGAGATAAATGTAATAAAAAGGCATATAAAATACCTATGTTGAAAACTATAAAACATGACTGAAAAATTAAAGAAGACCTAAACAAACAAAGCAATAACACAGGTAAATATATTATCTGTGCTCTAAGAAATATGAATAAATGGTATGAGAGTCTTGGTGAATTCCAGAAGGATTCAAACTAGAGGTGCTTGTTAAGACTTTTTAGTGAGATTTAAGTAATGAACAATGAGCTAAATTCGATAACAACTAAAGCTAACAAGATATATTTTATCAGGTAACAATTTATAAGCAGAACTCTGTGTACAATGACAGTCATTCAGACTGCATTGTTTTGTGCTCCATTGAGAGAAATGGGGGTCAGAGCAGGGAATGTCTGTTCTAAGAATTCTCTTTCTTATATAATTTATTCCAATATAATCATATTTTTCGTTACTTCTTTAAAAGATATGGAAAAATAATCATGCTAGGAATATTCATGAAAGTTGGTGGAGGTGCTACGATCAACAAATTGATCTCCATCTTGGAAATATTTTTCCCTTTGCCAAGGCTATGTTTACTTTCCATTATATTTTTCTCTTTCTTCTGTCACATTTTTCTAATATGTGACCTATATTTTTCAACATCAATACTTTATTATTTCCCATGTACCTGTTTCTATTTCTTTAAGAACCAATCTCAAGAAAGATTTCAGTGGTCTCTTTCATGTCAAACTCAAAGGTCTTTTCTCTCTTCTCGTTTTTTGACAGCTGTTGAGCTCTTACCTCTATTGACCACTCCATTTTTCTTGAAAGCTTCTCTATCTCCAGATTTCAAATACATGCGATATCACCAGTTGCTCATTCTACTGCTCTTAACTATTCTGGTGATAATTCCTAGACAGATACATCTTCCTCTCATTCCCAGACTGCTGCTCTGTGAGAATACAAATGTGAATAAGACAGATTCCTGGGAATCTCACCATCTAGAGGAAGCTAGCTGGTCTATTTGCTGTAGAAAGAGGGGGTAGGTAGTGTGGGATCAGGTACATAGCAAATGCACAGGCATGGTAGTAATAACACAAGGTATATCAGACACGGGCTGAGAAATTCAACAGTGCTAGAGTTTAAAGGTAGATGCTAAGTTGAAGATTAGGAGAGCTGAAAAGTAGACAGGACTGGGTTGTATTGCAGCAACACAGATGGACCTAGAAATTATTATACTAAGTAAGCCAGAGAAAGACAAATATCATATGATATTGATTATAGTGATATATAATACATATGATTATATCATATATGATTATATTATATATATATATATACAAACACATGCACACAAGAACTTACATACAAAACAGAAATAGACCCACAGAGATAGATAACAAACCAATGGTTACCAAAGGAGAAAGAAGGCAAACAGCTTACAGTATAAGAGAGCACAGGATACTTCCAAATTTGCAGGGCATTTAAATAACTACGGGAGAAATGAGTAGTAATTAATGTGTTTACAGTCAATTCATATGGACTATCACAAGTGAATTCAGAGTTGAATTAGGCCTTGAAAGTTGAGTAGAATTTGGATTCTGTTAAAGGAGAAAGGAGGACACTTTACATAGGTGGAAAACATCTAGCAAAGACATGAAGCTGAAAACTGGCCAAAGCTGGAAAGAAAACAACACTGTCATTGGCCTGTATGATGCTACAGTGTGGTGGAAAGTGTGACTGTCATTGATGGCAGTCGTGGCCAGCCACCGAACTGGTCCCACAGGACCCTCTGCCTCCTGACATTTATCAGAAGGCTGCAAAAAGAGAGAGAGAGAGAACCAAGCTGCAAACCTTTTTTTTTTTTTTTGCTGTGAGTTTTTTTTTAATTGAAGTATAGTTGATTTACAATGTTGTGATTTACAATTGTTTTTCAGATTATTTTTCCATTTAGATTATTATAAAATATTGAGTATATTTCCCTGCGCTATGTAGTAGGTCCTTGTTGGTTATCTATTTTATATATGAAGTGAAGTGAAGTTGCTCAGTCGCGTCCGACTCTGCGACCCCATGGACTGTAGACTACCACGGCTCTCCATCTATGGGATTTTCCAGGCAAGAGTACTGGAGTGCGTTGCCATTTCCTTCTCCAGAGGATCTTCCTAACTCAGGGATCGAACCCGGGTCTCCCGCATTGTAGGCAGACGCTTTACCATCTGAGCTACGAGGGAAGTCATACTTTCATATAGTAGTGTGTATATGACTTCCCTGGTAGTCTAGTGGTTAAGAATCTGCCTTCCAATGCAGGGGACGTGGGGTTGGTTCCGGGTCTGGGATCCAAGGTCCCACATGCCAGGGTGCAACTAAGACCACACACACCACAACTCTTGAGTATGTTCACTGCAACGAATGGCATATGACACAGTGAATGTCAACAAGTCCTGCGTCACACAGAGAAGAACCCGAGTGTGGGTATGTTTCTATATGCAGAAAACAAACTTATGGTTACTAAAGGGGAAGGGGGAGAGGGACAAATTAGGAGTTTGGACTTAACATATGCAACTTTAAAAAGAATCAAAATCAAAGCTGGCAAAGAAACAGGCAGAACGAACACGGTAAGACGTGTAGGACGCTGTCCAAGGAACAAACAAAAGTGAGGCAAAATTTGGAACAGTTCCGAGTAAAACTCAAGTCACTTTGGTAGAGGACTCCCTACCCCCTCAGTTAGACATTTTGCAAAACCCTAAGGGCCAGACTACTGGCAGACAAAGGCCTTCCCCATATGTCTAAGTGATCTTCCTGAGTAAGTCTTATTGTATTGCCTTCTTTATCACTGTGGTATGCTCTAGCTGAGTGAGTGAAATCACTTAGTCCTGTCCGACTCTTTATGACCCTTTGGACTGTAGACTGCCAGACTCCTCTGTCCATGGGATTTTCCAGGCGAGAATACTGGAGTGGGCTGCCATTTCCTCCTCCAGGGGATCTTCCTGACCTAGGGGTCGAACTCGGGTTTCCCCCATTGCAGGCAGACTCTCTACTGTTTGAGCTACCAGGGAATCCCAGGTATGCTCTAGTATGGATGGTTTTCTTCCTTCCTCCTTATCATTTTGCTCTGCATGCCTTTCTGCTTCAGGAATGTCCTGAGCTGTTGTGTCAATTCAAGTACTGAGAAATTATATATATGTGTGTCACACACATATTCTTGTCTTGAGAACTCCATGAACAGTATGAAAGGAAAAAAGATAGGACAGTGAAAGATGAACTCCTCAGGTCGGTAGGTGCCCAATATGCTACTGGAGATCAATGGAGAAATAACTCCAGAAAGAATGAAGGGATGGAGCCAAAGCAAAAACAACACCCGGTTGTGGATGGGACTGGTGATAGAAGCAAGGTTCAATACTGTAAAGAGCAATATTGCATAGGAACCTGGAATGTTAGGTCCATGAATCAAGGCAAATTGGAAGTGGTCAAACAGGAGATGGCAAGAGTGAACATCGATATTCTAGGAATCACTGAACTAAGAAGGACTGGAATGGGTGAATTTAACTCGGATGACTATTATATCTACTACTGTTGGCAGTAATCCCTTAGAAGAAATGGAGTAGCCATCATAGCCAACAAAAGAATCCAAAATGCAATCTCAAAAATGACAGAATGATCTCCGTTTCCAAAGCAAACCATTCAATATTATAGTAATCCAAGTCTATGCCTCAACCAGTAATGGTGAAGAAGCTCAAGCTGAACAGTTCTACGAAGACCTACAAGACTTTCTAGAACTTACACCCAAAAAAGATGTCCTATTCATTATAGGAGACTGGAATGCAAAAGTAGGAAGTAAAGAAACACCTGGAGTAACAGGAAAATTTGGCTTTGGAATACAAAATGAAGCAGGGCAAAGTCTAATAAAGTTTTGCCAACAGAATGCACTGGTCATAGCCAACACCCTCTTCCAACAACACAAGAGAAGACTCTACACATGGACATCATCAGATGGAAGACACTGAAATCAGATTGATTATATTCTTTGCAGCCAAAGATGGAGAAGATCTACACAGTCAGCAAAAATAAGACTGGGAGATCACTGTGGCTCAGATCATGAACTCCTTATTGCCAAATTAAGACTGAAATTGAAGAAAGTGGAAAAAACCACTAGACCATTCAGTTCAGTTCAGTTCAGTCGCTCAGTTGTGTCCGACTCTCTGCGACCCCATGAATCACAGCACGCCAGGCCTCCCTGTCCATCACCAACTCCTGGAGTTCACTCAAATTCATGTCCATCAAGTCAATCATGCCATCCAGCCATCTCATCTTCTGTTGTCCCATTCTCCTCCTGCCCCCAATCCCTCCTGGCATCAGAGTCTTTTCCAGTGAGTCAACTCTTCGCATGAGGTGGCCAAAGTATTGGAGTTTCAGCTTCAGCATCAATCCTTCCAATGAACACCCAGGACTGATCTCCTTTAGAATGGACTGGTTGGATCTCCTTGCAGTATAAGGGACTCTCAAGAGTCTTCTCCAACACCACAGTTCAAAAGCATCAATTCTTCGGTGATCAACTTTCTTCACAGTCCAACTCTCACATCCATACATGACCACTGGAAAAACCATAGCCTTGACTAGACGGACCTTGGTTGGCAAAGTAATGTCTCTGCTTCTTAATATAGTATCTAGGTTGGTCATAACTTTCCTTCCAAGGAGTAAACGTCTTTTAATTTCATGGCTGCAATCAGCATCCACAGTGATTTTGGAACCCCCCAAAATAAAGCCTGACATTATTTCTACTGTTTCTCTGTCTATTTCCCATGAAGTGATGGGACCAGATGCCATGATCTTAGTTTTCTGAATGTTGAGCTTCAAGCCAACTTTTTCACTCTCCTCTTTCACCTTCATCAAGAGGCATTTTAGTTCTTCTTCACTTTCTGCCATAAGGGTGGTGTCTGCATTTCTGAGTTTACTGATATTTCTCCTGGCAATCTTGATTTGAGCTTGGGCTTCTTCCAGCCCAGCGTTCCTCATGATGTACTCTGCAGATAAGTTAAATAAGCAGGGTGACAATATACAACCTTGACGTACTCCTTTTCCTGTTTGGAACCAGTCTGTTGTTCCATGTCCAGTTCTAACTGTTGCTTCCTGACCTGCATACAGGTTTCTCAAGAGGCAAGTCAGGTGGTCTGGTATTCCCATCTCTTTCAGAATTTTCCACAGTTTATTGTGATCCACACAGTCAAAGGCTTTGGCCATTCAGGTATGACCCAAATCAAATCGCTTATGACTATAGAGTGGAAGTGAGAAATAGATTTAAGAGACTAGATCTGATAGACAGAGAGCCTGAGGAACTATGGACAGAGGTTTGTCACATTGTACAGGAGACAAGGATCAAGACCATTCCCCAAGAAAAAGAAATGCAAAAAAGCAAAATGGCTGTCTGAGAGGCCTTACACATAGCTGTGAAAAGAAGGGAAGCAAAAAACAAAGGAGAAAAGGAAAGATACACCCATTTGAATGCAGTGTTCCAAAGAATAGAAAGGAGACATAAGAAAGCCTTCCTCAGCAATCAATGCAAAGAAATAGAGGGAAAAAATAGAATGGGAAAAACTAGAGATCTCTTCAAGAAAAATAGAGATACCAAGGGAACATTTCATGCAAAGATAGGCTCGATAAGGGACAGAAATGGTGTGGACCTAACAGAAGAAGAAGATACTAAGAAAAGGGGGCAAGAATACACAGAAGAACTGTACAAAAAAGATCTTCACGACCAAGATAATCACAATGGTGTGATCACTCACCTAGAGCCAGACATCCTGGAATGTGAAGTCAAATGGGCCTTAGGAAGCATATCTACAAACAAAGCTAGTGGAGGTGATGGAATTCCAGTTGAGCTATTTCAAATCCTGAAAGACAATTCTGTGAAAGTGCTGAACTCAATAGGTCAGCTAATTTGCAAAACTCAGCAGTGGCCACAGGACTGAAAAAGGTTAGTTTTCATTCCAATCCCAAAGAAAGGCAATGCCAAAGAATGCTCAAACTACCACACAATTACACTCATCTCACTCGCTAGTAAAGTCATGCTCAAAATTCTCCAAGGCAGCCTTCAGCAATACATGAACCGTGGACTTCCAGATGTTCAAGCTGGATTTAGAAAAGGCTGAGGAACCAGAGATCAAATTGCCAACATCCTCTGGATCATGGAAAAAGCAAGAGAGTTCTAGAAAAACATCTATTTGTTTTATTGACTATGCCAAACCTTTGACTGTGTGGATCACAATAAACTGCAGAAAATTCTGAAAGAGATGGGAATACCAGACCACCTGAACTGCCTCTTGAGAAACTTGTATGCAGATCAGGAAGCAACAGTTAGAACTGGACATAGAACAACAGACTGGTTCCAAACAGGAAAAGGAGTACGTCAATAATGTATATTGTCATCCTGCTTATTTAACTTGTATGCAGAGTACATCATGAGAAACGCTGGGCTGGATGAAGCACAAGCCGGAATCAAGATTGCCGGGAGAAATATCAATAACCTCAGAAATACAGATGACACCACCCTTATGGCAGAAAGTGAAGAAGTACTAAAGAGCCTCTTGATGAAGGTGAAAGAGGAGAGTGAAAAAGTTGGCTTAAAGCTCAACATTCAGAAAACTAAGATCATGGCATCCAGTCCCATCACTTCATGGCAAATACATGGGGAAACAGTGGAAACAGTGGTTGACCTTATTTTTCTGGACTCCAAAATGAACTGCAGATGCTGACTGCAGCCATGAAATTAAAAGACGCTTACTCTTTGGAAGGAAAGTTATACCAGCCTAGACAGCATATTGAAAAGCAGAGACATTATTTTGTCATCAAAGTTCTGTCTAGTCAAGGCTACGGTTTTTCAGTGGTCATGTATGGATGTGAGAGTTGGACTATAAAGAAAGCTGAGTGCCAAAAAATTGATGCTTTTGAACTGTGGTGTTGGAGAAGACTCTTGAGAGTCCCTTTGACTTCAAGGAGATCCAACCAGTCCATCCTAAAGGAGGTCACTCTTGGGTGTTCATTGAAAAAACTGATGTTGAAGCTGAAACTCCAACAATTTGGCCACCTGATGCGGAAAGCTGACTCATTTGAAAAGACCCTGATGCTGGGAAATATTGAGGGCAGGAGGAGAAGGGGACGACAGATGATGAGATGGTTGGATGGCATCACTGACTCAATGGACATGGGTTTGGGTGAACTCTGGGAGTTGGTGATAGACAGGGAGGCCTGGTGTGCTGTGCTCCATTGGGTTGCAAAGAGTTGGATAGGACCGAGTCAGATATGTACTGAACTGATATATAAACAGACTAACTGAAGTCAGTCTTCTAATTAACATTGATCAATAACTTCTCCGACCTCTTACTGCAAATTAGGGACGTTCCCTTCTGAGTCAGAAAAGCATTTCTTCTGGCTATAAGCAGGGTCAGAGTAATAACTTGGCTACCCATGGTCATTTAACGTGGGAATTAAATTTGTTCTTTCAGCTCAGAATAAATGCACTCCTCCATTACTATATATATATATATAGTATATATATATATATGTATGTATCTTTCCTAAGAACTGTGCTCAATTTCTTTCTCCTTCGATATAGTAGCATATCTTGCCATCTAGAAGCATTTCTATTATTTACAGTTTCTTTGGTAAGATCCAGCTTCCTCTAGGTGGCTTCCCAGGTGGTTCAGTGGTAAAGAATCTGCCTGCCAATGCAGGAAACACAGGAGATATGGGTTTGATCCCTGGGTCAGGAAGCTCCCAAGGAGGAAGAAATAGCAACCCACTCCAGTAATCTTGCCTGGGAAATCCCATGGGCAAAGGAACCTGGCAGGCTACAGTCCATGGGGTCACAAAGAGTTGGATGTGACTGAACATGCAGTCATGCATCATCCTTTAGTGTACTCAGTTCAGTTCAGTTCACTTCAGTTGCTCAGTCGTATCTGACTCTCCGCGACCCCATGAATCACAGCACGCCAGGCCTCTCTGTCCATCACCAACTCCCGGAGTTCACTCAAACTCATGTCCACAGAGTCGGTGATGCCATCCAGCCATCTCATTCTCGGTCGTCCCCTTCTCCTCCCACCCCCAACCTTTCCTAGCATCAGAGTCTTTTCCAGTGAGTCAGCTCGTCTCATGAGGTGGCCAAAGTATTGCAGTTTCAACTTTAGCATCAGTCCTTCCAATAAACACCCAGGATTGATCTCCTTTAGAATGGACTGGTTGGATCTCCTTGCAGTCCAAGGGACTCTCAAGAGTCTTCTCCAGGACCACAGTTCAAAAGCATCAATTCTTCGGCTATCAGCTTTCTTCACAGTCCAAGACTGAAGAAAAAAATCGAGTTTATACATATTACTTCTTTACCTCTTAGGCTTGATATGGAAGCTTCTTCTTCCACAAACCACAGCAGAAGTATAGTGAAGTGATTGGTCATAATTTCCCTCAACATCATACATAGCATAAAGTTATACACATATATTAGACTTCACAAAAGAGTGAGATAATTTAATTACAATATGTAAAAAATAAATCTAAAGATGTATACTTTATCAACATTTCAAGGTAAAAGATTCTGAGATATTACACATTTCAAAGGAAATTTTTTGTTGAATTCCTCCTACTTTCTGACATTACTTTCCTCTCCTTAGGTATTTTCTTATTTGTAAAACAACCTCTTGATTCAAATCTTTAATGACAGACTACTTCACCAAGTCTGAATAATTCCATGTAAACCTAGATAGTTTCAGGTCTACACACTACAATAAATACTACCATTAGTCATGTGTGTGGCTATTGAGCATTTTAAATGTGAAAAGTCTGAATTAAGGTGTGCTTTGAGTGAAAAATAACTACCAAATTTTCAAGACTTAGCACACATACCACAAATATAAAATAATAACTTGTATGTTGATAGCTTCTTGAAATAATATTTTGGATATACTGGATTAAATAAACTATTATTAAAATTAATTTCACATGTTTACTTTGCTTCTTTCAATGTGGTTATTAAATATACATGTGGCTTGCTTCGGAGAAGGCAATGGCAAGCCACTCCAGTACTCTTGCCTAGAAAAATCCCATGGATGGAGGAGCCTGGTGGACTGCAGTCCGTGGGGTCGCTAAGGGTCGGACACGACTGAACGACTTCACTTTCACTTTTCACTTTCACACATTGGAGAAGGAAATGGCAACCCACTCCAGTGTTCTTGCCTGGAGAATCCCAGGGACGGGGGAGCCTGGTGGGCTTCTGTCTATGGGGTCACACAGAGTCAGACACGACTGAAGTGACTTAGCAGCAGCAGCAGCAGCAGTGGCTTGCTTAATCCTATTCATATAATTCTACTGGACACTGCTGGGCTTAAATAATGAAGAGGGCACTGGTGGGAGGTAAAGCTGGGGCCAAGTTGAAAAGAGAAGGAAATAAAAAGCCTCAGTAGGATAGTGTGTGGTAGGCTATGCCATTTTAATTCCGGTAGAAAAAGTCTGGGGGAGATTTTTTTCAAGTCATAGTCAAGTTGAAGATATGAGCACCCTAAGTCTTATCTGCTTATAGTTATGCCTCAACGGTGTGAATCATAAAATTAAAAACAAAATTCTCCCTGCCATTAAGTCATAACTTGTGCCTGCATGCTCAATCGTGTCTGATTCTTTGCAACCCCATGGACTGTAGCCCTCCAGGCTTCTCTGTCCATTGGATTTCCCAGACAAGAATACTGGAGTGGGTTGCCATTTCCTTCTCCAGGGGATCTTCCTGACCCAGGGATCAAACCTGAATCTTCTATGTCTCCTGCATTGGCACAGAGCCATCCTAAAGGAGATCACTCCTGGGTGTTCATTGGAAAGACTGATGTTGAAGCTGAAACTCCAACACTTTGGCCACCTGATGCGAAGAGCTAACTCATTTGAAAAGACCCTGATGTTGGGAAAGATTGAGGGCAGAAGGAGAAGGGGACGACAGAGGATGAGATGGTTGGATGGCATCACCGACTCAATGGACATGGGTTTGTGTGGACTCTGGGAGTTGGTGATGGACAGGGAGGCCTCGAGTGCTGCAGTTCATGGGGTTGCAAAGAGTCGGATATGACTGAGCGACTGAACTGAACTGAACTGGGGAAGCCCAACTGCACACATAGATAAATTCTAAAAACAGCTCCAGAAAGTGAATTTTACTTTCTACAGACTATGTCCTAATCAAAGACTGTACATTCAAATGCTAATAGGAGCTAGATGGGTCACTTAAATAGTCAAGGGTCAGTGAATCAGGTGAGGTCTGTGGAAACCTGGTGAACACATTTTATATTTAAAAGGGGTAGCTGGTGCTTGGCTCCAGACAATTGTTCCTATGAGGGAATGCTAGCCCTGTGATGCCAGACCTTCTGATATTTTCAGAGAAACTAGGAATCCTAATTTTCGTGTGACCTTTCCTTACTTAATGTTTAAAATAATACTGGGTGTAGTATTCATAAATAAATAACATGGTCTTCCCTGGTGGCTCAGTGATAAAGGGTCTGCCTGCAGTGCAGGAGACACAGTAGACTCTGGTTTGACCTCTGCATTGGGAAGATCCCCTGGACAAGGGAATAGCAACTCACTCCAGTACTCTTGCCTGGAGAATCCCCATGGACAGAGCAGCCTCGTAGGCTACAGCCCATAGGGTCACGAAGAGTCAGACGACAGAAGACTTTGCAGGCACACATATAATATACAACCCATATTGGGGTCATGTATACTTTGGGTTATAAACCTATTATCTGCATCTAAATTTTGGGAGAAAGAAAAATTTTCTAAAGAGTTTCATAATTTCTCAAGCTGCAGCTAAGTTTCACCACCAAGGAATCAACTGTCAACATATGGGTTCGGATCATCTGATCTTCCTTCACCTTTTTTATCTGCTTTCCTAGTTGGACATTTTAAGGACAGTTAGACCTCAAAAGATGACACCACTCTTATGGCAGAAAGTGAAGAGGAACTAAAAAGCCTCTTGATGAAAGTGAAAGAGGAGAGTGAAAAGTTTGGCTTGAAGCTCAACATTCAGAAAACGAAGATCATGGCAATCTGGTCCCATCATTTCATGGGAAATAGATGGGGAAACAGTGGAAACAGTGTCAGGCTTTATTTTGGGGGGCTCCAAAATCACTGCAGATGCTGATTGCAGCCAGGAAATTAAAAGACGCTTACTCCTAGGAAGGAAAGTTATGACCAACCTTGATAGTATATTAAAAAGCAGAGACATTACTTTGCCAACAAAGGTCCATCTAGTCAAGGCTATGGTTTTTCCAGAGGTCATGTATGGATGTGAGAGTTGGACTGTGAAGAAAGCTGATCACTGAAGAATTGATGCTTTTGAACTGTGGTGCTGGAGAAGACTCTTGAGAGTCCCTTGGACTGCAAGGAGGTCCAACCAGTCCATTCTAAAGGAGATCGATCCTGGGTGTTCATTGGAAGGACTGATGCTGAAGCTGAAACTCCAATACTTTGGCCACCTCATGCAACAAGTTGACTGGAAAAGAGTCTGACGCCAGGAGGGATTTTGGGTGGGAGGAGAAAGGGACAACAGAGAATGAGATGGCTGGATGGCATCACTGACTCGATGGACATGAGTTTGACTGAACTCCAGTAGTTGGTGATGGACAGGGAGGCCTGGCGTGCTGTGATTCATGGGGTTGCAAAGAGTCAGACACGACTGAGCGACTGAACTGAACTGAACTGAGACCTCAAAAGAGGCAGTTTGTTTATAGTCATGTATTTTTTAATTTATTAATTTCTATTTACAAAATAGTTCAGACATTCAACTAAATCAGAGAAAACAATGTAATGAGTGATCATACCCATTTTCCAGTCTAAAACATAAAACTTGACAAGTGAGTGAATTGGTACAATCCCTATTGTGAAAATTAACATTTCTATGCTTTGTTACAATTTCTCTGTGCTCCTCTTCTCAGTAACATTTAGTTTCCCAAAGCACTACCTCTGCCCTCAGTAATTACCATCCTGAATTTAGTGCTTATGATTCTCATGATGCTTTTATACTTTTGATATGCATTCATGAATAAATAACATGGGCTTCCCTGGTGGCTCAGTGGTAAAGAATTTCCTTGCCAATGCAGGAGAAGTGGGTCTGATCACTGGGTCACAAAGATCCCCTGGAGAAGAAAATGGGAATCAACTCCAGGATTCTTGCCTGGGAAATTTCATGGACAGAAAAACCTGGTGGGCTATAGTCTATGGGGCCACAAGGAGTCAGACATGACTTAGAGACTGAGTATGCACACATGCATAAATACAGTATTATTTATTCATATTTTAACATTTAATATGTCACATAGTAAAATTTCTTCTGAGACACACTGTTTTTCCTGAGGACCCTATGTCTTTTCTC
Organism: Moschus berezovskii; assembly: GCF_049115385.1. NCBI lineage: Eukaryota > Metazoa > Chordata > Mammalia > Artiodactyla > Moschidae > Moschus > Moschus berezovskii. The sequence continues at coordinate 94,609,743 of NC_142465.1, forward strand.
ATGTCTGTGTTGTATGTGCCATTTCTATATTAAATCTTACCACTAAGATCAAACTTTGGGCCCTTTTATTTTGGGTCTTCAACATTATGTCTTGTGAGGTTTATCCATTTGATATATTTATGGCTAGTTCCTTTTAACAGCTATAGAGAATCCCATTGCAGGAAGAAAACAATGTATTCGTCATTCTTCTGTGAAGTACCTTTAAGGTCTTACCAATTCTTAACTACAAACAGTGCTGAAACACTCTTTTACAAGCTTTTTTCTGCACATTGGAAGGGCTTGTAGGGTCATGATACTCAAAGTATGCTCCTAAACCAGCAGACTGGCATTACATACGAACTTGTCAGGAATGCAAATTCCCAGGTCCTACCTTAAGGGAATTAGATGTTCTAGGGGGTGGAGCGGAGAAGGCAATGGCAAGCTGCTCCAGTACTATTGCCTAGAAAATCCCATGGATGGAGGAGCCTGGTGGGCTGCAGTCCGTGGGGTCGCTAAGGGTTGGACACGACTGAGCGACTTCACTTTCCCTTTTCACTTTCACACACTGGAGAAGGAAATGGCAACGCACTCCAGTGTTCTTGCCTGGAGAATCCCAGGGATGGGGGAGCCTGGTGGGCTTCCGTCTATGGGGTCACACAGAGTCGGACATGACTGAAGTGACTTAGCAGCAGCAGCAGTAGCAGCAGTAGCAGGGGGTGGAGCGTAGCCATCTATTTTAAGAAGCTCTGCAGGTGATTCTGTTGTATCAGTTCAGTTCAGTTGCTCAGTCATGTCTGACTCTTTGTGACCTCATGGACTGGCAACATGCCAGGCATCCCTCAGTTCAGTTCAGTTCAGTTCAGTCGCTCAGTCATGTCCAACTCTTTGAGACCCCATGAATCACAGCACACCAGGCCTCCCTGTCTATCACCCCTATCATCCACTCAGAGCTTGCTCAAACCCATGTCCATTGAGCCGGTGATACCATCCAACCATCTCATTCTCTCTCATCCCCTACTCCTCCTGCTTTCAATCTTTTCCAGCATCAGGGTCTTTTCTAATGAAGTAAAATTCTAATGAGTCAGATTTTCGTATCAGGTGGCCAAAGTTTTGGAGTGTTAGCTTCAGAAACCATCCTTCCAATGAATATTCAGGATTGATTTCCTTTAGGATTAACTGGTTTGATCTCCTTGCACTTCAAGGGACTCTCAAGTGTCTTCTCCAACACCACAGTTCAAAAGCATTCATTCTTCACTGCTCAGCTTTCTTTATGGTCCAACTCTCACATCCATCCATGACTACTGGAAAAACCATAGCTTTGGCTAGATTGGACCTTTGTTGGTAAAGTAATGTCTTTGCTTTTTAATATGCTGCCTAGGTTTGTCACAGCTTTTCTTCCCAGGAGAAAGTGTCTTTTAATTTCATGGCTGTAGTTACCATCTGCAATGATTATGAAATCCAAGAAAATAAAGTCTGTCACTGTTTTCATTGTTTCCGTATCTATTTGTCATCAACTTTATTGACTACACCAATGCCTTTGACTGTGTGGATCACAACAAACTATCGAAAATTCTTAAAGAGATGGGAATACCAGACCACCTGATCTGTCTCCTGAAATATCTGTAAGCAAGTAAAGAAGCAACAGTTACACTTGGACATGGAACAACAGAATGGTTCCAAATCAGGAAGGGAGTACTGTATATTGTATGGAAAAGGAGAAAGGCTGCATATTGTCATCCTTCTTATTTAACTTTTATGCAGAGTACATTATATGAAATGCTGAGCTGGATGAAGCACAAACTGGAATCAAGACTGCTGGGAGAAATATCAATAACCTCAGATATGCAGATGATACCACCCTTATGGCAGAAAGTGAAGAAGAACTAAAGAGCCTCTTGATGAAAGTGAAAGAGGAGAGTGATAAAGTTGGCTTAAAACTCCACATTCAGAAAACTAAGATCATAGCATCTGGTCCCATCACTTCGTGGCAAATAGATGGGGAATTACGGAAACAGTAAGAGATTTTACTTTCTTGGTCTCCAAAATCAACTGCAGATGGTGATTGCAGCCATGAAATTAAAAGATGCTTGCTCCTAGGAAGAAGTTATGACCAATCTGGACAGCATATTAAAAAGCAGAGACATTACTTTGTGCCAACAAAAGTCCATCTAGTCAAAGCTATGGCTTTTTCAGTAGTCATGGATGGATGTGATAGTTGGACTATAAAGAAAGCTGAGTGCTGAAGAATTGATGCTTTTGAACTGTGGTGTTGGAGAAGACTCTTGAGAGTCTCTTGCACTGCAAGGAGACCCAACCAGTCCAATCTAAAGAAAGTCAGTACTGAATATTCATTGGAAGGACTTATGTTGAAGCTGAAACTCCCATATTTGGCCACCTGATGTGAAGGGCTGACTCATTTGAAAAGACCCTGGTGCTGGGAAAGACTGAAGGCAATGAAGAAGGGAATGACAGAGGATGAGATGGTTGGATGGCATCACTGACTCGATGGACATGAGTTTGAATAAGGCTGGGAGCTGGTGAAGGACGGGGAAGTCTGGCGTGCTGCAGTCCATGGTGCTGCAAAGAGTCAGACTGAGTGGCTGAACTGAACTTATGAGACCGGATGTCATGACCTTCGCTTTTTGAATGTTGAGTTTTAAACCAGCTTTTTCACTCTCCTCTTTCACTTTCATCAAGAGGTTCTTCAGTTCCTCTTTGCTTTCTGCCATAAGGGTGGTGTCATCTGCATAAATGGGTTTATTGATATTTCTCCTGGCAATCTTGATTCCAGCTTGTACTTCATCCAGCCCAGCATTACTCATGATGGACTCTGCATATAAGTTAAATAAACAGGGTGACAATATACAGCCTTGATGTACTCATTTCCCTATTTGGAATTAGTCTGTTGTTCCATGTACGGTTCTAACTATTGCTTCTTAACCTGCATACAGATTTCTCTGGAGGCACATCAGGTGACCTGATATTCCCATCTCTTTCAGAATTTCCCACGGTTTGTTGTGACCCACACGGTCAATGGCTTTGGGGTAATCAATACATCAAAATAGATGTTTTTTCTGGAATTCTCTTGCTTTTTCTATGACAACAGATGTTGTCAATTTGACCTCTGGTTCCCCTGCCTTTTATAAATCCAGCTTGAACATCTGGAAGTTCTCAGTTCACATACTGCTGAAGCCTGGCTTAGAGAATTTTGAGCATTACTTTGCTACCATGTGAGATGAGTACAACTGTGCTGTAGTTTAAACATTCTTTGGCGTTGCCTTTCTTGGGAACTGAAATGAAAACTGACTTTTTTCAGTCCTGTGGCCACTGCTGACTTTTGCAAATTTGCTAGCATATTGAGTGTAGCACTTTCACAGCATCATCTTTTAGGACTTGAAATGCCTCAGCTGGAATTCCATCACCTCCATTAGCTTTGTTTGTAATGATGCTTCCTAAGGCCCACTTGACTTCACATTCCAGGATGTCTGGCTCTAGGTGAGAGATCACACCTACATGGTTACCTGGGTCATTAAATAAACAGTTCTTCTGCGTATTCTTGCCACCTCTTCGTAACATCTTCTGCTTCTGTTAGGTTCTTACCATTTCTGTCCTTTATTGTGCCCATCTTCACATGCAATGTCCCCTTGGTATCTCTAATTTTCTTGAAGAGATCTCTGGTCTTTCCCATTCAATTGTTTTCCTCTGTTTCTTTGCATTGTTCACTTAGGAAGACTTTCTTATCTCTCCTTGGTATTCTTTGAAACTCTGAATTCAGATGGGTATATCTTTCCTTTTCTCCTTTGCCTTTTGCATGTCTTATTTTCTCAGCTATTTGTAAGGCCTCCTCAGACAACCATTTTGCCTTTTTGCATTTCTTTTTCTTGGGGATGGTTCTGATCACCACCTCCTGTACAATGTTACAAACCTCTGTCCATAGTTCTTCAGGTACTCTATCAGATTCTGTTTTATAACACTTTACAAACCATGGCTCTAAGATATAAACCTAGGAAATGTATTACTGTCTCATGGAATAGGCACATCATTAATTATGTGTTTTAAAAGATGTTTTCAAAGTGACTGAAGCAATTTATAGACTTTATAACATATGAGAGGGCAATTAGGTGGTAAAATATGCTCCAGTGTCTCAGTAGTTAAAAGAAAGCAATACTAACCTATGAGTAACATAAAGAACAAAAGTTCAGAATCAAAAGGGCACAAATAGACCCCTAAATGTCCGGAAGCTTAACTAAGAATATGGGGCATCTTTTCTCAGAAAAGATTAACTTTTCTCTGAATTCTGTTTTAACAGCTGGGAAACACATGGAATAAGAAAAAATAAGGTGCATTCCTTGGTAGATTGCAAATCAATAAATACAGGATATAGAGAGACAGACACTCTGTGTGTGTGTGTGTGTAATTTTTAAAAAGGCTAGTAGAAAAGAAAACATTGAGAACTGACTTGCCTCAGAGTGGGAAGACCTTTCTCTCTATGACATAAAGTTCAGAAGCCATAAAATTAAAAAGCTCTCATAAGTGGCAAAAGCAAAGCAAAAGTAGTCAAATTACACATATGGGAAAAATATATTAATAACATATCACAGACCATAGGTAATTCTCCCTATGGCAAAATGGCAAATGACATGAAAACAGGGCTCTCCCAAAATGAAATACAAATATCTCTCAATAATATGAAAAGATACCCAAATAGGGTTGCATTAAGAGAAACTCATTCAAACAACAGTGAAACAAAATTTACATCTACATGATAGGCAAAAACAAAGTACACTCTGCTGGCAAGGCTATAGGGAAATAGAAACTCTCATAAATACTGAAAACTTTTAACCTCTAGAGATGCTATTTGGCAGCATTTATCATAATTAAAATGTATATAGAAAGCTCCAGGAGTTGGTGATAGGGAAGCCTGGCGTGCTAAGGTCCACGGCGTTTCAAAGAGTCAGACATGACTGAGCGACTGAACTGAACTGATATACTCTGGCAAGATAATTCTATTGCTAGGACTTTATTCTAGATAAAGGATATCATGTGTATAACTTCACACATGTGAAAGTGCGTATGTACATGATTACTCATTATAGAATTATTTATAATAGCAAAAATATAGGAAAAACACCACATTTCCATTAGTAGAGGGCTGTTTACAAAAATCATGGTATAGCCACACATGACATACTTTTCAATTGCTAAAAAGTGAAAAAGAATTGATGAAGTACTTTATAAATGGGTTACTATGACAAGAACAAGGTGCAAAAGAGCATATAATATGTTACAAGATTGGGATAGAAATTTCATTCCAGGCACATTTTTATATTTTATGATGTTCTAACTATGTGAATATGTTACCAATTCAAAATTGTATGTGTCTGAGTATGTTGGAATAGATTTGGTCAGGTTCTGTATTAGAGAAGTCAACTACATTACACTCATTCCATTAACAGAGTATATTTAACTGGTGATGTCTAAATCACTGCAGATGCTGATTGCAGCCATGAAATTAAAAGACGCTTACTCCTTGGAAGGAAAGTTATGACCAACCTTGATAGTATATTAAAAAGCAGAGACATTACTTTGCCAACAAAGGTCCGTCTAGTCAACGCTATGGTTTTTCCATTGGTCATGTATGGATGTGAGAGTTGGACTGTGAAGAAAGCTGATCGCCGAAGAATTGATGCTTTTGAACTGTGGTGTTGGAGAAGACTCTTGAGAGTCCCTTGGACTGCAAGGAGATCCAACCAGTTCATTCTAAAGGAGATCAATCCTGGGTGTTCATTGGAAAGACTGATGCTAAAGCTGAAACTTCAATACTTTGGCCACCTGATGCGAATAGTTGACTCACTGGAAAAGACTCTGATGCTGGGAGGGATTGGGGGCAGGAGGAGAAGGGGATGACAGAGGATGAGATGGCTGGATGGCATCACCAACTCGATGGACATGAGTTTGAGTGAACTCCGGGAGTTGGTAATAGACAGGGAGGCCTGGAGTGCTGTGATTCATGGAGTCTCAAGGAGTCGGACACGACTGAGCGACTGAACTGAACCGAATGAAGGTGTGGATTATGTTAATACAATACTACGATGTTCCACTCCTATACTACTATGTCTCCACTTCATTTGAGAATTTATTTCCTTTTCTATATGACATTCTTGGTGATTTTTCTGCTGTGGTGTTATGTGAAGCATATTCTAAACTACTCTTTGCCTACCATTAATTTTTTTTTTATATAAAATTCTTCTGCCATCAGTGAAATAATCTACCTCATAGAATATTTTCACATGTTGATTTAATTTATTATTAAATATTATATGTAGTTAAACTAGGGCTTTGACTTGGATCCACAATTTTCCTCTTCCATGTTCAATTTGTTGTTGCCATTGATTAGTCACTAAGTTATGTCTGACTCTTTGTGACCTCATGGACTGTACCCCACTTTCACTTCTGTCCGTCGACTCTTCCAGGCAAGAATACTGCAATGGAGTGCCATTTGCTACTCCAGGGGTCCCACCCAGGAATCAAATCCACATTTCCTGCATTGCCGGCAGATTCTTTACTGCTGAGCCACCACAGAAGACTTCCACGTTCAATAAATTCCCTTTCCTTGTTTCCAAATCATCTCTTTCCCGTACCTCTCCTCTCATGTTTGGTCTATCTCCTTTCCATTGCTTCTTTCTTTCTTTTTTTCCTGATGTGGACCATTTTTAAAGTCTTTCCCTGAATTTGTTCCAGTATTGCTTCTGTTTTATGTTTCAGTTTTTAGCCGCAAGGTATGTGGGATCTCCGCTCCCTGACCAGGGATCCAACCCACAGCCCCTGCACTGGAAGGCAAAGTCTTAACCACTGGACCACCAGGGAAGTCTCTCCATTGTTTCTTACTGCATTTTCACTTAATATTCACTGAGAGATTTAGCCTAACTTCTTTTTTAAAATTTCTAACATTGATCTCTGATTATATTGTGAACCAAAGTAAAATGGTTAAAAATCTACTTTTAAAAACTTGCCATTTTTTGCAGGATTCTCAATGACTAACCACAATTGTGTCTATGTACTTCTGCCTGCAATTCAGGAGACCCTGGTTTGATTCCTGTGTGGGGAAGATCCTCTGGAGAAGGGATACGCTACCCACTCCAGGATTCTTGGGCTTCCCTGGTGGCTCAGCTGGTAAAGAATCTTCCTGCAATGCGGGAGACCTGGATTTGATCCTTGGGTTGGGAAGATCCCCTGAAGAAGGGAATGGCTATCCACTCCAGTATTCTGACATGGAGCATTCCATGGACCATATAGTCCATGGAGTTGCAAAGAGTTGGGCACGACTGAGTGACTTGCAATTTAAAGTGAGAGCATAGATGGTTTAGATAAAAAAACTGATTTTTGACCCTCCCACTCCTGGTAAGGCTTCCACTTCTCATAAGGACCACATGCAAGTACATCAAAAAGCTGTGTGCTGCTCCCAGGATTCTATCTATGCATCTATTAAAATGAGCTATTGGTCCAACCCCTCTGGCCCTGTCACATGATAACACTCTGTGACATGGGGCACCTCCTTCAGGTTTTCATTCAAATATCAATTTCTCAGGGATACATGCCCTGGTCATCCTTTTTTAAAAACTCTTACCTCTCTAAGCTCCCAATTCAGGGACCACTGATTTCCCTTTAATATATACGGTGTGTTTGTGTGTTTTCATTCTGGTGTGTTCCATTGAAAAACAGATTTTTATTAAAAATATTTTCATGTAAAAGTACAGATATACATACTGTGGAAGATCCATGGCAGCAGTGTTTTTTATTCTTTTTTTTTTTTGTCCACCACTATACCTCCCAGTATCTAGAACAAAGTCTGGTTCATGGAGGCACTCAGTGAATTATGTGTTGAATGAAAAAGTATAGTATTCTTGGAAATAAAGAAGCCTTAAGACTTCAAATTTGAAACCAAATCAGATTACATCTTTAGCTGTAATTAAAAGATTGAGCTAAAATCTATACAATGGAAAGTATGAATTTTATCATTTCTCTGACAGTCATCTATTTTTTACAGCAAGTATTAATGAGAAAGTCAGTTCTAAACATGGACCAGTCTGGGGAAAGTAAGAGCAAAGAGGGACCTTGGATGAAAAATCAGAGTGAAGAACAACAAAAGAAATATAAATTGGGGGCAGGAGGAGAAGGGGACGACAGAGAATGAGATGGCTGGATGGCATCACAGACTCGATGGATGTGAGTTTGAGTGAACTCCGGGAGTTGGTGATGGACGGGGAGGCCTGGCACGGTGTGATTCATGGGGTCACAAAGAGTCATACTCGACTGAACTGAACTGAACTGAACTGAAGGATTCACTAAAGCATTTTAAGTTTACAATGAACAACAAAAAAGCCAACTGTGCCATAAATGCTTGGGTTATAATTTCATTTTTCTAAATGTCCTCATCTAGATGAAAATGTGCTCATCATCTGTATGATGATGAAACGTGTCAGAGCAGTGAGGTATGTAACTAGAGCTCCTTTTTATTTTAGCTAGAGATATCTGGGAAGCGGGCCATGCCCATTACATCTGAAGACATCACTGCAGGATATTCTCCTCTGGAATCTTGAATCACTCATTTTATTAAGAGAGTTTCAAACATTTCTGTTCTGAATTGTAACTAAAGTTAACAAAAGCTCCATTTCCTAGGGAGGATTTGCTCAATTCCCTCTGGCCAGATGGCTTCTATAGCCTGGGTTTCCTTCCTGTGCTAATCTTTAGTGATCCACAGCTGCACACTGCCTTGAGTACTTAACCTTCTCTCATTATACTGTCATCTTGCTAAAAGGGATTCGCCATGGATCAAATCCTAAACAAATCTCTTTTACATAATTGCATCCAAAAATAAAATTGAAATAATATATACAAAAGCAGTAATTAAGCAAAAATTTTAGCAAATAAAAACATAGAAATGGATATGGCAACCTGTATTTTTTAAAGATTTATCCCATTCAAGAATTATCATTGCAGATAATGATTACTACAGCTTTGTATGCATAGTGCCTGGCAAAGAATCTGCTATGTAATTTTTAATACCATGCTTCTTGAAAGAAAATAATTTGGATAGCTGGTCCAGTTTATATATATAATTAATGATTATATAATATAAACATATGGTATTAATATAATTAATGAATGCTTGTTGACCACTAGAATGAATAGCTATTTTATAAAGTTGGGGGTTTCAGGAGATGCAAGAGAAATGGATTCCATCCCTGTATTGGGAAGATCCCCTAGAGGTGGGCATGGCAAACCACTCCAGTATTCTTGCCTGGAGAATCCCAAGGACATAGGAACCTGGCAGTCTACAGTCTGTGTGGTCATAAAGAGTCAGACACAACTAAGTAACAAAGCATGCACGCATGCCGTGTCTCCAAATAGTAGCTGTACATTTGAATCATGTGGAGTAAAGTTTTGAAAAATACTGATTCTTGGCTTTAGCCCCCAGCAACTTTTATTTGTGTGGGATGTTTTCCAAGCATCAATATTAATGTAAAAAAAAAAAACAAAAAAAAAACCCTCTCTATATGGTTCAATACTTTGGCCACCTCATGCGAAGAGTTGACTCACTGGAAAAGAGTCTGATGCTGGGAGGGATTGGGGGTGGGAGGAGACGGGGACGACAGAGAATGAGATGGCTGGATGGCATCACCGACTCGATGGACATGAGTTTGAGTGAACTCCGGGAGTTGGTGATGGACAGGGAGGCCTGGCGTGCTGTGATTCATGGGGTTGCAAAGAGTTGGACACGACTGAGCGACTGAACTGAACTGAACTGAACATGGTTCCATGTGTAGCCAAGATTGAGAATTTCTGCCCTACATGAATCCAAAGAAAGAGAGTAAGGGATTACAGACCATTAGCTGAAAGGACCACAGAACGATTTCAAAACCTAAAAGTAAAAATGTAGTATCTGTATTTAATCAGGAATACATACTTTTTAGCCCCCAGCATTGGAGCATTTACTTGTGTTGCTTTTCCTAGAAACTAACACCTTTTCCTATGATTTTTAGAAATCTATATCTAAAATTGTTCTCCTTTATTTTCAGAGAAAGAAAACTAAAATATTTCATTGTAAAAGACTGATTTAAAAGTAAAACCAAATTACGTTCCACTCCTGATCTGAACATCTTGACCAAAAGAACTGAACGACAAAAATTTTGTTTGAATTTTTATGAACATGATCAGTGCATATTTGTTGAAGTGGAGATTTTTCAGTGTGGATTGAAATGCTGAATTTTTCAATTATTAGTAAGGAACACCCAACGTTTCCACAAATTAATTTTATTTGCAAAATTTGGAGTTACCCAGTCTTTTGTAAAACAGGGTATTGGAGATAGGTGACAGAGGAAAATGCTAGTTTATTTTATACTTTTGAGATACTCAAGATCTTTTTTCAGAGTCTAAGCTATCACATACAGAACTTGTATTCTTTTGAGATGCATAGTAACATAGCTCATGAAACTTCCAGAAATACCCATCTTAGATAAAGTGTACATTTGTAATATAATTGAATTTTAAGGAAGGAATTAATTTAGGCAGATTTTTCCCTTCATGTACAGCTTGGACTGAACTATGTATGAAATTCATTTTTATATTAAAGGTTTATCTGATTATCTAGAAGTATCTAACCTATTTTATTTTTCTATTTACTGTTGATTGAGCTATTTTACAGCTCTATAAAAGTTGTTAATGAACTTGTAGAAATCAAATAGAAAGACAAATTATTCCTGGTTAATAACAATGGAAATGCACTTCTATCAAGAAGCATTATTTCTGTTCATAGACAAAATTACAACACCAAAGTTTTAGCTTTTTATTTATTTTAACTTGTATGCCATTATCTGTTGAATTTGTCTGCATTCTTCATGGAAGGGGAACCACTGGATGGAGTAATATGGACACACATAACCTGTGAGGGCTTCCCAGGTGGCACTAGTGGTAAAGAACCCATCTCCCAAGACAGGTAGACATAACAGATGGGGGGTTCAGTTCCTGGGTTGGGAAGATCCCCTGGAGAAGGCCTTGGCAACCCACTCCAGTATTCTTGCCTGGAGAATCCCATGGACAGAGGAACCTAGCAGGCTACAGGGTTGCAAAATGAATTAGCATGCACACACTCACCAGTGATGCATTAACCCTTTCTCCAGAAGAGGAGGTACAGTATTCTTGAGCCCACTGTAGATGACAGGATAACTGAGAAAAGATGACTTGACACCCACAGAATGAATCAGCCTATCTACTTTATTACCAAAATTTTTCTCTGCAGAAGTGACAGCAAATAGACACAAATACATCCTTACAGATGAATGCAGAAATAATGTTTGACCAAATATCTGGGCAAGCTTTAGCCTAATCAAGGTAACAAATAAAATTAACCATCACATCAGTCTTACATTTAATTTCACAATCTTATTCCATCAGTCTTTCATTGGATCACCAAAATACTTTTGTCTTTTCTGCATATTTTTGAACCCAAGTTCAAGTTTTATCACTATTTCATTAACAAACCTTTGATGTGCTCACTCTGTGTAAGTCACATTTTGAACTTCAAAAAATTACACCATGAGAGTTTGGGGAAGTTTCCCTGAGATGTTCATGTGGAAACCATCTTGCTAAACCAATTAGACTGAGTTGCCCAAGAAAACGCACCTCATATTTCAAGCACAGCACACTCTTCTTGCCTCTTTGAGAGAATGCCAAGTGGCAATAGAAATTACTCTTGTTTCTGTTTTCTCGTTCTATGGTTTTATTTTCTATTTCTTGATTAAGTTTGATTCTGTTTCTGGTTTGCACAAGACAGCAAAGAATACAAATATGTGTGTATGGTCTGAACATTTAATGATCTCTAGTGGGCACAGACAGATTTGTTCTCTAATAGATTGTCTGAGTTATTGGTCTTTTTGTGAGTCTATTTATGAGTTCAAACCAATTAAGAAGACATATTATGGTCATTGGAAAGAAGAATAGCAGTCTGGAACCTGGACTAGTGATTTGTGTATTTTCACATTGAATTTGACCCGCAGCCAAAGTCACTGAATTGAAGTTGCAGAGTCTGTACACGTGTCTGTGTCTTTAACTGAAAAAAGCCTTTAATTCTCATTGTGAGTATGAAATGTTTTCCTACCCCAGAGGGTACTACATGAATACATTAGATACAGGTCTCCTGAAATAAGTGAGGTATGTTCTGGTATAGAAACTAAAAGTCACAGACATAATTTGAGTATTTCTAGAAAATAAAGACATAAAATTTCTAATATTTTAATGGGTTATCTCTTTAAGAGGAAAATGAAAAATCTTTCTCACCAAAACTGCTATCTCAGAGGCATTTTTTATTAGAAATTAAGTTGGTGTGAAAAAGTGAATCTTGAACAAATCAAACCAGATTGATAATTTTGGATTAAGAAATCCCCAGCAATACATAACTTCCCTGAATATCAGCATACAGTAAAACTTTTAAAAGTAAAAAGGTATCTTCATAATATTTGGATTTGTTTTCTCAGAGACTAGTTAATCTGAGCTTCTTCATTAACTTATAGTGGTTCATTAATAAGAAAAACTAATAGTATTCCCACAAAATCTTTTTAAAGCAGCAGTCCCCAACCTCTTTGACACCAGGGACTGGATTCCTGAGAGGTTTTCCACAGAACGGGGAGGGAATGGGGGATGATTTCAAGATGATTCAAGTGCTTTACATTTATAATACAGTTTATTTCTATTATTATTACATCAACTCCACCTCAGATCATCAGGCATGAGATTCTGGAAGTTGGGGACCACTGCGTTAAAATTTATCTACTCAGAGGTCTATTTGAATAATCTACAGTCTTGGGTCATTTCTGAGTTAGAACACTGAAACATTGGTGACCATACAGTTAATTTTGTATCGATAAATTGTTATTAATGTAAACTTATTTTAGAAAGTGTATACTCTGGAGGAAGGGCCTGGAAATTTATAAGGCCTCTACTGAAAAATATTTTCTCACCTTCATTGAAAGACAATTCTCCGTGGATTTCTTGCATGTCTGTATGAAATGCAAAGGACAAGCTTTGGCTGCTTTGTTCTGGGTTATGTGTCCGAGGATATCTGTATAGCAATCAGGATTGGAAGATAGAGTTTCTATCCAGAGAAGGGGCAGGTTTGTTTACCGTCAGTTGGTTCGTTCGTCCGTTCCATCGCTCAGTCGTGTCCGACTCTTTGCGACCCCGTGGACTGTAGCCTACCAGGCTTCTCCGTCCATGGGATTCTCCAGGTAACAATACTGGAGTGGGTTATCATTTCCTTCTCCAGGGGATCTTCCCGACCCAGGGATCGAACCCGGGTCTCCCGCATTGGAGGCAGACGCTTTAACCTCTGAGCCACCAGGGAAGCCCAGGTTTGTTTACCAGTATTAGTAAATTTCTTTTTTATTTCCTTGCAGCCTATTAGAAAAATTTGTGTTCCCTAAACTCCATGCTTCTCCACTATGATGCAAACCCACTGCAAGCCCAGCATCCATCTGGGCTCCTTGATCTCAGTCCTTCCACAAACCAGTTGGCAAAGACAACTGATGGGAACATGACGATCATGCTTGCTTTGTTGTAATTCAAGTAATGAACAGTCCCTGCTCTCTGACTCAGGAGTGTTGTCTGTTCTGCCCGAGTTCTTGAAACTGTGGCAGGCTATCTTGTTTAGCCAGCAAGTAGATTAACATCTCATAAATCATAGGGTAACATCACAAATACTGAAAACTATCAGGGGAACAACAGAAACACTCTCCATACTGATATTGCAGACAGAAAGAAGACAAACTGTGTTAGCAAATGAGCATTTCAGATTTGAACACACGTAAATGTAGCTTGAGAGTCCCTTGGACTGCAAGGAGATCCAACCAGTCCATTCCAAAGGAGATCAATCCTGGGTGTTCATTGGAAGGACTGATGCTGAAGCTGAAACTCCAATACTTTGGCCACCTCATGCGACGAGTTGACTCACTGGAAAAGACTCTGATGCTAGGAAATGTTGGGGGTGGGAGGAGAAGGGGACGACAGAGAATGAGATGGCTGGATGGATCACCGACTCAATGGACATGAGTTTGGGTGAACTCCGGGAGTTGGTGATGGACAGGGCGGCCTGGCATGCTGTGATTCATGGGGTTGCGGAGAGTCGGACATGACTGAGCGACTGAACTGAACTAAACTGAACTGAAATGTAGCCTGAAAGTGTATGCAAAGTCTGGACAGAACTGGATACATTTTCATATGTTATAGTTAGGTAAGGAGAAAACAATGAAAACTTCTCATATATTCTTAGGAGATGAAACAATGCACATGTGATTACCTCCTATATATGCTGAGAGAGACTCCCACGTAATTCTGGGAGAAACATGTTTTCAGTTCCAAAGGTCAAAAGACCTAAGACTTGCTTGGTCAAATCAAAAGGTTGGGACTTTTATCAAGCCAATAATGTTTCGAGAAGACATCTTCAGGACGTGAGGTGGGGAGGCAGGTACCTCTCTCATCTTTATTTAAAAAATAGAAACCTTGGAATATTACTCAGCCATAAAAAGAAACAATGCCATTTGCAGCAACGTGGGTGGACCTAGAGATTATCACACTAAGTGAAGTAAGTCAGAAAGAGACAAATATATTCTATTGCTTACTTGTGGAATCTAGAAAAAAAAAAAAGGAAACAAACTTATTTTCCAAACAGAAGGAGACTCAGACACAGAAAACAAACCTATGATTACCAAAGGGAGGTGGAAGGAGGGATAAAGCAGGAGGCTGGGATTAAACATATACACACTATATATAGAATAGATAACCCAAAGGACATACTATATAGCACAGGGAACTATACTCAATATTATGTAATAATCAATAAAGGAAAAGAATATGAAAAAGAATATATATATGTGCATTATCCATACATATATAAACTGAATTGATGTGCTGTATACACACATATTGTAACTAAAACAATATTGTAAGTCTATATACTTCAATTAAAAATTTTTAAAAAGAAAGCTTGATCATCTCACTCTTACTCACCCCTCAGATAAACCACTGGTCAAATCCTCATGCCAAGGTAATGCATTTATCTCAATAGAGAATATCACCTGCTCCACCCTGATACTGCTGGTAACAGTAATAAATTAACCACAGCCTTTCACACCACATCAATAGGCATTTCTGACTCCTTTCCTGCTTATCTGAAGGTTCTTCTACAGGTCAGAAATTTGGTTTTCAAATAGAAAAACTGTCAATACCTCCTGGAAAGAAGCTTAGAAGGTGTTTTAACTACTTATACTTGAAGAAATAGATTCATTACAGCTTTGGAGTTTAAGGGGAAATCTCTTGGATGACTGTAACGATTGCATCAGAGGACTGACTCAAGAGTTTTTATTCCAGAAGCAGGCAACCTCTTGAAAGCAAACAGGTGTTAGACCAAAAGGAACAATAATTACATAGAACTGATTTAACTAATTGGAGAAGGAAATGGCAACCCACTCCAGTGTTCTTGCCTGGAGAATCCCAGAGACGGGGGAGCTTGGTGGGCTGCCATCTATGGGGTCGCACAGAGTTGGACACGACTGAAGTGACTTAGCAGCAGCAGCAGCAGAGTTAGCTAATGAGGGAGTCTGAATGGTTATGTGTGTTTCATTTAGAATATTGTTGCTAATTTTGATGGACATATGAAACATTGTTCTTTCTCCAACCCTCAATAACTTAAGTCTGGCTTTGCAGAATAAAAACAGCATTCTTTAAATGCATTCTTTTTTAAGTAAGAAATCTTTAAGGCTGATTCTCACACTTCTTTTCTTATACTAAACCTTTCATGTCAATGGTAACATAGTTATCTTCACAGGTTAATAAGAATCCATCTCTTTCAAAAATTGAGATATCAATACACAAATCAATTATGCAGCCAAAATCATATTTAGGGGGATGGGGGTTCCCATTTGAGCATTCAGTTTAGTCAGAGCAATAAGCTCACCATCTTCATGGCAATTAGATGGGGAAACAATGGAAACAGTGGCAGACTTCATTTTCTTGGGCTCCAAAATCGTTGCAGACAGTGACTGCAGCCATGAAATTAAAATACACCTGCTCCTTGGAAGAAAAGCCATGACCAACCTAGACAGCATATTAAAAATCAGAGACATCACTTTGCCAGCAAAGGTCTGTCTAGTCAAAGCTGTGGTTTTTCCAGTAGTCATGGATGGATGTGAGAGATGGACCATAAAGAAGCTGAGCACCGAAGAATTGATGCTTTTGAAATGCGGTGTTGGAGAAGACTCTTGAGAGTCCCTTGGACTGAAAGGAGATCAAGCCAGTCTATCTTAAAGGAAGTCAACCCTGAATATTCATTGGAAGAAGAGATCCTAAAGGTGAAGTTCCAATACTTCGGCCACCTGAAGTGAAGAGCCAACTTACTGGAAAATATCCTGATGCTGGGAGAGATTAAGGGCAGGAGGAAAAGGGGACAACAGAGGATGAGATGATTGGATGACATCACCTACTCAATGAACACGAGTTTGAGCAAACTCCAAGAGATGTTGAAGGACAGGGAAGCCTGGCGTGCTTCAGTCCATGGGGTCGCAAAGAGTCAGATATGACTGAGCAACAATAAACTTACCAAAGAACAAGGGTGTAATTCAAGTCTGGAATCTATGTCCACAAAGTGCTCCAGGAAACTGGTCTTATACCTTCTGTGGTAATAAGAACACAGCCTCATGGACAATATAATAAATCAATTAATTATTTGCTGTTCGGATCCCTTTAACAGATTTCTTGAACCTTGTAAAGTAGAATCCACACACATAGATAAATACTGCAAGTGTATCTCTAAGGAGATAAAATTCTCCTTTTTCTTTTCCTACCCTCAGAATGGAAGGGTAAATAAGAGTTATTTAAAATTCAACCCAACCCAAAATTGAGTATGTAATCAAGAATAATCTCTGGAGCTTATTTTAGGATAACATGTAGAGACTATCATAATGAAGCATTGTCTAATAGGCTCTCCCAAAGGTTATCTTATTTTGGACCTTTGTTTGTATTTTTTCCTTAACTATTGGTTGGAGTATTTTACTACTTTCCAAGGCCACATAAGATGTTCTTTGGTTTTATATGATTTCATGGTGCTCTCTTACCATTCTTTTGTTTGGTCACTATAAATACTAGACAGCTATAGCAAAAGAATGAAATTAGACCATTTTCTCAAACCACAAACAAAAATAAACTCAACATTGATTAAAGACCTAAATGCAAGGCCCGGACTCCTAGTAGAAAACATAGGCAGAACACTCTGATATAAATCACAGCAGTATTTCATTGATCTATCAATGAAACAAGCAAATATAAACAAATGGTACTTAATTAAACTTAAAAGATTTTGCACAGCAAAGGAAACCATCCACAAAATGAAGACAGCCAAATGAATGGGGGAAATATTTGCAAATGATATAACCAATGAGAGATTAGTATTCAAAATATGTCAACAGCTCCTACAACTCAATATAAAAAGGCAAAAAATAGGCAGAAAATCTGAACAGACATTTTTTCAAGGAAGACATAGATGGCCAACAGGCACATGAAAAGCACAAGAGTAATCAGAGAAATGTTGATCAAAACCACAATGAGCTATATCACCTCATACCTGTTAGAATATCTATCATCTAAAAGACCACAAATAACAAAGGCTAGGGTACGGAGAAAGGGGGACATTTTTTCCCTGTTGGTAGGAATATAAATTGGTGCAACCATAAAGGAAGAGTATGAAGTTTCCTCAAAAAGCTAAAAATAGAACTGCTTATGCTCTTGCAGTTCTACTGCTGGATGTGTAGCCTAAGAAAACAAAAACCACTAATTTGAAAAGATGCAGGCATCCCAAAATTCATAACAACATTAGTTACAATAGCCAAGATATGAAAGCAACCTAGGGTCTATCAACAGATGAACCGATAAAGAAGATGTGGTATACATGAAACATGCACAGAATTGAGCACTACTCAGCCATAAAAAAGAATGAAATTTTGCCATTTATAACAACACGGATGGATCTAGATTCACTAAGCCATTCACAACATGGATTCACTAAGCATTTCATTATGCTTAGTGAAATAAGTCAAACAGAAAGACAAATACTACATGTAATTGCTTATACATGAAATCTAAAAAATAAATGAACATGACAAAACAGACTCACAGATACAGAGAACAAACTAGTTTCTAACCAGTGAGGAGAGGGAAGTGGGGAGGAGTAAGACAGAGATAGGGGATTAAGAGGTACAAACTACAATATATAAAATAAATAAACTACAAGGATATATTATACAGCACAGGGAATATAACCAACATTTATTAATAACTTTAAATTGAATATAATCTATAAAAAAATTTGAGTCACTGTATTGTACACCTGAAACTAAGATAGTATATCAACTATATATCAATAAAAGAAAAATAAGCCGGTGCTTTGAAAAGTTTTAAATCATTCTCACAGGTTTATTCTGTTTAATCAACTACAATTTTCCATTCATACTCTAATATACACGTTCATGCATTAAACCTTAAAATTTTCTAAATACTTGTGTGACATGAAACCTATTGTAACCACTTTGGGATGTTGGAGACATTTTTCGAATAAAAAAAGGATAAAAGTTGGAGTAGAAAGGCTATATTGCAAAGTTATTATTAGCCTAGATTTGGGTTTTTCTACGCAGCCCTAGAAGTCACCTCTTTTTTCTTTCCTCTTTAATATAAAAATAGTGAGTTAAAATTTTGAGATTCTCCATCCTGTAGGAATTTGATTAGACTTTCTATGGTCCCTACAAAGAAAGGGATGACTTGGGCTGTTTTTCTTCATATTTTACATTCTTTTGGTGAGATCATATCATGTATACCTGCTGTTAAGACACACACAGCAAAAATATAGCTAACAAACTCAGAAATGCAAAAACAAATTAGCCACAGTTTTTTTGGGCTCAAAAATCACTGCAGATGCTGATTGCAGCCATGAAATTAAAAGATGCTTACTCCTTGGAAGGAAAGTTATGACCAACCTTGATAGTATATTAAAAAGCAGAGACATTACTTTGCCAACAAAGGTCCGTCTAGTCAAGGCTATGGTTTTTCCCGTGGTCATGTATGGATGTGAGAGTTGGACTGTGAAGAAAGCTGATCGCCGAAGAACTGATGCTTTTGAACTGTGGTGTTGGAGAAGGCTCTTGAGAGTCCCTTGTACTGCAAGGAGATCCAACCAGTCCATTCTAAGGGAGATCAATCCTGGGTGTTCATTGGAAGGACTGATGCTAAAGCTGAAACTCCAATACTTTGGCCACCTCATGCGACGAGTTGACTCACTGGAAAAGATTCTGATGCTGGGAAAGGTTGGGGGCGGGAGGAGAAGGGGAAGACGGAGAATGAGATGGCTGGATGGCATCACCAGCTCGATGGACATGAGTTTGAGTGAACTCTGGGAGTTGGTGATGGACAGGGAGGCCTGGCGTGCTGTGATTCATGGGGTCGCAAAGAGTCGGACACGACTGAGTGACTGAACTGAACTGAACCAGGGGCTAATGAAGCCTTGCAATCAAGAGGACTGGATAGTCAGGGGTACAGAGCAGGGCCTGGTCAAGTAGGGGAGGCACGCAGAGACACAGCAAGGGAAAAGCCTAACCATACAAATACGGATACAGTCCTAGTTATATTTCTCTAATATATAATTTTAGAAAAGACATCAAAAGTCATTGAACATGAGAAATTCAAATGATAGGAAGATCATTCCTAAAAAAAAAAAAAATGTGATCAATAGCTAGGCATAAAGATGCAATAAAATAAGACTCTTCTCTGGGTTCATCTCTCCCTCCATCCTAGTTTTAAACTCACTGTTTCCTCCCTATATTTTCAGTCTGAATTTGACCAACGTTGAGACTCAAGTGTCAAGGTTGTATATTGTCACCTTGCTTATTTAACTTATATGCAGAGTACATCATGAGGAACGCTGGACTGGAAGAAGCACAAGCTGGAATCAAGATTGCCGGGAGAAATATCAATAACCTCAGATATGCAGATGACACTACCCTTATGGCAGAAAGTGAAGAGGAACTCAAAAGCCTCTTGATGAAAGTGAAAGAGGAGAGTGAAAAGGTTGGCTTGAAGCTCAACATTCAGAAAACAAAGATCATGGCATCTGGTCCCATCACTTCATGGGAAATAGATGGAAAAACAGTGGAAACAGTGTCAGACTTTATTTTTTTGGGCTCCAAAATCACTGCAGATGCTGATTGCAGCCATGAAATTAAAAGAGGCTTGCTCCTTGGAAGGAAAGTTATGACCAACCTTGATAGTATATTAAAAAGCAGAGACATTACTTTGCCAACCAAGGTCCGTCTAGTCAAGGCAATGGTTTTTCCCGTGGTCATGTATGGATGTGAGAGTTGGACTGTGAAGAAGGCTGACCGCCGAAGAATCGATGCTTTTGAACTGTGGTGTTGGAGAAGACTCTTGAGAGTCCCTTATACTGCAAGGAGATCCAACCAGTCCATTCTGGAGGAGATCAATCCTGGATGTTCATTGGAGGGACTGATGCTAAAGCTGAAACTGCAATACTTTGGCCACCTCATGAGACGAGTTGACTCACTGGAAAAGACTCTGATGCTGGGAAAGGTTGGGGGCGGGAGGAGAAGGGGACGACGGAGAATGAGATGGCTGGATGGCATCACCGACTCTGTGGACATGAGTTTGAGTGAACTCCGGGAGTTGGTGATGGACAGGGAGGCCTGGCGTGCTGTGATTCATGGGGTCGCGGAGAGTCGGACACGACTGAGCGACTGAACTGAACTGAACTGAACTGAGACTCAAGTATTAGATCTGTAGTGAAGGAAGAAATATTAGTCAAAGTTCAACCAGAGAAGCAGAAGGAGATTTTATCTACAAGCAAATGTAAGTCTATTTGCTTGTGTAACTGTGGAAGCCTGTTGAGCATGCAGAAAGCGTCAGCAGCTAGTTGGAACCCAAAGGAGCCAAAGCTGGTCCGTAGGAGGAAAGCCTCCACTCAGAGAAAAGAAAGTGAAAGTGAAGTTGCTCAGTCGTGTCCGATTCTTTGCGACCCCATGAAGCCTACCAGGCTTCTCCGTCCATTTCAGGCCAGAGTACCGGAGTGGGTTGCCATTTCCTTCTCCAGGGGTTCTTCCTGACCCAGGGGTCGAACCCCAGTTTCCCGCATTGCGGGCACACACTGTACCCTCTGAGCCACCAGGGTAGCCCACTCAAAGAGGGACTGCTGCTGCTGCTGCTGCTAAGTCGCTTCAGTCATGTCCGACTCTGCGACCCCATAGATGGCAGCCCACCCGGCTCCCCCGTCCCTGGGATTTTCCAGGCAAGAACACTGGAGTGGGTTGCCATTGCCTTCTCTGAACAAATCTGAAAGAAGTTGCAATTGATTAATTCAAACCTGCACAGGATAATCTCTTGTTCAGTTAATTTAACTGATTAGTGTTTTAAATGTATCTGCAAAATGCCTTCACAGAAGAATCTAGATTTAGTGTTTGACTGAATAAACTGGGAGGAGCTCTGTGTATGCTATAATATGGCTTTAACTCCTGACTCTTCCATTTATATGCATGTAACCTTAAGCTCCAGTGTTCTTGCCTGGAGAATCCCAGGGACGGGGGAGCCTGGTGGGCTTCCGTCTATGGGGTCACACAGAGTTGGACACGACTGAAGTGACTTAGCAGCAGCAGCAAACTTAAGCTGGTTATAAAAACTCTGACTTTCAATTTCCCCATCTGTGAAATGGGAACGAGATCTGTGTTATAGAATTGTTGTGAGGATTAAAAACCTCTTACAAATGAGATCACTGTTATCCATAATTTTAAGAAATTTTGACATATGTTAACTAATTTAATTCTCATTGTCATCCTGAAAAATGTTTAGATACTTTTTCCTATTGAAGACAGGAAAAAATAGAAATTATACAGCAATAAAGCATTCATCAATGAATATATAGAAATAAAAATCAATAACTGCCATAAAAGAAAAGCTTTAAAAAAGCATACTCATAAAATATAGAACTTGAGCAACTATTTATTAAGTACATAAAACACAGATTCACAGCAAATAATTGTTAACTCTGAAAACTGTTACAGAGCTCAGATTTTCAGAAGTGTAATGTTAACCTGTATACTTGTAATAGTTTCCTTTATAAATCACACATTCAGAAAGATTTTAAGTATGCCCTATCTCTGACACTTTTTTCTAATACATTCACTACCAATATAAACTGTCATTTTTGATTTAAAAAAGAAATCAGAGAAATAGTAGACTTGATGTAATGAAAATTACAGTTTCAATGAAAATGTTAGTTTATGACCAGGTTTTCCCAGGAAGAGTAGCTAAGGAACAAGCCACCCCAGAAAACTACCCCTCGGTTTTCTTCCAGCACACAAACATACAGTTTTAATATGATTTAAAATATCATACTTAATGCCTTGCCTTATAGGTATAAGTTTTAACAACCATATTTTAAAACTGCCTAACCCACTCCAGTGTTCTTGCCTGGAGAGTCCCAGGGACGGGGGAGCCTGGTGGGCTGCTGTCTCTGGGGTCGCACAGAGTCAGACACGACTGAAGTGACTCAGCAGCAGCAGCAAGTCTATCTTAAGATAAAAGAAGCATGGTATAACAGGGACATGGTGAGAAAAATATAGAGAATATATTTTCTCTTGAGAAAGAAAATGTTAACTGTTTTTTTCTGGGTGGATTTGAATGTTAAGAACTAAGGGGGAAGTGGGTCTCCAAGGGTAATAATGCAGACTTTTTAAACTAAATACTGTATGACTCATCTACGACTGATATCAGATTCAATTTTCCATCTAGAATAAATCAAGCTTAATAAAATACAAACAAAAAAGCTTGATAGAATTCAAAATAAATGGTGGCATTGGAGAACAACCAATACTGCCAAAATTTAAAGGGCCAGGCTCCTAAGTAACTGGGAAGGTATTAAGATAAGCCTGCTTTTACTGCCACCTTCTTCCACCAGGGTACTATGCTTAGTTGCTCAGTTGTGTCCAACTCTTTGCGACCCCATGGACTGTAGTCTGCCAGGCTCCTCTGTCCAGGGGATTCTCCAGGCAAGAATACTGGAGTGGGTTGCCATGCCTTCCTCCAGGGGATCATCTCAACCCAGGGATCAAAGCCAGGTCTCCTACATTGAAGGTGGATTCTTTACCATCCAAGCTACCAGGGAAGCCTATCAGGGTGTCTGCTGGTAAACTAACATTAGAAGAGAGGTCAAACAGAAAATGTGTTGTGGAGCTGGCTGTAGCATCACTGACCTGAGAAGATAAAAGTTGATACTCAGGGCTACCAGAGCAGCGAGGACCAGAGAAACCAGTATCTTGAAGGAAAGTGAATTACAAAGAAGTGAACCCAATATTCTGAGTGCAATTCCCCCTCAAGTGTATTCATTGACTTCTAAGTTCCCCATGCTTTAGTCAAAAGGCCAACACATCAAGTAGAAAGCAGCTGGTAAGAGGCTAAAATGTTAAGCAGAAATCAGAAGTCTCAAAGTTCTGGAGAGATGAACCTTAGAGTTTGGAGACTATCAAAGAGAAAGGGAATGGTTAAACACACACACACACAAACCCTAAATCTAAGGTTTCTTTTAAAGACTGGAAAGTTTTGCCTTGTGAGTTTAGAGTATTTAAGAAATAAATCAACAGTTAAAACTACTGAAACCAAGATGTCTTGCTCTTGGGACTGCATGTCATAGACCTCCATCTAAAGGGAGTTTTGTTGACCAAGGGACCAGATGCTACAGAACAGCATGGCCATACTTTCTACCCTTGTGTGTGTGTGGACTGTGTCCCACCAGACTCCTCTGTCCTGGGATTTCCCAGGCTACTGGAGTGTGTAGCCTTCCCTTCTCCAGGGCATCTTCCCAGCCCAGGGCCTGAACCCAGATCTCCTGCATTGTAGGCAGATTCTTCACTACCTGAGCCACCAGGGCAAGCCCTACTAGCCTCATCCCAAAGTGAGCACTGTGGGGATTCTAAGGAGGGCTCATACCTGGCAGATATGGAACTCCTCTAAACAGCTGACCTTGGCTCAAATACAGTCATCCCCCATCATCTGCGGTTCCACTTTTAACAGATTCAGTACCTGTGGTCAGCTTCAGTCCTAAAATATTGCATGAAAATTTCCAGAAATAAATAATTCATAAGTTTAAAATTGCATGTCTTTTTGAGTTAGCAGGATGAAATCTCGCAGTCTTGCTCTGACCTACCCGGGATATGAATCATCACTTTGTTCAGCTTGTCCTGCCTGTTAGTCACTTATGAGCCATCTCGGTTACTGGGTTACTGTCCCAGTGTCACAGTGACTGTGCTCCAAGTAACCCTAATTTTACTTAGTAATAGCCCCCAAACACAAGAGCAGGGATGCTGGCAATTTGGAGGGGCCAAAGAGAAGCTCTAAGGTGCTTCCTTTAAGTGAAAAAGTGGAAGTTCCCAAATTAAGGAAATAAAAAAAAAAAGTAAGTGTAGATTGCTAAGTCTCTGGTAAGACAGGGTTGGTGCACTGGGATGACCCTGAGGGATGGGATGGGGAGGGAGGTGAGAGGAGGGTTCAGGATGGGGAACACATGTACACCCATGGCTGATTCATGTCAATGTATGGCAAAAACCACTACAATATTGTAAAGTAATTCGCCTCCAATTAAAATAAATAAATTTTAAAAAAAGATCTATCCATAAAACTATAAAGAAGGGGAAGAAATTCCTTTTTGGCTGTTGCACCTCAAACTGGGAAAGTTACAGCCACAATGTGTGGTTCAAATTTAGTTAAGGTGGAAAAGGCATTAAATTTGTACAATTTGAGAGAGAGAGAGACCACAATCACATAACTTTTATTATAGTATATTGTTATGTGTGCATAGTTGCTCAGTCATATATGACTCTTTTTGTGACCCCATGGACTAAAGCCTGCATGGCTCCTCTGTTCATGGTTTTCCAATAAGAATACTGGGATGGGTTGCCATTTCCTCCTCCAGGGGATCGTCCCAACCCAGGGATCGAACCCACATCTCCTGCATTGGCAGATGGATTCTTTACCACTGAGCCAACTGGGAAGCCCAATATTGTTATGATCATTCTATTTTATTATTAGTTTTGTTGTTAACCTCTTACTGTACCTAATTTATGGATTAAACTTTACCATAGATATGTATGTATGGGAAAAAACAGTATGTGTAGGGCTCAATAATGTCCATGGTTTTAGGTATCCAATGGGGGTCTTGGAACATATCCCTCATGGATAAGGGGGGCTACTGTACTCACCAGCAGCTTTGCTGAACCTTCTTTAGACTGTAGGATGGTCTAGGATCTTCTACCTCACCTCCTTCCTCCTATCCTTTCCTTGGGTTCAACTTGCATTGTAGTCTGCCAGCTCTCTTAGCCTCCCCAGACCCTTTGTCCACAGGCATTCTCCTGATGAAATTCTTGTATATTTATCCCTGCTTTGCTGTCTGCTACTTGGAGCATCTGCACTTTCACAAATGGTACCAGGATTAGCCTGAGAAAAGAGGCACCAAGATGGCGACGTGAAGAACGGCTCACCAGCTACACACCCAGAAGTAAAGAGAACACTTTTCTCGCTGATGGTAAGCCTAGATAATTCCTAGCAACATATTGCAGCTCAGTTGCCTGGTTTCACTGGTAGTGACCTGGGAAAATGTTCTGTTGAAAAAGAATGTTTTAGCAGGTGCGACAAGGCAGGGTATTTGAAAAACAAGGAGTGGGCATGGAGGAAAATGCCTAAAACCATAGCAGAGTCAGCTGGTTATCCTGAGTTGTATTGACACCAGGCGAAAAGACTGAAGACTCTTAACAAGGAGTTGTTGCTGTTGTTTAGTTGCTAAGTTGTGTCTGACCTTTTGTGACCTCATGGACTTTAGCCCACTAGGCTCCTCTGTCCATGGGATTTGTCAGGCAGAAATACTGGAGTGGGTTACCATTTCCTCCTCCAAGGCATCTTCCCAACCCAGGAATTGAACCTGCAATCTCCTGCAATGGCAAGTAGGTTCTTTGTACTATACCACCAGGGAAACTCCCAATGAGCTGTTAGAAGCTATTTATGAGTCAGAGAAGCCCTCCTCTGTCAAGCTGGGTAGCTTGCACTGAGCCCCCATCACCTGTGTTGGAAGGGCCACACAGTTGATTGACAGGTTGAGACTTATCTGTTGGAGTTGCAGCATTTCAAAGAAGTAGGAAGGCTCAGGCAAAGCAGTCCTGTTATGTGAAGTCCATGGCCTAGTGGATAAAATGTGAGATCATGAACCATAAGATGGAGATATCTGCATGGCTTCCTGCCCCCCATCCCCCACACCACCACCAGAGGGTGGACTCTGTAACTCCCCCTGAACATTTTGGGCTTGCAGAAGTAGCCCGTTCTTTCCTTACAAGAGGTAGAACTTCTGCTATGTGAGAAGATGCTAACGAAACCTCTCTCCTGTGAAATATAAGGTGTGTCCCTCAGGACTGGTCCTCACTTCTCAAGGCTGTTCAGCTGATAACTAGGGTTAAATCCCAGTATCACCTGGCAGGGGATGTGCTAAGCCTCAGAAGGGAGGAAAATCTTATAAATGTAAAAAATATTAGCAAGAATTAGCCAGAATGGAACAGTGAGCAATGTGAGTACTACTAGGACTGGATTCTTTTCTTAAGGTTATGTTTCTTTCTTTTTAAAATTTATTTTAATTTTAATTTTTTAGTTGGAGGATAAGCAATTATCCTGGGATTGGATTCTGATGGTGCTTGATCAAGGGAGGTAGAATGTAAGGCTAGATGAGAAAGGATTGATTTACTCAGCTACACTTTCTTGAGACACAAGACTTAATGCCTAAGCTAGGATCCCCAAGGATGGGGCCAACTCATTGTTGGGCTCTTAAAGTCAGAAAAACAAAATGGCATACTCTCAGCAAAGTAGAAATGCCTGAATGGCCCTGGCATTTGATTTCCCTGGTGGTTGAGATGATAAAGAATCTGCCTGTAATGCAGGAGACCTGGGTTCAATCCCTGGGTTGGTAAGATCCCCTGGAGAACGGAATGGCTACCCACTCCAGTATTCTTGCCTGGAGAATTCCATGGACAGAGAAGCTGGGTGGGCTACAGTTCATGAGGTCACAAAAGAATCAGACATGACTGAACAACTAACACTTTTTTTACTTGGTATAGGAAGGAAAAAAGAAGTTGACAGAAATAAATGTGCTGGAATGGATATATTAATAGTAGTAAGACCAGAGAAGATCAGGTTCCATGAGAAGACCAGGAGAATCACACACTAGCCAAGGTCACCAGCCATGCACTGGTATGAGGGTCCAAGCATTCCTATGAAGTTCAGGGGTGGGTCTCTTCTGCAAGTTAGGAGTGACAGGAGGAGAGGCAGTCACAGAGTAGGGTGCATGAGCAGCCATAGGGATAATGTTTGGGCCCACATCTCAATAGGTGGCAAGGGTTATCTATGATCAGCTGGAAGGCTGTCATCACCATAAAGACCAGAAAGGTCAGAGCACGAGCTGAGGAGGAGCCAGGAAGACTCGACCCACAGGGAAAGGCATAGATGATGAACAGAGTGCTGCTGTCCTTGAGAGCAAGAGAAATAGGCAGTCCACAGAAGTTCTGCTCAAAACCAGTGACAACAACAACAACAACAAAAGGGCAAGAATGGAAGGGTAGGGAGATGAGGGAAGCGGCCCCAGTAAAATACCACCATCCCTTGCTTGGTTATCAGATCTGAGACAATATTCAGATTTGGAACCCACTGACTGAGTCCTAGGGACCCTCTGATCCCTGGGGCCATGAAGCTGTACACTGTGGCAGTTCCCTTAGACCTTTCCTAAAGGGACTTGCTCAGTTGTGTCTCAAAAAGTCAGACACGACTGAGCGACTGAACGACAACAAGGGGACCTATGGTTATTCACTTTGGGGACTCTACACCCTGCCAAAAAAGGGAGAATCACCAGACATTTCAAGAACTACTGGACTCTGGACACCAGTTGGTTTACTGTCTCAGCCCTACACATCCCCAAAATCCAGCTGTTGTCCTAAGGGGTCTATCCATTACATGATGAGTACACTTCACATCTAAGTGCCCTACCTTTGTCTTTCCAGTGTTCTTTCTTTAGTATCCTCTGACATATTTGAACTGGTCATCATTTTATTTATCTTCTCTAGTTGCTCTTAATAGGAGTCCTGGTCTCTCCAAGTTACACCATACCTCTTAGGATGAAATCTCATTTAGCATTTTAGCATCTTCTGGAATGATATAATTTTTCTATTCTTTTTGTCGACAAATAGTTATTTAATAGTAAATTGCCAACATCCGCTGGATCATGGAGAAAGCAAGAGAGTTCCAGAAAAACATCTATTTCTGCTTCATTGACTATGCCAAAGCCTTTGACTGAGTGGATCACAAGAAACTGGAAAATTCTGAAAGAGATGGGAATACCAGACCACCTGACCTGCCTCTTGAGAAACCTGTATGCAGGTCAGGAATAACAGTTAGAACTGGACATGGAACAACAGACTGGTTCCAAATAGGAAAAGGAGTATGTCAAGGTTGTATCTTGTCACCCTGCTTATTTAACTTATATGCAGAGTACATTATGAGGAACGCTGGGCTGGAAGAAGCACAAGCTGGAATCAAGATTGCCAGGAGAAATATCAATAACCTCAGATATGCAGATGACACCACCCTTGTGCTGTAGTTCATGGGTCACAAAGAGTCGGACACGACTGAGTGACTGAACTGACTGATAGAACAGTATAAGAACAAAGTCAGGAAAAAGCCTAAAAGTCTACCACCTAGAAAAAAAGAAATCTTTAGCATTTACAGATATCATGTAACACCCCCGCCCCCATGCTCTTCACACTGCAAACAATACTGCCATCTCCTCCTCCCTCATCTCCAGAACTCACAGACTTGTCTCTATAATTTGCTTTAAGATCATCAAGTTTAATCCTCTTGTTTCTATTATTTTTACTCATCTCAGTCACAAGTCCTAGGTCACTATCCGTCTCCAGGACCCCAAACTATCATGGCTCTGTAGATCTCCTACCCAATCCTTACCTCTTGTCATTCATTCTCCAATTCCTGGAACCATTCCACTAGATCCTCTGGGCTAAAGTATGTCTTTAACCTATGTCTTCAAATAAGGAAGTGAGGAATCTAAAACTTATATATAGGAAGAATTAACAAAGATCCTACTGTATTACACAGGGAACTATATTCAATATCCTGTGATAAACCATAATGGAAGAGAATAACAGCAGAAATCAACACAATATTGCAAATCAACTACACTTCAATTTAAAATAAAGTCCATTCTTTAAAAAATGGTACAAATGTACTTATTTCAGAACAGAAATAGAGTCACAGATGTAGAAAACAAACATGGTTACCAAAGGGGAAAAGGCAACGGGGGATAAATTGGGAGATTGGGATTGACATATACACACTGCTAAGTCACTTCAGTCATGTCCGACTCTGTGTGACCCCATAGATGGAAGCCCACCAGGCTCCCCCGTCCCTGGGATTCTCCAGGCAAGAACACTGGAGTGGGTTGCCATTTCCTTCTCCAATGTGTGAAAGTGAAAAGTGAAAGTGAAGTCGCTCAGTCGTGTCTGACCCTTAGCGACCCCACGGACTGCAGCCTACCAGGCTCCTCCATCCATGGGATTTCCCAGGCAAGAATACTGGAGTGGCTTGCCATTGACTTCTCCATATACACACTACTATATATAAAATAGGTAACAAATAAGAACCTACTCTATAGCACAGGGAACTCTACTCGGTTCTCTGTAATGGCCTATATGGGAAAAGAATCGAAAAATGTATATCTGGTTAGATGCAAGTCTACAACATGTACAACGGATTCACTATTTTTTTCCTGCTGTACAGCAGAAACTGACACAATGTCGTAAAACAACTATTACTCTAACAAAATTTTTAAGAAGATGGCAGTGAGAGTTCGCTTCACTTTTTTTTCTCTCCAACAGAGAAGGTCCATTTCCACTCAGATCCCTGACATGCTGGCTAGTTTCTCCTCGTCCTGCCATCCCTAGGTGTGAAGGCTAGTGGGTGTTCCTCATATTAGCACCTCCTGTCTCTTCTCCCTCCGTCTTCCGTAAACCCACCCAGATTAGAATGTCGCACCATCAGTGTGTTCAACATAGCCCCCTCCTTATTCCAAGTTACCTCAGTCCTCTCCAGTTACTGACCCACTGCTCTGCTTTTCTGAAATATAACATCATACATTTATTTTTGCCTTCATATCTTCTCTTCTCTTAAGCCTCATCTCTCCACGGAAGCAGCTTTTGTCAAAGCAGGAATAATCTCCCATTGTTAAAACTTTTAATCAGTTCTCTTGCCATGATTGCTAAGCAACATTTGGTATCAGTTGTTTCGTGGTTGAAAAGAAACACTTGGCACCCTTGCTCAATCTTCTTTAAACATGGTTATCACTTGGCTTTCAAATAGAAAATTCTCCTGTTTCTCCTCCTACTTAGCTAAGTGCTCTTTCGCAGTCTTTGGTTTTGCTTTTCCTTTCCTTTCCTTTTTTTTTTTTTTTGCCTGTCCCTATTTTCCTCAGCCCTTGGCAATCCTTTTTCTACTTTCTATGAGTCTGGCTTTAAAAAAAAAATAATGTCACATATAAGTGATACCATGCAGTGTTTGTGTTTCTCTGGCTTATTTTACTCAGCACACTGCTCTGAAGATTCATTCATATTGCAAGTGGCAAGATTTCTTCCTTTCTCATTGCTGAATAATAGTCTATCCTCTCAAGTGGGAAGGGATATATGCATACTTATAGCTGATTCCCAACATGGTTGTACAGTAGAAACTAACACAATATTGTATAGCAATTATACTCCTATTTTTTAAAAAAAAAAATAATATTCCATTCAAAAATGCTTTTCCCACCCCACCAGCTGGAGAAGACTCTTGAGAGTCCCTTGGACTGCAAGGAGATCCAACCAGTCCATTCTAAAGGAGATCAATCCTGGGTGTTCATTGGAAGGACTGATGCTAAAGCTGAAACTGCAATACTTTGGCCACCTCATGCGACGAGTTGACTCACTGGAAAAGACTCTGATGCTGGGAAGGATTGAGGGTGGGAGGAGATGGGGACGACAGAGAATGAGATGGCTGGATGGCATCACCAACTCTGTGGACATGAGTTTGAGTGAACTCTGGGAGTTGGTGATGGACAGGGAGGCCTGGCGTGCCTGGGGTGGCAAAGAGTCAGACACGACTGAGCGACTGAACTGAACTGAAGTATCTACATCTGTCTCACCTCACATCTTTGGTCAGACACCATCTTATATGTGAGACTTCCCATAGCACTGTACTTGAAACTGAACATGTGCACACATGCACACACATATACACACACACACACACGAACATGAACTCCATAAACTGCCTTTATCTTTTTCCATTGTTGTTAGCCCCATTTGATACAACACGTATTTAACTTTTTGATAATTCTTTCTACACTAAAATATACAATATATAAGGGAAGAATTTTCTATTTTCTTTATTGCTATACCTCCCATAGTCAGATCCATGATTAACACCTTGTAGGCACTCAAGATGGAGAAGGAAATGGCAACCCACTCCAGTGTTTTTGCCTGGAGAATCCCAGGAATGGGGGAGCCTGGTGGGCTGCCGTCTATGGGGTCGCACAGAGTTGGACACGACTGAAGCAACTTAGCAGCAGCAGCAGCAGGCACTCAAGAAAAATTACTCAATTATCGATCAAAATAATGAACAAATTCTTAGGGATACAAGGCCATTTTGAGGATAGCCAAAGAGAGACACACCACGGATAAGTCTGGTGGAATTTTCAGTGTATAGATGAATTTAATATGATGTACATAGTCAAATTAAAAAATATTTCTCAGATGATATATTCCCAGGGAAGACTTTGAAGAAGAGATATATAGGCTTCCCTGGTGGCTCAGACAGGAAAGGTCTGCATGCAATGTAGGAGACCCAGGTTTGATCCCTGGGTTGGGAGGATTCCCCAGAGAAGGAAATGACAGCCCACTCCTGTATTCTTGCTGAGAAATCCTACGGACAGAGGAACCTGATGGGCTACAGTCCATAGGGTCACAAAGAGTTGGACACGATGAGTGACTGACACTTTCACTGTCATATAGTCTTTCAATTTTATTATCAGTGAGCCTCACAGACAAGCTTAAAAGTTGTTTTAAACTATAAACCAGTGTTGCCTGCTCAGTTTTTATGTATTTTCTCACATTAGCAAGCTCTCTCAATCTCTGAATTTAATTAAGTTATTCCTTACTCATTCAGCATTATGTACTGAGTACCTGCTATTTGCCATGATTTGTGCTAGTTATTGGGGATATAGGGTTTCTGCTCTTAGAAAACTTACAAGTGCATTTTTCTCCATGATGTCCAATAGCCCCCCTTACCTATAGCTTCAGTAACATTATGGAAGGTTAGGTGGTTATTTGTGGAAATCTTCATTGACCTTAACTGCTTTGAGTCTACCCAAAGTCAACACTCAAAAATAGGTGGTGTGATCTAACATAAATACAGCCTTTCAATACAGAGATCTGAATTCTAATCCCTTGTTATTGCTGTTTAGTCGCTAAGTTGTGTCTGACTCTTTGTGACACCAGGGACTGCAGCATGCCAGGCTCCCCTGTCCTTCACTACCTCCCAGAGTTTGCTCAAATTCATGTCCATTGAATCAGTGATGCTATCAAATCATCTCATCCTCTGTCACGCCTTTCTCCTAACTTCAATCTTTCCCAACATCAGGGTCTTTTCCAATGAGGTGGCTCTTCACATCAGGTGGCCAAAGTGTTGGAGCTTCAGCTAATACCTATAATGTGATTAATCTCTGAGCAGGTCAGACTGTCTCTATTTTCTTTAGTTTCTTCATCTTCGAGAAAGAGTTAGTAATCTCTACTAAGTGAAAGGGATTCTTGTGAGGATAAAGTTAGCAGTCAATAAAATGCTTTTGAAAACTTAATGTTCCACTTAAATATGTAATAAAATTTTTAACTCTGTTGGAAGTCAAAGCATGATGTGATGAAGACCAAAGTTTTTGAATCAAATCCTAGCTCTGGGACTTGGCAGGAAGTGGAAACAATGCCATTTAATTTGTAAAGTCATTGTGGAAATTAGGAGTGGCATATTTACAAAGTCTAGCACCTAACACAGGATCAGGTACAGAGTCGATGCCATTGTCAGCTTTTTCTTTACTGTAATATTTTGGCACATGACCATTAGAATTGCCAATTTTCTTAAATTTTTTAATATACCTCAGTTTTTAAATCTATAGAATGGGGAAATATATTGTAATGGACTTTTTCCAAGGGCCTCCTGAGAAGTCCTAAAGGATGATAATAATCCATCAGAGAGAATAATAGATGGTGCTCTCCAAGCAAAAGTCATTATTCTCACATCCTCAAGGGCGGCACTTTGACATTCTTTATTAGATTTCTGCACAGTCAACTCTGAAGACCCAGACAGAAAAAAATCACATTCAGGAAAAGCTCTTCAGGGAAGGACACCAGAGGAAAAGAATAATAATGAGGTTGTACAAATTGTAAAGTAAACCAGGCAAAGAGCCAAGAATTTCCATGCAGAGGGAGACTGGAGAGAATCAGGTCTCACATACCTACAACTTCCAACTCCTTTCAAACAGCAGGAGACAAAGAACACTCTTCCCTGCCAATTTAGAAAAGTCAAAGCCAAACAAGCCCCTTCACTTCCACTGAGGTTAGAGGACATCCCTTCACTGTTCCTAGTCGGCCTCAGACCACTGGCTTTCCTGACATCATTCTAGTCAAATGGCAGTGCTGCACTGTGCTTAGTCACTCAGTCATGTCCAACTCTTTGTGACTCCATGGACTGTAGCTCACCAGGCTCCTCTGTCCATGGGAATTCTCCAGGCAGAATATTGGAGTGGGTTGCCATGCCCTCCTTCAAGGGATCTTCCCAACCCAGGGATTGAACCAAGGTCTCCTGCATTGCAGGCAAATTCTTTACCATCTGGGTCATGAGGGAAGGCCAAGAATACTAGAATGGGAAGCCTATCCCTTCTCCAAGGGCTCTTCCCAATCCAGGAATTGAACCAGGGTCTCCTGCATTACAGGCGGATTCTTTACAAGCTGAGCTACCAGGGAAGCAGTCACATGGTGGAGATGTTGACAGTTTGTGGAAAGTTCGATTCAATGCCACAGTAACATAGTGTCAAGGTTATTCTACTAAACAAATGAAAGTGGAATAAGGAAATGGGCAAGTCATCTGATCATAGTTGGGTTGTACAGGCTTTGTGTCTCCACCAAAATTTCCCAGAACTAGGAGTTCCCAATCAAGTACTTTTGGTCTTTTGAAATTCAAAAAAAAAAAAAAAAATAGTAAGCTTTATATTATAAAAGTTCAAAGTGAGCTGCTGCTTTGGCACACTCTGAAACTCTCTTCTGATGCCCTCTGCTCAACTGCCTCCATCCTAGCAGTTTTTCATCCATTTTAGACGGCCTGAAACCAAAGGTTTCTGTGTCCTGATCGATCACTTAATGCTTTAGAAACAAAATACTTTATAAACCAGTGGGCAAACTCAGTTGCATTATCTAGTACCCAAA
The DNA here is from genome assembly GCF_049115385.1 of Moschus berezovskii. Classification (NCBI taxonomy): domain Eukaryota; kingdom Metazoa; phylum Chordata; class Mammalia; order Artiodactyla; family Moschidae; genus Moschus; species Moschus berezovskii. The sequence continues at coordinate 94,644,419 of NC_142465.1, forward strand.
TTATATTGATTTCATGACACTTCACTTAAAAAACTAATCTGTGGGGATTTAGGTCACACTTTAATAATTCAGCCTATGAAAGTGTAACCATATTTTTTTAATTCCCTGGTCAAATATGAACATTCAAGAATATCACAAATTATATTTTTCTACATCATAAACTCAGGATGTAATTGATTGTTGTAAGATTGGAATTTTACAACTGCTGTTCAAAGATATATGATTACCATGAAACAGTACCATAAATAGAATCAGGAGAATAGCTGTTGTTTATGTATGCTGCTGCCGCTAAGTCACTTCAGTCGTAGCTGACTCTGTGTGACCCCACAGATGGAAGCCCACCAGGCTCCCCTGTCCCTGGGATTCTCCAGGCAAGAACACTGGAGTGGGTTGCCATTTCCTTCTCCAATGTGTGAAAGTGGAAAGTGAAAAGTGAAGTCGCTCAGTCGTGTCCGACCCTTAGCGACCCCACAGACTGCAGCCTACCAGGCTCCTCCATCCATGGGATTTTCTAGGCAAGAGTACTGGAGTGGCTTGCCATTGCCTTCTCTGGTTGTTTATGTATATAGGTATGTATATTTGTTTATTTTTAATATTATTGCAAAAAGATAGCCTGTCTCTGCTCAAGGCATTAAATATTGAACAGTTTACTACCATAAGAAACAGGAACTTCTGATTCCTGATCCATGGCATTTGATATTTATAATATTGTTTAATATATAAGTGTGATATTTAAATTTGGTTTTGTTCTTTGCCTGGTTATTATTTCAGGGTTTGTCTACATGCTAGTCATTTGCTGCTGATCAGATGCTTTCTTGTTTTTTGGTGATTGATTTCGAGTTAAGCAAGTTTCTTCTCTCTCATCCATCTCTTGCCCAGTCTTTCTCAAGCTCATTAATTTTGTGGCCTAGGTGAACTTAGATTAATCTTTTCTTCAGAGTCACGGTTTTCTTTATCTAGTGACCAAACTTAACATTCTTATGATATACTTTGGGTTTTCCTGGTGGCTCAGATGGTAAAGAATTGGCCTGCAATGTGGGAGATGTGGGTTCGGTCCCAGGGTCGGGAAGATACCCTGGAGAAGGGAATGGCTACCCACTCCGGTATTCTTGCCTGGAGAATTCCATGGACAGAGGAGCCGGGTGGGCTGCAGTGATGGGGTCACAAAGAGTCAGACACAACTGAATGACTAACACACTTTGGGTCAAGATAAGGTTTTCTAAAAAGTAGTGCTCATGAAATATTTTCTCACTGTAACAGAAGTGCTGTGGTTTTCCACCCAGCACAGAGGCATGAGAAGCAGGAATTCTTTCCTCTGCTGTTTCCAGAAAGAAGAGCTGAGGCTCTCAGGGTTTCCTGATCTCTCTGTGATCACACACATACTGCTAATGGCCCGAGGCACTCATACATGTCGGGAGCTTTCCAGCCTTCTCTTGAACTAATTCCTTCCAGAGCGTCTGTTCAAGTGTGACTCATCACTTTACAAAGCCCCTGCCTCCCCGCATTCCTCCTGCCAAATGTGGAGGGCATGTCTTTCCCATTGGATTCTTGCCATGTCTTTCATACATTTGACGTAATCCTTTTTCCCATTGTGTTTGTGCACCAGCTTGTGCAAAACTGCGGGCAAAAAAGTAGAGCAGAACCTAAAAACCTACAAAATGACTCTACTGAGTTTCCTCCAGTTATCTTGGGCTATGCTCTGGGCATGAAAAATCTCCATCACTTTGAATAGGGACTTTTAATTGTTTATTTGTATGTTTGTTTTCTGGTGAGAGAGTGGGGGTTGTTGTAAGGCTTCAGAGGATTTAGGAAAGTAGGAGATGAGACAAGACATAAAAATATATTGTTAGAAGTAAAAACAATTTTTAATAAAAAAATTTGAACATATTTAGTAGAATTTACCATCTGAGCAGACACTAGACCTTACTAGAGATTTCACAGCAACAGAAATATTCATCATATCCTGTCTCTGCCTGGACTTTCCTCCATTAATTATCCCTTCTCTTCTTGGTACTGTCAACCTTTTCCTTTCCACTGGCTTCTTTCCCTAAGCCTATAAACATGCTCAAGTCTCTCCCATCTTAGGAACAAATACTTCCTCCACTCTGCCTCCAATCAAGCTACTGCACCTTCTCCTTTAAAATTTAATAGCTCAGCTTCTAGAACAAGTGATCTACATGAACTGTCTCTAATTTCTAATATTTAGTCCTTTACCTTATTGATTACAATCCTTCCCATCCCTACATTATTTCTATTCCAAAGGCAGTTCTGTGTTGCTGATTTCAATTTTATTATTCAGTGTTCTTGGATGCAAGTGACTGAAAACTCAATTCAAGCTGAGTTATGCCAAGAGAAAAGTTAGTTTTATTATCATGGTTATTATTATTACTTAGGTCCTCTGTTGTGTAGTCACTAAGTCATGTCTGACTCTTTTGTGACCTTCATGGACTGTAGCCTACCAGGCTCCTCTGTCCATGGAATTTCCCAGAGAAGAATACTGGAGTGGGTTGCCATTTCCTTCTCCAGGGGACCTTCCTGACCCAGAGATTTAACTTATGTCTCCTGAATTGGCAGGTGAACTCTTTACCACTGAACCTCCTGGGAAGCCCATTTAGCTCCTTTACCTAAAAAAAAAAAAATTCATAGTTAGAGCTAATTTCATTCAAGTCCAACTGAACCAGGACTATCACTTTCTTGACATTGTCTCCCTTGATTTTGGCTTGACTTCTTGGCAGTTCATGCTTCATAGTGGCAAAAGATGACACGGATTTCTAGGTTCATATTCTCATTGCTTTAAATCTATCAAAAAAATAGACCTTATCTCCCATATAATTCTCAAGGTTAACTGGTGGACTCAGAATGAGTTACACACCCACTACTAAATCAAACAGTCCAAAGGGCTGCAACATTCTGATTGATTAAGGCTTGTGTCATATGTATTCTTTGGATTTAAGCAAGGCTTTGAATTTCAGCTGTCAGAGTGTTTATTAGTAGTAACAATATAATTACATCTATATGTTATACACTTTACAGCTAACATCTGTTCTTTATAACTATACAAATTCTATGTTAAACATTTTGTAGGTGATAGGTAGTTGAAGAACATGAGTAACTGGCCCAACTCTTAAAATTAATAAAGAAAATCTAGGGTCTGATCTCAGTTTTGTTTACTTTCAAAACTGTTCTTCCCACTAATCAGGCTGAGATACCTTACCTAAGGCATTCATCACAATGCTAGCACATGCTTAACTCATGCTAGTTCTTTTCTTTTCTCAGCATATACAATGCTGATCATGTCATAACTCTTAAATATTTTGTCTTGAAGGACCCTCCATAACCTGGTCCCTGCCTACCGATTTTAAGTGGCTTCATCTCTTACCATTTTCTCCCAGGTCATTCTGAAACATTTGTTTCTGTTTCACTTATTTGTCTGAAATTTTGAATATAAAATGTCTTCATCCTGTCTCACTCCCCCTCCCCATGGCAAACTATTCATTTTTCAAGTTTGGCCTCCAGCTTTTACTTTCTCCTGTGTTCCTCTGCAGTTCATATATTATATATACTTCCATTCTGGAATTTATTATATTATAAACTAGTGATTTCTACATGTTCCCTCCATTATGTGTAAAGTCTTTAAGTTAAGGCCATGGATCAGATCACTTTATTTTCATATCCCTGGAGACACAGTGCAGATGCTATGTAAATGTTTGTTGAGTGAATGAATTTACATATAAAGAAAATAATTCTTCTTTTCCCAAGTTGGTCCAAAGTCCCTTTCTCATCATGAACTCTGTAAGATACAAGCAGCAATAAGAAAAACTAACATAATGTGAGAGAAGGGAAAAGAAAAGAAGAAAATCCAGCTAAAGCCATATGGAAAAATGACACAGAAAATATTTCTCATCTTTTATATAAATACGTGATCATTGATCTACAACCACTATTAATTAAAAGTAGAGAATTCAGGCTACTTCCTTTTTGTTCCTTGGTGGACACAGGAAAAAATAATTTCCGAGAGCCCCTTTGCTTTCCACCCAGTTGATACTGATAAAGCTTTTTTTTTTTTTTAACGTGGACCATTTTTTAAAAAGTCTTTACTGAATTTGTTACAATATCGCTTCTGTTTTATGTTTTGGTTTTTTGGCCCCTACATGTGTGGACTCCTAGCTCGCAGACCAGGGATTGAACCTGTACTCCCTGCAACTGGAAGGCAAAGTCTTTCTTAACCACTGGACCAACAGGGAAGTCCCTGATAGAGTTTCTTTAAATAACCTTCATTCTATGCTCACTCCTGTATTTCTATTGCTTTAGCTACTGCCTTAGTCTAAATCTTCATCTTTGCTTAAATTATTGAGTCTCCTTCCTCCCCCTTCCTTCTGCATGGGCCTCTCTGCAAACTGTCTTCCACTTGGCTGCAAGATGGATATTACTAAAATAAACAAGAAATCCTTCTATAGGTTTCTTTTCTTGTTAGCACAAACTCCAGACTTCTAAAGTATCAAAGCTATTCAAAACTGTTTTAGTATATCTCTTTGATGCCTTTCTCTTTATTATTCCTACATTAACCTCTTACACTCCAGCCATACCAAAACTATTTAAACCTTCCTGCAGTCACCAAGCATTTTGATTCTCTTTACTTTTTTTGCTGCTGCTTTTGTCTGGAACACTCTTCTCACTTTGTCTACTTGGCAAGCACAAGCTCACAATCATCACACCATCATTTTATCTATATACTTGTCAGGTCCTCCAACATAGATGCTTCTTTCCTTTTCCCAAGAGGTATATACTTTTATGAGACAGCCTACAACACTTTAATCATTGCATTTATGTATTCTATCTTTATCACTAGATGGGAAAGCTGTTGATGTCAGGGACTGTATCTTACTCATCTCTTGTTCCCTGGCACCTAGCCAAGTGCTCAGCACATAAATATTTGGTGCTTGGGCTGAAAAGAAGGAAGAGAGAAGAGACAGAAATACAGAAAGAAGTCAGTCTGCTTTCACTTTTGTTTCAGGCCTCTGACATACATACCACAGAGAGAAAAATCTATGAAAGAGTAAAGGAGAGAAAGGTCTTGTTTATACCAATTTTTTTTTCCAATAATAGTATCTGTTGCAACAGAGTCAAGTATATATATCCATGAATAATTTGGTCTTCAGTTTTTGCTTGCAATATTTTAATTCTTCCAGGAATAGTCTTTCTTTAGCTGGTTTAAAAACTCAGTGACAATTTCTGGGGAATAAAATTCAAGAAGTTTATATTCCTATTCTGCTTGCTAACAAAAAAATGAAGTTAGATAAATGAATTATTTTTGTTTTATATGTATTTTTCCCCCCAATATTTGATGCAATTCTTCCCCCCACTCCCCACTTTGGAGTATAATTGCTGTACAACGTTGTGTTAATTTCTGCTGTACAGCAAAGTGTATCAGCTATATGTACATGTATATCCTCTCCCTCTTGGACCTCTCTTGCATCGCTCCCCCCAATGCCCACCCCACTCATCCCACCCATCCACCGATCTAGAGCACCAAGCCGAGATCCCTGCGCTATACAGCTGGTTCCCACTGGCTATCTATTGTACACATAGTAGTATATTTATATGAAACCTAGTCTCCAAATTCATCCCACACTTCCCTTTCTCAGCCCCCATGTCCACACATCCATTCTTTACACCTGTATCTCTATTCCTGCCCTGGAATTAGGTTCATCTGTACCATTCGTTTTTCTCTGACTTACTTTGCTTCGTATGTGGTACTTATATACAATGTCATATTACTCAGCTATAAAAGGGACTTGATTCCTAATGAGAAAGAAGTAAATCATAGAACCAGAGGGCTGTGGGCAACCAAGACTCTGCTCTTGAAGGGCTCATGAACGAACTCACTAACTCCAAGTACCAATGCAGAGGCAACAGCTTTAAAAGTGCCTAAGTCATATGTGGAAGAAATTCAGTGACTAATTTTAGGGTATGTACTGGAAGGGCAGGGATCTGGTAGAACTTTCTCTGGGTAAGAAAATGCCTTTTTTCTTTTTTCTCTCCTTCCACAGAGCTGGGCTAGTGTTGGCAGGTACCATTTCTGTTGCTTTCCATCAACCTAGCTAACACTATGTGCCCACTCAACCAGCCTGTCCTGGTCAGCCCTCCCAAAGTGGTTCCTGCTCTGCCGCACGTGGTAGGCAGCCCCAGCTAGCAGCAGGAGCACCCTTTTAAAGCATCTTCCTCTCCAAGAGGCTGGTCTCACACACCAGCATGCCTGCAGCAATTATGGCCCAACCACAGCAGAAGGGTACATCAGACCACACAGGGGATACGCCCAGAGCACCTGGTTCTATTGCCAGGAGATTTTAGCCCTGGGACTCACAGGACATCTTCTACATAAGGACACTCTTTTAAGTTTTGAAGATGTAGTTGATACATCTAGTGAAAAGTGAAAGTGTTAGTCACTCAATAGTGTCCAACACTGTGACCCTATGGACTGTAGCCCATCAGGATCCTCTGTCCATGAGATTTTCTAGACAAGAATACTGGAGTGGGTTGCCATTCCCTTCTCCAGGGGATCTTCCTGATCCAAGGATTGAACCTGGGTCTCCTGCATTGACAGGAGGATTCTTTACCATCTGAGTAACCAGGGAAGCCCAATATATCCAGCATACAGACACAAGCACAGAGAATTAGGCAAATAAGGAGACGAAAAGAACAAAACCTCAGAAATGAAATGAAAGATAAGCATTTATCAAATAAAGAGCTCAAAGAGTGATTAGGACACTAAGCAAAACTAGGAGAAGAATGGATTAACTCTGTGAGAACTTCAACAAAGAGATAGAAAGTTTTAAAATGAAGCAATCAGAAGTGAAGAACACAAAAACTGAAATGAAAAATAAACTAGAGGGATCAACAGCAGACTAGAGGATGCAGAATAACAAATCAACAATCTGGAGGACAGGGTAGTAGAAATCACCCAATAGAAATAACAAAAAGAAAAAAGAATTTTTAAAAAAGAATAAAGGATTTCAGAGATAACATCAAGCAATATTCAAATGATAGAGTCTCAGAAGGAGAAGAGAGAGGGGAGGGGGCAGATAACTTATTTGAAAAAAAAATGATAATAACTGAAAACTTCCCTAACTTGGGGAAGGAAATAAACAAAGCAAAATTCAGATCCAAGAATCAGAGAAGAGTCCAGGGAAGCCATACAAATGGCCAATGGGCCTGTGAAAAGATGCTTAACATCACTAATCACCAGGGAAATGCAAATCAAAACCCAAAGAGATATCACCTCACACCTTTAGCTGTTATCAAAAAGACAAAGAAATGTTGGTGAGGATTTAGAGAAAAGGGATCCCTTGTACACTGCTAGTGGGAATGTAAACTCGTGGAGCCACTATGAAAAACAGTATGGAAATTTCTCAAAAAATTAAAAATAGAACTACCAATATGATCCAGTAAATTTATTTCAGGATATCTACTCCAGAAAAACTCCCAAAACAAAATGAAAACACTAATTCAAAAAGATACATGTACCCCAGTGATAACGCAGCATTATTTATAATAGCCAAAACATGGAAGCAGCCTAAGTGTCTATTGACAGAGGAACAGATTATGATGCACAATGAAATATTACTTAGCCATAAAAAAGAATAAAAGTATGTCATTAATGACAACATGGGTGATCTATAGAGTATTATGCTAAGTGAAATAAATGAGACAGAGAAAGACAAATACATATAATTTCACTTATAAAAGGACTATAAAAACAAAATTAATGAACAAATGAAACAAAACAGAAACCGACTCACAGATACAGAGAACAAACAGGGAGTTGACAGAAGGAGGGGTAAGGGCAAAATAGGTGAAGGGGATTAAGAAGTACAAACTTTGTTAAAAAATACATAAGTCATAGGCATGTAATGTACAGCAGAGGAAATATAGTCAATAATATTGTAATAACTTTCTATGGTGACGAATACTAGACTGATCATAGTGATTAGTTAATAATGTATATAAATGTCAAATCACTATGTTTGAAATACATAGTATTATATGTCAACTATACCACAATGAAAATAGAAAATAAATTGAATTTATAGAAAACTAAGCTTTCTGAATTGATTTCAGCATGATCAACCAAGAGACATGTTATGTTAATGTTAAATTTTATTTATACCCATATATATATAGGCACACACAATATACATATACACACCACACACACAAATACCTACATATGCCAAAATGAACTTAGGATAGATTAGTGCTAAAATGTAATATCCAAAGTATATCAGATATTATAGGAATTAAAGATATTCTTGAGTATGTATAAATAATTCAAAATAGAACTGGAAATACTTATCTCACTAGCTCTTCTAATCACTCTGGTTTGGATCAATTTTTGCTTCAATGAATTCTTAAAGCTTTAGGAAAATAAGAAATACTTATCTCTTTCTTTGTTCCAATTTCTAATATCTATTCAATTCAATTTTCTAACTTTCAGAAGTAATGATTCTGATTCTCTGGTTGTCTTGATACTGAAACACTGGAAAGAAAACATGAAATCACTTGCTAAACAGACTATTTGGTATTCTGTAGACTGAAAAAGTCAGTCACACTGAATTTAAACATTTTGAAACCTTATTTATGTTAAACTGATTTACCACTGAGACATCATGTGTTCTTATCTCTCAGGACTCCTCCAGCAAAGCGAGGCCTTTGAGTTAAGCCTGATAGTTGGAAATGTAGCTGCAAGATTTCTTTTTAAGGTATTTCTAAACATAGTTGATCTTAAAATTAACTTTTCATGTCGTTTGGCTGCAAATGCTAACAAAAGAGGCTGCCTTACTCTAGAAGCTCTTGGCTTGAAACTATAGTTAGCAACTTTGAGTACAAATAATTGTGTGTTCAGTTTTTACCTACTCAAAGAAAATATAGAGTCAGGAAGAATTATCTGCGAGAAACTAGAGCTAAATTTTGAAATGCAGCTAGTTTCCTGTGAAAACCTACTTCTAAAATGAATAACAACAGCACCCGAAATCCACTCATTTATATGATACCCACAGAAATGAATATCCACTGAAAAAACACATTCCTGATTTAGTTTTAAGGGAACCATGGGGAACTCTTTATGGACTCATGAATGAAAGCGGTAGATAGGAGTTTATTATTTTGGAGCAGGTAGCACATAGTCTGAAATTGCAGTGTTTTCATGACTTCAGCAAAGACAAAGTATGCCCTATGCGTATCTCATGGTGACTTGGATTAATGCCAAAATACACACCACTAGCATTCTGAGGGTTAAATCATCATATACTATCAACTTGAACAACACGGTGATTCAAGTCATTTGCCCTGAAAGCAACTGAGAAAGAAACTCAAGTAAAGCTAGTTAGAACAAGTCCATCACTGTTTCTAGGAAAGTAAAAATGTGGGGATTGAATTTTTCAGAGGCACTCTGGAGTATACATGTAAACAAATGCAGTGTCTAATTATTAAAAATAAGCTTCTTTTATAATAGGTCATTTAGGTCCTTTAGAGGTAGGTTTTCTGCCATATATTTAAAATACTTATTTCTAACTTAGTAAAAAGTAACCTAAAAAACCATCCAAGTTAGTCAGCCCTTAGCTCCAAAATAAGCTGCATGTTGAAAACATAATTTAGTATTTTTAAAATACTTTATAAATTTGAATTTCTATTTAAACAGAAGTCAGTCTTACTCAGAAGGTCTGAGAAGTCTTGGCTTAGTAACTATTTTTTTAAGTCAGTTAATGGGGACCGATTGGAACGTACTACAAATGGCTGATGGTAATCAAATAAATGTACCTATTAAAAATACATGTACCCATACCTCTGAGGGATTTTATTATTCGTCAGTGAAAACCCTTTTTAACAACTACATTTGATTCCCCACAACCATTCATGTTCACAAACATCCAAACCAAAAGTGGACAAATATTTTCATCCTGTGTTAAGCGATATTATAAAGCCCTGGGCATGATAATGAAGTCAAAAACATTTACTGGCATACCAGGGTGGTATAAAAATAGTAATAATTTTTGACAACAAAAAGCTTAGTCAACTCACAGTGACAGTCGTTTTCTGAATTAAAGATGAAATTGACATTACCTTAAAAATCATCAGAAGGTGCTACAGCCTAAAATTCTATTTACCTTGCTTTATAAATAGAAATCTATAAAATAGCATTTCTAGTGAAAAGCATTTAGTCCTTTTCAAATGCATTATGGCCGAATATTAGAAACTACAGGCATATTGAAACGTAAAACTGTTTAACTGCTAAAACTGTATTTCTAAAATAGCTAAATATACAAATATTTGTTGAAATGCAATCCATTTAACTACTTTACACAATTAGCCACTAGACAGTATCCATTTCACTTATCTTATTTCTCTGGAAAAAAACTAACGTAATAAAACAATTAGAAGGGTGGTTATACAACTTATATCATTCCCTTTAAAACCACCTACTAACTAGTTCACAGGGCTATAATCTTGAGCTTTGCTCTTTGATAAGTAACATAGTGATTTTTATAGGCTTTTTCTGTATTAACCTCCGAGTATCAATGAGAAGAAAAATTTTACTTTATGCTACTTGAACTGAAAAACAGATGTAGAAATGATTTTCACTTATTACAGTGATGGAACGCAAATAGAACGCACTTTGGACCACAAAGACATTCATGTTTAGCTCCCGTTTTTATGTGTGTGTGCTCCGTCTCTCTGTCTGTCTGACTCTTTGTGGCCCCATGGACAGTAGCCTGCCAGACTCCTCTGCCCCTGGAATTTTCCAGGCAAGAATTCTGGAGTGGGGTGCCATTTGCTACTCCAGGGGATCTTCTTGGCCCAGGGATGGAACTTGTGTCTACTACATTGGCAGGTGGATTCTTTACCACTAGCAGCAGCTGGGAAGCCCTAGCTCCCATGTCTTTAGCAATTATACTTTAAATTTAATATTGATACATTATTTAGAAATTTTGTTGTATTTTATATAATAATGACTATATGTATATAGAAAATCAATTAAAGCCCTATTTCATGGCTCTTAAAAATGGGGAAAAAATGAAAGCAAATTTGCTGGAATATAATCAGGGGTCCTGTAATTCAAAGAGATAAGTATCATATTTCTGTACTTTGTTGAAGAACTGGAACAGTTGTTTAACTATTTAACTGCCTGGTTCTTTAACTTTATCATATACATGATGGAAAGATAAATTAGAAATATGTATTTTTGTGTTGATATTCTCATAAGAAATGGACTGTGTAAAATGCTGTAGAAATCAAGGATATGAAAATGGTTACTCCTAGGAAAAGGCCATATTGCTAAATATATTTTTTTAAACCATAGAAATAACCTCCAAAAAGAAAACCAATGCCTTTCAACAAAATACAACATATTTTCAGAGAAATATTTTAAAATGTTTAAGGTTTTTATATTGGTGAAAATGTTATTCACTCATCATGTCTGACTCTTTGTGACCCCATGGACTATATAGCTTGCCAGGCTACTCTGTCCTTGGAATTCTCTAGGCAAGAATACTAGGATGGGTATTCATTCCCATGACCTTATTTTCCTAAATGGTATTTGGTACAGATAAAGAATACATAGGAATAAATGAATGTCTGGATTCTGAAAACTAAAGAAATATTTCTGAGTTAATGTAAAGAAGCCCTAGTATATTTTGTCCATGGGTAATTCCATGCAATCATGTCAAAATCTCAACAGGATTTTCCTTTTGTTATATTTTTTGCTAGACACCATAAAATTCACATAGAAATACAAAGGACATGAAATAGCCAAAACAATTTCAAAAAGAACAAACCTGAAGGACTTAAACTACTTGATTTCAAAACTTATTATAAAGTTATGGTAATCTACGACAGTGTGGTACTGGTATCAAGAAAGACAAGTATATGAATGAAGTAGGACAGATGGTCCAGAAATAGACCCACACTTATATAAATGCTTTTTGACAAAGAAGCAAAGGCAATTCAATGCAGAAAAGATAGACTTTTCAACAAATGGTGATTAAACATTTAGAAATCCATGTGCAAGAAGATGAACTTAGATCCTGTCTAATGTCATTTACAGCGTATTAAAAAGCAGAGACATTACTTTGCCAACAAAGATCTGTCTAGTCAAGACTATGGTTTTTCCAGTAGTCATGTATGGATGTGAGAGTTGGACTATAAAGAAAGCTGAGCACTGAAGAATTGATGCTTTTGAACTGTGGTATTGGAGAAGACTCTTGAGAGTCCCTTGGACTGCAAGGAGATCCAACCAGTCCGTCCTAAAGGAAATCAGTCCTGAATATTCATTGGAAGGACTGATGGTGAAGCTGAAACTTCAGTTCTTTGGCCACCTGATGTGAAGAGCTGACTCATTTGAAAAGACCCTGATGCTGGGAAAGATTGAAGGGAACGAAGAAGGGGACGACAGAGGATGAGATGGTTAGATAGCATCACTGACTCAATGGACATGAGTTTGAGTAAGCTCCAGGAACTGGTGATGGACAGGGTGGCCTGGTGTGCTGCAGTCCATGGGATCGCAAAGAGTTGGAGACGACTGATCAACTGAACTAAACTGAACAGGGTGCCATATAAGAAAATTAACAGAACTGGATCAGAGACTTCAATGCAAAACCCAATACTATAAAATTTATGGAAGAAAGCATAGAAGAAAATCTACATGTCCTTGGATTTTCAAAGGTTTCTTAGGATACCAAAATCATGATCCATATATATATATATATAGAGAGAGAGAGAGACTAGACTTAAAATTAGGTACTTCTGTTCTTCAAAAGACACTTTTAGGATCAATAAAATCATAAGCCACATAGCCACATTGACACCAAAGAAGAAGAATGGCTTGATACATTGAATAATGGCTTCCACAAATTTATCCCTGTCCTAATCTCTGGAATCTGTGAGTGTTATTTTATGCATGTTCAGTCACTCAGTCATGTCCAAACCTTTGCGATGCTACAGACCACAGCCCACCAGGCTTCTCTGTCCATGGGGTTTCCCAGGCAAGAATACTGAAGCAGGTTGCCATTTCCTTCTCCAAGAGATCTTTCAGACCTGATGTTGAAACCCTGTCTCCTGCACTGGCAGGTGGATTCATTACCACTGAGCCACCGGGGAACCACGTGAGTGTTACCTTCAGTCAGTCAGTCAGTCAGTTCAGTTGCTCAGTCGTGTCCGACTCTTTGCGACGCCATGAATCACTGCACGCCAGGCCTCCCTGTCCGTCACCAACTCACGGAGTTCACTCAAACTCATGTCCATCAAGTCGATAGTTGGGGAGAAAAAAAGACTTTGCTAATGTGAGTAAATTAAGATTCTTGAGATGGGGAGATTATCCTGGATTATCTGGGTGGGCCCTAAATTCAATCAGGTGTGCTATACAAGAGGAAAGATGATAGCTTTGACCACAGAAGAGAAGAAGGCCATGTGACAGAAGCAGAGGGAAGCAGAGTCAGAGAAAGAAGATGTGCCATGACTTTGAAGATGCAGGAAGGGACCATGAGCCAACAAATTCATGGAATTCAGCTTGAGATGCTGGAAAGGGCAGGCAATTGTATTCCTCCCTAGAATTTCTGCTAAAACCTTGATTTTAATTTAGTAAAACTGATTTCAGATATCTAGCGTCCAGAACTGCGAGAGAAGAACTTTCTGTTGTTTCAAGCCGAAAAACTTGTGATAATTTATTATAGCAGCCATAGAAATATAACACAATGTATAAACGCACATAAAACAATGTTCATCATCATTAGTCATGAGGGAAATAATTAATAAACCAAGCATATCAAGTGTTGATGAAAATATGAAGGGACTAGACCTCACACACAGATGGGGGGAATGTAAAACAGTGCAACCACTTTGGAAAATGGTTTAGTGTCTTCTTTAAAAGTTCATAAATACACTCCATATGATGCAATCATCCAAATCCCAGGTATTTACTCAAGAGGAATAAAAAGTAAGCTTCCATACAGAGACTTGCATGTGAATGTTCATAGCAACATTATTTCTAATATCCCCAGACTGGAAATGGCCCATAAAAAGGTAAATGGTTTAAAAATAAGTAAATAAAATAGCAGTCTATCCATACAATGGAATGAAACTCAGCAGTAAGAAGAAATGTACAAATTAAACATGAAGAAACATGGAAGCATCTCAAAATCATTCTGAGTGACAGACCTAAAAGAAAGTACATACTGCAAGATTCTATTAAACAGAACTGCTGATTGCAGCCATGAAATTAAAAGACGCTTGCTCCTTGGAAGGAAAGTTATGACCAACCTTGATAGTATATTAAAAAGCAGAGACATTACTTTGCCAACCAAGGTCCATCTAGTCAAGGCAATGGTTTTTCCCATGGTCAGGTATGGATGTGAGAGTTGGACTGTGAAGAAGGCTGATCGCCGAAGAATCGATGCTTTTGAACTGTGGTGTTGGAGAAGACTCTTGAGAGTCCCTTATACTGCAAGGAGATCCAACCAGTCCATTCTAAAGGAGATCAATCCTGGATGTTCATTGGAGGGACTGATGCTAAAGCTGAAACTGCAATACTTTGGCCACCTCATGCGACGAGTTGACTCACTGGAAAAGACTCTGATGCTGGGAAAGGTTGGGGGCGGGAGGAGAAGGGGACGACAGAGAAGGAGATGGCTGGATGGCATCACCGACTCTGTGGACATGAGTTTGAGTGTACTCTGGGAGTTGGTGATGGACAGGGAGGCCTGGCGTGCTGTGATTCATGGGGTCGCGGAGAGTCGGACACGACTGAGCGACTGAACTGAACTGAACTGAGAAAATAAAAACTAATCAACAGTGACAGAAAGCAAACAAGTGTCTGCCTGAGAAGAAGGCATGGGAGGGACAGATAGGATGGCTTTCCAAGGGGCAGTAGGAAACTCTGGGTATGACCGATGGTTTCATATATACTAGGTTGGCCAGAAATTTTGTTTGGAGTTTTCCATAAGATGGTACGGAAAAACCTGAGTAAACTTTTTGGCACCAAATTGTATGTATATGCAGTTTATATTTATTGAATATCAACTCTACTTCAGTAAAATTAATTATTGAATTTGTTTTAATTATTCAATTAAATGAATTATTAATTCATTTCAGTAAACTAATTTATTAAAATAAATCAATAAAAGAATATTTTTGATTATCTATTTTCAGTCTAGGAGCTGGATCTAAATTCCAAATCCACTGACTGTTGATGTTGAGGGCATTTGTTTTCACAAAGCATATAAGATCTCCAAAAGATTTTAGATGCTTAAACTTGACTAGTTTGATTTACAGTCAAGTTGAAAATATCGTATATTATGTCTTAGTGAACTTTGCTTCCATTATAAAATAATATCTTGTATAGAACATCTATTGATTAATACATAATATTTAGTTTTCCAAGTCAATAAAACTACCTGAGGGAGGAAAAAAATGGCTCGGTTTAATTGGAAAGGAGGGTATGAATTATAACATCCATAAGGCACCTAGCATGTGAATAAGTGGTAGAACTATAAAAAAGATGTAGAAACCTAAGGAAAATCAATATAAAATATAATTCAGCAAAATATTTAAGCATATAAAAATGAGTCACTTAGTTTCTAGTCCACTGTAAATTCTAGTATTTCTGTACTATCTTTATTTTTAAGTTATTTATAAAAAATAAGTCATGTATAAAAATTTATTTTTAAATTATTTATGAAAAACATTCATGGAGTTACAACATATGTTTAAACACATTATTTTGCTTCTAAGCCCTTAAAGATAAATAATAAAGTCCTGAACTTAAAGAATCAGACATATTAGGAAGTGAACTTGTACATTTAAGAAAAAAGTGAAAGGTAAACTTGACTATGAATGAATGATATGACAGCTACTTGGAAGTACATCCTGAGGGTAAAAGAATCATGGAATTGGTATTAAAAATGGAGGTCATGATTAAAGCTCACTCTTTAGGTTAATTAATTTATTTATTAATGTTTATTTTATTTATTTGGCTGCACTGGCTCTTAGTTGCAGCACGTGGTATCTTTAATTGTGACCTGTGAATTCTTAGTTATGGCTTGTAGGTACTAGATTCCTGATTGGGGATCAAACTGGGCCCCCTGCAATGGAAGCTTAGATAGCTACAGGACCACCAGGAAGTCCCCCTTTGGGCTAATTTAAACAAAACTGAATTTTCTTCTTATGTCATATAGTACTACTAATAATAAAATGAAATATTAAAAGAACCACTGCTCTATTCCCTCCCTCTATATTCCCTAGTGGTGTGTTTTCTCCAACATGGGTAGAATCTAGGTACCTAATCCATGTGGCCAGGTCATGGCTGCCAACACTCATAAAGTTACTGGGTTTCAAAAAAAGTCCACACAGTTCAAAAGACATTCTTTTAGGATTAATACTAAGCGTGTAATGTAAATGTTTAAACCATTTGTGCAGATTCACTTGTCAAACAGCAAACTCAATACCAACATACATAAGAGAAAATAAAGCCATCCACAGCTTGCATTTGCTTTATAAAAGTATTTCACTAAACACTATATTGTTAACTGAAAATTGAAATTTGTGGAGTAGCATACTATTTCTCTTTTAAAAGTACATGCATATGTACTTATAATATTTGATAACCCAGGAATTAAAAGAAGCAAGGAAAATACTTTTTCAGGCTCTAAGATGTGTAGCAAATATCCAAGTTGTCTCAGGGTCTGCTTACAGTACATACTAACAGTTTTATTATTAACTTTTTTATTACAAAGAAAAGTGCACCTGTTCATTCCTCTTAATTCTGATGAATAACTTGCTGACCTCAAAGATGTTAAGCCCTGTGTTAAAATGAAGACTCTAGAGAACTGGCATATCTTGGATGTGAGAATGCAAACCTTTTCTACATTATCCCATCAGTTCTGACAGGCTCTGTTAGGTCTCAGACTTAAGTCTTTCCAAGTCAGCTAAGAATATTAAAATATGGACACAGAAACATTAGCATCTAGTACTTGTACTGCAAGGAGATCCAACCAGTCCATTCTAAAGGAGATCAATCCTGGGTGTTCATTGGAAGGACTGATGCTAAAGCTGCAATACTTTGGCCACCTCATGCGACGAGTTGACTCACTGGAAAAGACTCTGATGCTGGGAAAGGTTGGGGGCGGGAGGAGAAGGGGACGACAGAGAATGAGATGGCTGGATGGCATCACCGACTCTGTGGACATGAGTTTGAGTGAACTCCGGGAGCTGGTGACGGACAGGGACGCCTGGTGTGCTGTGATTTATGGGGTCGCAGAGAGTCGGACACGACTGAGTGACTGAACTGAACTGAACTGAGTTTAAAGATCAAGACCAGGATTTCGCTGGTGGCCCAGTGGTTAAGAATCTACCTGCCAATGCAGGGGACATGGGTTCCATTCCTGATTCTGGAAGATTATACATGCTATGGGGCAACTAAGCCTGTGTACTGCAACTACTGAAGCACCCGTGCTCTGCAACAAGAGAAGCCACTGCAATGAGAAACCCATGACGGCAACTAGAGAAGAGCCCCTGCTTGCCACAATTAGAGAAAGCCTGTGTACAGCAATGAAGATTCAGTGCAGACAAAAATTAATAAATAAATAAATTTTAAAATTATAAAAATAAAAAAGTTAATATCATGACTAAGAATCATGGCTCATTTCCAGTTGCTCATTTGGGCCGTTTACTTTTTCAGATCAGAAGGAAATTAAAGGTGCAAGTCCATGAATACCTGCCACACCCTTCTTTAAGGCACAGTTAAAATCAGTGAAGCCAGACAGCTTAAAGATTGTGGGGACAGACAACACTTCTTATTTCTCTTTTTCCATCACCTTCCAAGCTGTAAACTCTCTGTTTATCTA
Organism: Moschus berezovskii; assembly: GCF_049115385.1. Lineage (NCBI taxonomy): Eukaryota > Metazoa > Chordata > Mammalia > Artiodactyla > Moschidae > Moschus > Moschus berezovskii. The sequence continues at coordinate 94,662,310 of NC_142465.1, forward strand.
TCCTCTCTTCTGTTCTAACACCCCTCATGTATTGGACTTCTTTTTGCCGATTCAGATTTCCACTCTGTTCCATATTCTCCTAGACCCTTATTTTTATTCTCTGGAGCTTTGAACTTATGAAAAAAATGTTCTATCTTCACAAGCTTCATCAAAGTTCCCTTTTCTTTTTTTCCTTAATAGAAACCTCTCTTTGCCCAGCAGAGTCGCAAGGGAGGCAGGCATGTACCTTTAGAACCTTTCAAAGAACTTACTGGGGGTATGGTGAACTACCCCCTACAAGCTGCCAGTACTCTCCTCATTGGCAATAGCTAAAGATAGTCTGCTCATCTAAAGTCACCCCTTTCTTCTTCATATAATTTATTTGTTTTTAATTGCAGGATAATTGCTTTACAATATTGTGTTGGTTTCTGCCATATATCAACATGAATGAGCCATAAGTATATATATGTCCATATGCCCCCTCCCTCTTGAACCTCCCTTCCATCTCCCACCCCATCCAACCTCTCTATGTTATCACAGCACTGGGTTTGAGCTCCCTGCATCAATACAGCAAATTGCCACTGGCTGTCTATTTTACATATGGTAATGTATATGTTTCCATGCTACTCCCTTCATTCACCCCACCTTCCCCTTCCCCTACTGTGTCCACAAGTCTATTCACTATGTCTGGGTCTCCATTGCTGCCCTGCATATAGGTTCATCAGTACCATATTTCTAGATTCTATATATATGCATTAATATATATTTGTTTTTTATTTTCTTTCTGACTTACTTCACTCTGTATAATAGGCTCTAGGTTCATCCACCTTATTAGAATTGACTCACGTGTTCTTTTTTTTTATGGCTGAGTAATATTCTGTTGTATATCTGTACCAAAACTTCTTTATCCATTCATCTGTTGATGGATATCTAGGTTGCTTCCATGTCCTAGCTATTATAAACAGTGCAGCAATGAACATGGGGGTACATGTGTCTTTTCCATTTATGGTTTTCTCAGGGTATTTGCCCAGTAGTGGGATTATTGCTAGAGAAAACTTGAGAGTTCCTTGGACTGCACACTGCTCAGAATGACATCATCAAAAAATCTACAAACAATAAATCTTTTCTTGAAGACAGGCTGCATCTGGTAGTTGAATGAGGTAGGAGTACAAAGGCCAAGTAATTTTATCTTAATCTAGGATACTCTGCGGAGAAGGCAATGGCAAGCCACTCCAGTACTCTTGCCTAGAAAATCCCATGGATGGAGGAGCCTGGTGGGCTGCAGTCCATGGGGTTGCTGAGAGTTGGACACGACTGAGCAACTTCACTTTCACACATTGGAGAAGGAAATGGCAACCCACTCCAGTGTTCTTGCCTGGAGAATCCCAGGGACAAGGGACCCTGGTAGGCTTCTGTCTATGGGATCACACAAAGTTGGACACGACTGAAGTGACGTAGCAGCAGCAGCAGCAGGATACTCTGAGGGGCTAGCCTCACTCAAACACTCCCTGAAGAGTTAATAAGATTGTGTCAGCTCTGCCTTGCAATTTCTTCCTCTGCCAAATTCAGCTTCTTCCTTTTCCCCTTCACAGGTGTTAATTCCTAATTTTATAAAATTGCCTTTTCACCTCCATCTCAATGTGTGCTTCCAGAGACCTCAACATGTGATCGTTGGTATAAGTAGTGGTCCAACAAGCAATCAATAAGATCAATAATAAACTCAACATCCAAAAAACTAAGATCAAGGCATCTGGTCCCATCACTTCATGGCAAATAGATGGGGAAACCATGGAAACAGTGACAGATTTTTTTGGAGGGGGTTCCAAAATCACTGCAGATGGTGACTTCAGCCATAAAAAGACACTTCCTCCTTGGAAGAAAAGCTATGACCAACCTAGACAGCATTTTAAAAAGCAGAGACATTACTTTGCCAAAGAAAGGCCCATCTAGTCAAAGCTATGGTTTTTCCAGTAGTCATGTATGGATGTGAGAGATGGACTGTAAAGAAAGCTGAGTGCCAAAGAATTGATGCTTTTGAAGTGTGGTGTTGGAGAAGACTCTTGAGAGTCCCTTGGACTGCAAGGAGATCCAACCAGTCCATCCTAAAGAAAATCAGTCCTGAATATTCATTGGAAGGACTGATGCTGAAGCTGAAACTCCAATATTTTGGCCAACTGATGCAAAGAATTGGCTCCTTAGAAAAGACCCTAATGTTGGGAAAATTTGAAGGTAAGAGGAGAAGAGGACGATAGAGGATTAGATGGTTGGATGGCACGACCGACTCGATGGACATGAGCTTGAGCAATCTCCAAGAGACAGTGAAGCCTGGTGTGCTGTAGTCCATGGGGTTGAGAAAGAGTCGGACATGACTGAGTGACTGAACTGAACTGAAGATCAATAAGATGGGATGTGGGATCTGATCATTCATCTGGCTGATGATGAGAAGTCCTGATGGCAGATGGAACACACAGCTCCTGGCACAAAGTGGCCTCCCAATTCTTAAAAGTGACACTAGTTTTAAATTGGGAGGCTGTAACAGTGGAAGGGACAGTGACTCTGGGAGTGAAGGAATGAACGCTCACTCACTGGCAGCACCTCAAACTCCACCTCAGTGTCTGGTCCATCTCCAAACCTACAACATCACCAGGTCCACCTTTGGACATTCACATGGAGGCTGTCTACTCCTTCTGAGTGCCACTGTGTCTATACACAAATACCAGTATCTTGGTGATTTCTGCAGCGAGGTAGAAAATTTCATTGATGGTAATGCCAGAGAGTTGTCTATTCACATAATTGCACTCAGAATGAGAGAAAAACTACATTTTTGCAAGGTCAAGGCTACTATCAGAAGGATAATAAAACTTTAGAACAACAACAAAAAAAGTCCCCTGAGGGCTGATTCTGGGATCCTGAGGAGGGTAAGTCCTTTGCTGCCCTTGTCTGGAAGATTTGGCTCTGGCTGAGGTAGGAAGGGAAGGATGGAGATTTTTAGTTCTTGGGGGAGGCCATCGGCCCCAGCCCCCACTCCAGGGGCACCTCTGAGATGGCCGCGCTCAGCATCCCTCCAAGACAGGCCCTCCCCTTCTCCAGTGCCCCCGCTGTGGCTCCCAGGGCTGGAGACTTTCTTTGGTAAACAGTCCCCCCAGACTCCCCTCCCCTGGGGATGAGAAGGAAGTGGGGCACACCAAGGAAAGGCAAGTGGGCAGCCCCGTTTTGGGGACATGAATGTTCTAATAATTTTTGCTGAATTCCCTTACAACTAAATAACACAGATATTGTTATAAATAAAATTGTTAAAAACAAAACAACAACAACAAAAAACTTCAGAACGGTGGAAAGTGAAAATCACTCATCGTGTCCGACTCTGCGACCCCATGGACTATAAAGTCCATGGAATTCTCCAGGCCAGAATACTGGAGTGGGTAGCCTTTCCCTTCTCCAGGGGATCTTCCCAACCCAGGGATCAAACCCAGGTCTCCCACATTGCAGGGTGATTCTTTACCAGCTGAGCCACAAGGGAAGCCCAGTACAGTGGAAGCTCAACTACAATCCTATGCTTAAGTTCATATGCAAAATGCAGAAATGAATAGGAACATCTGCTTGACAGGCAAGGAGAAAGAGATTTTTTTTTTCCCGGTTCATGCAACAGAGGAGACACAGATATAAAGAACAGACTTTTGGACTCAGTGGGAGAAGGCGAGGGTGGGGTGATTTGAGAGAATAGCACTGAATCATGTACGTTACCTTATGTAAAATACATGACCAGTGCAAGTCTGATGCATGAAGCAGGGCACCCAAAGCCAGTGTTCTGGGACAACACCCAGTGGGATAGGGTGGGGAGGAGGGTTCAGAATTGGGGGCACACATGCATACTTGTAGCCATTCATTGATGTATGGCAAAAACCATCACAATATTGTAAAGTAATTATCTTCCAATTCAAATAAATTAATTAATTTAAAAAATAATTTTAAAAAGAGTGAAAATGAAAGGTGGGCTGTGTTGGTGTCTAAAGAGAATGACTTCGTGTGCTATGTTACTCCCTCAAAGAAATCTGCTTTGAAGCCTGACATTATTCTTTAAGGATTCTGGAAATAACTTGTGCTTCCTTTTAATTTAACACCTTTTGTAAACTGGAATTAAGAGAGTCTAGCTTTATTCAGGTTATTCCTGAGGAATTCTCATTCAAGATTTTAGACCTGCAGTTAAGTAGTCAGTTATATCTCAGATTGAAATATACAAGCTAAATTGGATCCAGGAGTAAATTTTAAGTCTATCAAACTGAAGAAAAATGGTGTAAATAACTGTGGTCAACAGACCCAAGCCATCATGGTCCCTGGAATACACAGAAAATCATTATGGAGGTCTTAACCACAATCTGAATTACAATTTCATAATTCTTAGTTCTGAACCAGTTGTTACAGAGGAAATACTAAACAGATAGCATTTTAAAGATTGACTAAATTGAGGAAGTGTTAAAAATTTCCTTATTACATCATCATCTAAAAATTGCTTTACAGTATAACTGCAACAACCTCTGAAATTCCTAAGAAACTGTTTTTCCATCTATAAGGAGAGAAGAGGTTGATGGCAGATGTGCTGAGAAATTTATCTTTCTCAACAGAATGTCAAAATATGCTGGATTTTCTTTTTTTACCGCTTCTGTAGGCTTTTCAGTTATGCAAGCTGTGGAACATTCAGTATACTCTCTCTCTAACACTGGAGAAATATATGGAGGTACAGTGCAAAGGTTGGTAGAATAATAACTAATATTAGAGCATGCTGCTAAAATGGAATAAGGATACAAGTCCTCAGCTGCAAGTTCCCTCTTGGTTACTACCTACAGACAGAGCTAAACAAACTGCCTTGATAACAAATCCCTGGTTTGACACAGAGAAACAATGTATTCAAGTCTCAGACAATCAGGCAATCCCATTTACTTTTCCAAATGCCCAGTTTCCCAGCTTGCCTTGCAGCCGAGGTGGCCATGAGTCTCATTTACCATCAATGAGATGTAAGGGACATATGGAAGGAGGGAAACAGATGTAACCAGGTTTATAGATTTTATAGCAGAAAACTGAAGGAGTTCTCAAATGATAGAGCTCCCATTCATCACATACTAAACTGTAAGTGTGAATGGTGAGTACTCAAACATCTGAAAAATTGAAAAACAATGAATGTATTTTCTCTGTGACGTGAGAGGTAAAAATTCATCTGCGGAACAGGATGGGAGTGAAAAGAAGGTCATGTATTTGAAGGAAGTGTAAAGCTTCTATATAATCCTTTAAATTTTGTGTCCAGTGCTGGTCCAAGTTCTATTCATTCTATGGAGCATCACTCCTTCGCATTTCTTACTTGTGTACATGGCCACTCTGGGAAGCCAGATCCCACTTTCAGCATTGATGTGTTTCATTTGATTTGAAAAGTGTGACTTCCCTGATAGCTCAGCTGGTAAAGAATCTGCCTGCAATGCAAGAGACCCTGGGTTGATTTCTGGGTCAGGAAGATCCTCTGTAGAAGGGATGGGCTACCGACTCCGGTATTCTTGGGCTTCTCTGGTGGCTCAGATGGTAAAGAATCTGCCTGCAGTGCAGGAGACCTGGGTTCCCTGGGTTGGGAAGATACCCTGGAGGAAGGCATGGCAACCCACACCAGTATTCTTGCCTGGAGAATCCCCGTGGACAGAAGAGTCCAGTGGGCTACAGCCCATGGGGTCACAAAGAGTTGGACATGATTGAGTGATTAAGCACAGTAGAGTGGCAGATGAAGCAGAGTCATGTGGGTCCAGTGAAGTCATATTCAAGTATCAAAAACACTACGACTTGCACTCTAGTGGGCTTGATGGAGGCTGTGTCAAAGCCCAGAACTCATTTGGAAAGGCTGAAATTCGTGGCAGTATTGGTAGAGGAGGCAAATAGGAAGGCAGTCAGAGCTCTCTATGAAGCAGGCAACTAGGACTCAGAGGATAATGGGTGAAAGCAAATCTGAAGGGATGCAAAACCAAATGTAAAACATCCTATTTTCATCAACCCAGCCATCAGTCAAGTCTGATACAACCATAAAACTCCATCTAGAGTTGTTGTAAAGAGACGTAAAAGGCAGGGGAAGAAGTGAAGGGAAGCTTAAAAGAAGGGGAGGTTAAAGGAACAGAAAGAAATCATGCCACGTGATTACTCCTGTTACACAGATGCTCTCATTCAGACAGCAGCACAGAAATCCAGGAGGTCCGGAATTCGTTAATTTAGGACAAGATCAGAACTAAAATCAACAGTGATCTGGTCCCACCAGAGTGAGAGTAGGGTAGATAGAACATATAAGTTAGAGGAATCGTAGTCAAAGGTGGATTTAGACAATCTCCCAAATTCTTCCTAAATGTTAGGTGAAGGAGGGGTATTATACCACCTGGTTTATAATTTATAAGCAGGAAGAATATCAGAATAAACAACCTCAACTCTGCTTAATTTCCAAAGGGACAGACAAGGTACCACTTTTTTTAAAATATCCTCTGGATGTCAAAGAGTCAGACAAGACTGAGCGACTTTCACTTTACTGGATTCCATGGGGATTCTCTCATTCACATGAGAGTCTTTGTGGGCCCATGGACTTCCCAGGCTCCTCTGTCCATGGAATTCTCCAGGAAAGGAATACTGGAGCCATTTCCTTCTCCAGTGGATCTTCCTGACCAGGGGTCATATCTGGGCCTTCTGCATTGCAGGCAAGTTCTTTACCATCTGAACCACCAGGGAAGCCCAAGAATAACGAATCTCAATTATATTCAATTTCCAGAGGGACAGACAACATACCATTTTAAAAAATCATGCTCTGGATTCATGGAGAATCTTTCATTCATATGTCTGCACATTGCTATTGGCCCTTTTTTTTTTTTCTCTGAACTCTTCTGCTTCTCTATAGCTAAGATAATCTTTTATAGAGGGAGAGAAAACATAAAAGAAAAGACCAGTTCTCCAGTTCATGCTCCATTAGATAGTGTCATTTGAACATATAAGCTAAATTTATGGCACTTTTGTTCTCCCAGGGGAGCTGCCTGTCTATGAAGCTGTGGACCATCATCTGTTTCCCTATCAGACTGAGAGCACAAGTGTCTGCTTCCAGTCAGGTAGGAACCAGCACACCAGTTAATACTCTGAAGATGGCTGCAGTATGAGGTTTGATATAGCCACCATCTTTCTTCATTGTATCTTGCTATTTCTCTCCGCTCCTGTTCCACAGCTTCTACAGGTGCAATTGATATTTGAAGTAAAATACAGTTTATTTATTCCTGTCAACATCATCTTTCTTGTACAGATAAAGCATCTTCATTTCTAGAATATTGTTTTGAGACTTACTCATATTTATGAGATCACTCAGTGTCATCTGCAGATCTTAACTTAAACAAAGACATTCTCTTCCAAAGGAAGATTTACAAGAAGTCTGCCTAGAGGAAGTGAGATGCTCCAGATGACCCCTGAAAATCCCTGCCAGGTTGTGTTTTGAATTTCCCATAACATTTCATTATGTAAAACAGACCCATTAGCTGTGTTTACTCAGGCACATGGAAGAAAATTGAGAAAATTAAGTAAAATCCACTGTAACTTTTCAGTCAATGTTATTAAAGAAAAAGTGAGAAATGAGCTTGAGTTACCCAGGGTGTTTATTTTCATTGATCAAAGTCATAAAATAATTATTTCATTTTACCCTGCCAGATTAGTCATAAGTTCCTGACAGTTTTTATCTTAGGACAGACTGAAAGGGAAACATAGTAAAATGCTGTTAAAACTGACATCTGCTATGTTAGTTTTTAAATAAGGATCCATTAAGGGTCCCTTATTTAAAGTGAAAAAACACTTCCAAAAACTCATAATTTTTAAAGTGTAAATTAGATTACTGAGACTACAAAAACTTATTCAGTGATTAGTGACCAAGAAATGATCATCAAAAGAATACTAACTTTGCACCATAAAATAACAATATGGCTTTTGCTAGCCCTTAGTCAGAATCACAGCCACAATGCTGAGTTTCACAGAAGATGACAAAACAAGAGGTAAATAATATATGAAGCACCCTTTCTACCAGGGTCAAGTGAAAGAGACCTTTTGAAACATTTCTTAGAATGACTGAAAACTTACCCATGAATTTATTAATGAAATTTACAAAGGGAATGGGAACACAAAAGACCCTTAATAGTCAAGGCAATCCTGAGAAAGAAAAACACAGCTGGAGGAATCAGCGTCTCAGGCTTTAGACTATACTACAAGGCTACAATCATCAAAACAGTATGGCACTGGCACAAAACCAAAAATAGAACACAATGGAAAAGGATAGAAGGTTCAGAAATAAACTCATGCACTTATGGTCAATTATGACAACTATCTGTGACAAAGGAGGCAAGAATATACAATGGAAAAATACAGTCTCTTTAATAAGTGGTACTGGGAAACCTGGGCAGCTACAGGTAAATAAATGAAATTAGAACTCTCTCTCAAACCATATACAAAAATAACCTTGAAGTGGATCAAAGACCTATATGTAAGACTGGACACTATAACACTATTAGAGGAAAACATAGGCAAAACACTCTGACATTAACCACAGCAATGTCTTTTTTTGATCCACCTCCTAGAGTAGTGAAAATAAAAACAAAAATAAACAAATGAAACCTAATTAAAATTAAAACTTCTGTACAGCAAAGGAAACTACTGAATGTAAATAAAACAAAAATACAACCCATAGAATGGGAGAAAATATTTACAAACTAAGCAGTTGACAAGGGATTAATCTCCAAAATACAAAAACAGCTCAGGCAGCTCTATGTCAAAAAACAAAAAACACAATTAAAAAATGGGCAGAAGATCTAAATAGACATTTCTCCAAAAAAAGACATACAGATGGCCAAAAAGAACATGAAAGATGCTCTCCATCACTAATTATCATAAATATGCAAATAAAAACAACAATGAGGTTCTACCTCACACTGGTCAGAACAGCTATCATCAAAAAGTCCACAAACAATGAATGCTGGAGAAGGTGAGGAGATAAAGGAAACTTCTACACTGTTGGTGGGAATGTAAACTGGTACAGCTATTATGAAGAACAACATGGAGGTTCATTAAGAAGCTAAAAAAAAAACCCACCATATGATCCAGCAATCCTACTCCTGGGCATATATCCTGAGAAAACTATAATACTAACAGGTACATGCACTTCAGTGGACACTGCGCTGTTTACAATAGCCAAGACATGGAAGCCACCTAAATGTCCATTGACAGAAGAATGGGTAGAGATGTGGTACACACATCTAGTGAAATATTACTCAGCCATAAAAGGAATGCTGCTGCTGCTGCTAAGTCACTTCAGTCATGTCCGACTCTGTGTGACCCCATAGACGGAAGCCCACCAGGCTCCCCCATCTCTGGGATTCTCCAGGCAAGAACACTGGAGTGGGTTGCCATTTCCTTCTCCAATGTGTGAAAGTGAAAAGTGAAAATGAAGTCGCTCAGTCGTGTCCGACCCTTAGCGACCCCACGGACTGCAGCCTACCAGGCTCCTCCATCCATGGGAGTTTCTAGGCAAGAGTACTGGAGTGGCTTGCCATTGCCTTCTCCGGAATAAAAGGAATGAAATAATGTCATTTGCAGCAACACGGATGGACCTAGAGATTATCATAGTGAAGTAAGTCAAATAGAACAAGACAAATATGTATTTGACATCATATTTGATATCACATATGATATCACTTCGGAGAAGACAATGGCAAGCCACTCCAGTGTTCTTGCCTGGAGAATCCCAGGGACGGGGGAGCCTGGTGGGCTGCCGTCTATGGGGTCACACAGAGTCGGACACGACTGAAGTGACTTAGCAGCAGCAGAATGATATCACTTATATGTGGGATCTTAGAAGAATGCCACAAATGAACCTATTTATGAAACAGAAATGGAGTCACCAATGTAGAAAACCAACTTATGGTTACCAGGAGGAAAGGAGGATGAGTGATAAATTGGGAGACTGGGCATGACATAAACACACTACTATATATATAAAGTGAAAGTCGCTCAGTTCAGTTCAGTTCAGTCACTCAGTCGTGTCCGACTCTTTGTGACCCCATGAATCACAGCACGCCAGGCCTCCCTGTCCATCACCTGCTCAGTCGTGTCCAAATCTGCCACCCCAGAGACTATACAGTCCATGGAATTCTCCAGGCAAGAATATTGGAGAGGATAGCCATTCCTTTCTCCAAGGGATCTTCCCAACTCAGGGATCAAATCCAGGTCTCCTACATTGCAGGCAGATTCTTTACCAGCTGAGCCACAAGGGAAGCCTTGTATATATCTACTATATATAAAGTAGATAACAAATAAGGACCTATTGTATGCACCGGGAACTCTACTCAGTATTCTTTAATAACCCACATGGGAAAAGAATCTAAAAAAGAGTTGGATATATGTATATGTATAACTGATGTAATTTGCTATATAGCAGAAAGCAACATAATACTGTAAATCAATTATACTCCAATAAAAAGTTTAAAAAATAAAATTTATCAAGGCAAATGCAAGATAATTCTCATGATAGGAAAAAAGAAAATAATGTACATACAAAAAAAAAACAATTAGACTACTATGATTTGAGAAAGTGATTTAAGACAAAACCTAATTTTTCTTTTTCCATGGTTGATGTAGTATCAAGTCAAAAACCATGCTCATCATAATTTTCTATATATGGTACTAGCGAGGCTATTTACTTTCGGCTGAAGATCAGGAAACATTCCATGGCAATGAGATCTCTTAATCTGTGAAACATTATCTCAGGGAAAATGGTAGAGTCACTTTTACTGGCCACTCACTGTTTACTTAGAAATTAGAGTGGACAAAATATGATAAGATACATCATGGGAAGCAAATTCAGTTTAAAGAAAGAGGTATGAGATTTAAAACATTAAAAATGAAACAACTGCTGTTCAGTGCCCACTCTGTGGGGAAAAAAAATCATTCTAACACACTTCTTTAATATTCATATCCACTCTGGGAAAGGATGATATGAACATTTTGCAGATGAGAAAACTGAAGCTAAGAGCAGCTTGCTGAAATCAAGAGTTGTGAGTGACAGAGCTGGGGACTTGACCCATGTCTGTCTTATATCCTGATGGTTAATTTTATGTGCCAATATAACTAGGGCATAGGATGGCCACATCATTTAATTAAACATTATTCTGGGTGGGTCTACAAGGGTGCTTCTGGATGACTATTATACAGAATAACATTTTATCCGAGAGGCTGAGCAAATCAGTTTGCCCTCTCCAGTGTGGGCAGGTCTTATCCAATCTGTTTGAGGCCTGAACAGAACAGAAGATGGAATAAGAAAGAATTGGTTCTGTTTTTCAGCTGGGATATTGGTCTTTTGCACTTGGACTGGAACTTATACCATAAGCCTCTCCTGAGTTTGCAGAAGGCAGACTGTGGAACTTCTCAGCCTCCATAATCATATGATCTTATTTCTCAAAGTAAATCATATACACACACATATGTGTGTGTGTGTGTGTGTAGGGATATAGGGGCTATATATATATATAGGGCTTCCCTGGTGGCTCAGTGGTAGAGGATATACTTGCAATGAAGGAGACTCAGGTTTGATCCCTGGGTCAGGAAGATGCCCTGGAAAAGGAACTGGCAACCCACTCCAGTATTCTTGCCTGGAGAATTCCATTAACAAAGGAGCCTGGTAGGCTATAGTCCACGGGGTCACAAGAGAGTTGGACATGACTCAGTGACAAAACAACAACATCCTGTGGTCCAGTGGTTAAGACTCTGCTTTCACTACAGGGGGCATGAGTTTGATCCCTGGTCAGAAAACATGCCACACAGCTTGGCCAAAAAATTTTTTAAAAATTTAAAAAAGTTAACATTAATAATAATTATTATTTAATTAAAATAACTGAGGTAATGTTTGAAGGGATGGAAATCAGAGGAAGTAGAAGTGATTCATTTTGGAAAAAAGATAGAAGAAGGAGAAGATGAGTAAACACAGAGTCACTTAAGGCATTATCTCCAGGAAATCAAGAAGACATCAGCTGTGAATAAAAATGTCATGCTCAGGGACCTGAATAAAGTAGAATAGACTAGAATATGTAATGTCTGCATGGAAAAGGGGACAGAGGTGGAAAGATGAAACTGGATGCAAAAAAAGGAAAAGGACTGGCACTTACCTGGTGGTCCAATTACTGAGAATCTGCCTTCCAATGCAGGGGATGCGAGGTCGATCCCTGGTCAAGGATCGAACCTGCTGTGGAGATGTATGCTATGGAACACATGCATCCAAAGCATATATTAGCTACGGAGCAACGAAGTGCACATGCTGAAACTACCAAGACTGCACACCTTGAGCCCATGCTCCACAAGGAGAGAAGCCTGTGAGCTGCAATAGAGAAGTCTCCATGTGTCGCAACTAGAGAAAAGCCCATACACTGAAAGGAAGACCCAGTGCAACCAAAAAAACCCCCAGCCAACAAACAAACAAAAATGAGGAAAAGAATTGTTGTGTTGTGCAGCCCTAGGGGATTTGAGATGGGAACAAAGTTCTGCTTAGATGATATTTGCCACCAACCATCAGCTTCTTGGAAATAGAAAGGAGATGGTTTGATATTTCCTAGACTGACAAGGTTGTATCTTGTCACCCTGCTTATTTAACTTATATGCAGAGTACATCATGAGGAACGCTGCGCTGGAAGAAGCACAAACTGGAATCAAGATTGCTGGGAAAAATATCAATAACCTCAGATATGCAGATGACACCACCCTTATGGCAGAAAGTGAAGAGAAACTAAAAAGCCTCTTGATGAAAGTGAAAGAGGAGAGTGAAAAGGTTGGCTTGAAGCTCAGCATTCAGAAAACTAAGATCATGGCATCTGGTCCCATCACTTCATGGGAAATAGATGGGGAAATGGTGGAAGCAGTGTCAGACTTTGTTTTTTTGGGCTCCAAAATCACTGCGGATGCTGATTGCAGCCATGAAATTAAAAGACGTTTACTCCTTGGAAGGAAAGTTATGACCAACCTAGATAGCATATTAAAAAGCAGAGACATTACTTTGCCAACCAAGGTCCGTCTAGTCAAAGCAATGGTTTTTCCCGTGGTCATGTATGGATGTGAGAGTTGGACTGTGAAGAAGGCTGATCGCCGAAGAATTGATGCTTTTGAACTGTGGTGCTGGAGAAGACTCTTGAGAGTCCCTTGGACTGCAAGGAGATCCAACCAGTCCATTCTAGAGGAGATCAATCCTGGGTGTTCATTGGAAGGACTGATACTAAAACTGAAACTCCAAAACTTTGGCCACCTCATGCGATGAGTTGACTCACTGGAAAAGACTGATGCTGGGAGGGATTGGGGGTGGGAGGAGATGGGGACGACAGAGAATAAGATGGCTGGATGGCATCACCGACTCGATGGAGTTGAGTTTGTGTGAACTCCGGGAGCTGGTGATGGAGAGAGAGGCCTGGCGTGCTGTGATTCATGGGATTGCAAAGAGTTGGACACGACTGAGCGACTGAACTGAACTGAACTGAACTGAGACTGATGACTCAGAGGGCAACAAATGTGATCAAAATAGCAAGAGTACAAGTAAGAATAGAGTTGAACTCAAAAGTCAAGGATCCCAAGCTAGGAGGGAGACGACCGAATATAATTGGGACTGATATCATTGTTAATAATAATCCTAGAAAACTAGTTGGAGATATCAAGAAGCTGACTCTAAAATTTATACAGAAAAGCAAACACCTAGAATAGGCATTTAACACTGAAGAAAATGGGCTTCCCTGGTGGCTCAGAGAGTAAAGAATCTGCCTGCAATGCAGGAGACCCTAATTCAATCCCTGGGTGGGGTAGATTCCCTGGAGAAAGAAATGGCAACCCACTCCAGTACTCTGGGCTGGAAAATTCCATGGACAGAGGAGCCTGGTAGGCTGTAGTCCATGGGGTTGCAAAGAATTGGACCTGACTGAGTGACTTCATACTTTCTCTATTCTTTCTTTCACTGAAGAAGAAAGAGAGCTCATACTATCTGATCAAGATAGTCATGTTGACACAATAATCAAGATTGCATAGTACAGATAAAAGAAAAGACACATAAATCAAAGAAGAGAACACAGAACCGAGACATAGATTCACAAAAATATAGTCAACAGATCTTTGACAAAGGTGCACAGATAATTCATTGGAAATAAGATAGCCTTTCCAACAGATATGGCGGGAAAAATTGGATATAAGCAATATAATGACCTTAGACATAGACTGTATGACTTACTTCAGTTCAGTCACTCAGTCGTGTCCAACTCTGTGATGCCACAAATCACAGCACACCAGGCCTCCCTGTCCATCACCAAGTCCCGGAGTTTACCCAAACTCATGTCCATCGAGTCAGTGATGCCATCTAGCCATCTCATTCTCTGTCGTCCCCTTCACCTACCCCCAATCCCTCCCAGCATCAGAGTCTTCTCCAGTGAGTCAACTCTTCGCATGAGGTGGCCAAAGTTTTGGAGTTTCAGCTTCAGCATCAGTCCTTCCAACGAACACCCAGGACTGATCTCCTTTAGGATGGACTGGTTGGATCTCCTTGCAGTCCAAGGGACTCTCAATGTCTTCTCCAACACCACAGTTCAAAAGCATCAATTCTTCAACGCTCAGCTTTCTTCACAGTCCAACTCTCACATCCATACATGACCACTGGAAAAACCATAGCCTTGACTAGACAGACCTTTGTTGGCAAAGTTATGTCTCTGCTTTTTAATATACTATCAAGGTTGGTCATAACTTTCCTTCCAAGGAGTAAGCGTCTTTGAATTTCATGGCTGCAATCACCATCTGCAGTGATTTTGGAGCCCAGAAAAATAAAGTCAGCCACGGTTTCCACTGTTTCCACATCTATTTGCCATGAAGTGATGGGACCAGATGCCATGATCTTAGTTTTCTGAATGTTGAGCTTCAAGCCAACTTTTTCACTCTCCTCTTTCACTTTCATCAAGAGAGCTTTTAGTTCCTCTTCACTTTCTGCCATAAGGGTGGTATCATCTGCATATCTGAGGTTATTGATATTTCTCCCGACAATCTTGATTCCATGCTTGTGCTTCCTCCAGCCCAGTGTTTCTAATGATGTACTCTGCATATAAGTTAAATAAGCAGGGTGACAATATACAGCCTTGACGTACTCCTTTTCCTATTTGGAACCAGTCTGTTGTTCCATGTCCAGTTCTAACTCTTGTTTCCTGACCTGCATACAGGTTTCTCAAGAGGCAGATCAGGTGGTCTGGTATTCCTATCTCTTTCAGAATTGTCCGCAGTTTTTTGTGATCCACACAGTCAAAGGCTTGGCATAGTCAATAAAGCAGAAATAGATGTTTTCCTGGAACTCTCTTGCTTTTTCGATGATCCAGCAGAAGTTGGCAATTTGATCTCTGGTTCCTCTGTCTTTTCTAAATTCAGCTTGAACATCTGGAAGTTCACAGTTCATGTATTGCTGAATCCTGGCTTGGAGAATTTTGAGCATGACTACTAGCGTGTGAGATGAGTGTAATTGTGCAGTAGTTTGAGCATTCTTTGGCATTTCCTTTCTTTGTGATTGGAATGAAAACTGACCTTTTCTAGTCCTGTGGCCACTGCTGAGTTTTCCAAATCTGCTGGCATATTGAGTGCAGCATTTCATAGCATCGTCTTTCAGGATTTGAAATAGCTCAACTGGAATTCTATTACCTCCACTAGCTTTGTTTGTAGTGATGCTTTCTAAGGCCTACTTGACTTCACATTCCAGGATGTCTGGCTCTAGGTGAGTGATCACACCATCATGATTATCTGGGTCGTGAAGATCTTTTTTGTACAGTTCTTCTGTGTATTCTTGGCACCTCTTCTTAATATATTCTGCTTCTGTTCATTTGACTTATTTCAAATGAACCCTAAATATTACATAACTGTGAAATGCAAAATATAAAACTTTTAGAAGAAAATAAGAGAAAAATCTCCATTTGATCTTGAGTTTGGTGATGATTTTTTAGATGAAACACTAAAAGTATGACTCATGGAGGAAAAATTACTAATTTGTACTTTTTAAAGTTAAAAACTTCCTTTCTGCAAAAGACACTGTTAAAGAATGAAAAAACAAGCTGTAAACCAGCAGAAAATATTTTTGCAACACATCTAGTCAAAATATACAATGCACTTGTAAAATTCAGCAACAGAAAACCGAACATCCTGTTAAAATGGGAAATCTCAGCTCAGACACCTTATCAGAATATGCAAGTAGTAAATAAGCATATGAAAAGATGTCTCACATTTGTCATTAGAAATATGCTAATGAAAACAACAGTGAGTTATGGCTATTTTAGACTTGTTTGATTGGATTAAATTTTTTAAAACCCGACCATATCCACTGGTATTCATTTCTGGTGGAAATGCAAAATGGTACAGTCACTTTGGAAAATAGTGTGGAAAATTCTTTCAAAGCTAAACATAATCTTTTACAACCCACCCAGCCGATTTGAAAACTTTATTTCACACAAAATTATGCATGTAATTTTTATAGGACTTTTTTTCATAATCATCAAAACTAGAAGTAACCAAGATGTCTTGTAATGGGTGGACAGAAAAACTGTGGTACATCCATGCAATGGAATATTATTCAGTGATAAAAAAGAAATGAACTATCAAGTCATGAAAAGACATGGAAGAACCTTAAATACATATTGGTGAGTGAAAGAGACTAAACTGAATGAAAGAAGTCTAAAAAGGCTACATACTATACGACTCCAGCCATGTGACATTCTTGGAAAGGTGAAACTGGAGAGATGGTAAATAAATCAGTGGTTGCTAAGGGCTCAGGGTTATGAGGAGAGACGAATAGGGGAAATACAGGGGACTTGTTAGTGTGGCAAATGATAATGTAATGATAAATACAGACATTATACACTTGTTAGAATGCATCAAAAGTCACAGCAGAAAAAGTGAACATTAATTAATGCAAGTTCAAAAAATTATTTAGGAGGTTGAGGATTCTGGATTCGATGCTGATTGTGACAAAAGAATCTAACTATATTACAACTGTAGGAGGCAATCTAATTGAAATAGAAAAGAATTAAAAGATATTGACCTAAGTAACTTCAGAAATGTGCTCAGTCACTCAGTCGTGTCCAACTCTTTGCGACCCCATGGACTGTAGCCCACCAGGCTCCTCTGTCCACGGGATTCTCCAGGCAAGAATACTGGAGTGGGTTGCCATTTCCTACTTTAGAAATGATTTGATGATTTTCTAGGCTAAAGGCAAAAGGAACTGCATATAAGCACTCTCTAGTTAATGAAGTTATTTTTCAAAGGGGTACAGGTTAACAGTTCTGAAACCACTATACATATATACTGGAATAAACAATTACATAAGTGGATGGCAGGGAATGGGAACCAAGTTTTTCACTGTGGGAGTGAGAGGTTACAGGTAAGCAAGAGGGAGAAGGTTAGAATGATCCATGTGGTATTAGATGATTACTCATGTTAGCTTAATATGATACTAATGAATGTGACATATGTAAAAATATTTATAGATACATGTGTACTCAAAGATTAGTATGGATAGATATTTCCTTCCTTGCTTATAAAAAGAAACCAGGCTCCTTGGAGAAGACTGATTCTAGGACTGGGTTAGGGAATAAATATGAGCCTCAAGCATGTCATAGTGCCAGAAGGTAAAGTATTACTAAAACGTTTTAAATAAGCAATGGTGTAGGTTTACCAGTGGGATATGGGGGACAAATGAAAGAGCCCCCAATGGCCAAAGCAATAATAATTTGAGGAAAAAAAAAGTCAAGCAGCACTGGCTTATAAAGCAACTTTTAAAATAAATCTTCAGGAAGCCATTCTGATGTAAATAAGTGATCAAATTATTAAATAAGTACAGGAAAGGGAAAAAATAGGTGTTGCAGAAGAATTCCACATAATTTTTTTCCACATAATTTTATATAGATGCTTTGTCCTTAAGAGAAGGAACATAACTTCTCGGTTCATTAAGTGTGGGATATGCATGGTGAAGGCTTCCCAGGTGGCTCAGGAGTAAAGAATCTACCTGCCACTGCAGGAGATGCAGGAGATGTGGGTTCAGTCTCTAGGTTGGGAAGAACCCCTGCAGTAAGAAATGGCCACATACTCCAGTATCCTTGCCTGGAGTATTCGATGAGCAGAGGAGCCTGGTGGGCTACAGTCCATGGGGTCACAAAGAGTTGGATATGACTGAGCACGCACATGCATACTTCTTTCCCAAAGAGTACAGTGTAAAGAGGGTCAGGTGGTGTGAAAGCAACTTTACAGAGAAGAAACCTGATAAACGCTACCTCTCCCAGGTTTGTCAAAGTTAACATCAACAGTGCTAACTCATGTCAAGCATGCCTCTTGATATGATATGATGAAAATGGCTATTTATCTGTGTGCTCTTCCTTAAAACTCTTCACTTTAGTCAAATCATAGAAGAAAAAAAAAAAACAATAAAGGGACATTTTACAAAGTACCTGACTAGAATAACTCAAGGTCAAATTTTTCAGAGTCATCAAAAACAATAAAAGTCAGAGAAAATGTCACAGTCAAGAATTGCCTAAATAGACATAATGAGTAAATGTAATGTGATACCCTGGATAGAATTCTGAAACAGAAAAAGGACATTAAGTAAAAACTAAGGAAACCTGAAAATATATGGACTTGTTCATTGGAAGGACTGATGCTAAAGCTGAAACCCCAATACTTTGGTCACCTCATGCGACGAGTTGACTCACTGGAAAAGACTCTGATGCTGGGAGGGATTGGGGTCAGGAGGAGAAGGGGACAACAGAGAATGAGATGGCTGGATGGCATCACCGACTCGATGGACATGAGTTTGAGTGAACTCCGGGAGTTGGTGATGGACAGGGAGGCCTGGCGTGCTGTGATTCATGGGGTTGCAAAGAGTCGGACACGACTGAACGACTGAACTGAACTACCTAGGTCTCCTGCATTGCAGGGTGATTCTTTACCAGCTGAGCCATCAGGGAAGCCCAATGATAACATATTGATATTGGTTTATTATTTGTGACAAATGTATCACATTAAGATGTAAATAATAAGAAAAGCTGTATGTGGGGTATTTGTGAATTCTTTGTACTGTCTGCAAATTTTCTACAAATTTAAATATATACTCTATAATACATGTGTGAAAGTGAAAATTAAGTTGCTCAGTCGTGTCTGACTCTGCGACCTGGTAGACTATAGCCCACCAGGCTCCTCCATCCATGGGATTCTCCAGGCAAGAATACTGGAGTGGGTTGCCATTTCCTTCTCCAGCAGATCTTCCTGACCCAAGGATCGAACTGGGGTCTCCTGCTTTGCGCAGCTTAGCAGCAGCAGCATTACAGACAGATAGATTCTTTACTCTTTGAGCTACCAGGGAAGCCCAGTATATGTAAAATGGTCTATTTAAAATAAGCATCAGGTTTAACATTAAAACCTTATCATCTTTGGTCAAAAGTCATTTTCTCACTCTCAACTGAGTCATTTATGTCAGAAAACTAGATATTTTCTTGATTCTTTCCTTCCTTCATCTGCTCATTTAAATAATCACTGAGTTTGGTCAATTATTCTTCCTTTATAATTTACAAATTAGTTTCTACTTCATTCCCACTGCTTTAGTCCAGTATTTTTCACCAAACACCTCAAGAGATTTATATTTAATGTCCCAGTTTCTTCTTTTTTGTCCCACTTTAGTTCATTGTGTCATGCTATAACTAGTGAAATTTCAGTGAAACCAAAATGATTATTTTTCTTTAGTGCTTAAAATTCTTACTGACATCCCTGTGTCTCCATCATGGAAGCCTAACAGAATAATCACATCATAGCAGGCCTTTGGTGAAAACCTTTGCTACTTTTTCAGCATCATCTCTAAGCCTTCTACACTTATTCCAGGATATTAGATATTCTTCTTTCCCCTAGTTTTCTGGGTGTACTTCAGTGAAAACAGTATTGCATAGTATTTTTGTGTCATTTGTTGAACTCACATACACTCACCTTGGGGGCTTCCCTGGTAGCTCAACTTGTAAAGAATCCACCTGCAATTCAGGAAACCCCACTTTAATTCCTGGGTCAAAAGTTCCCCTGGAAAAGGGATAGGCTACCCACTCCAGTATTCTTGGACTTCCCTGGTGGCTCAGATGGTAAAGAGTCCATCTACAATGCCGGAGACCTAGGTTCGATCTCTGGATTGGGAAGATCTCCTGAAGAAGGGCATTGCAACCCATTCCAGTATTCTTGCCTGGAGAATCCCACGGACAGAGGAGCCTGGCAGGGTACAAGTCCATAGGGTCTCAAAGAGTCAGAAACAACTAAGCACAGCACACTCATTTTGAACCCTTTGAGGAAAAGGACAGCATTTTTCTCTCTGAATTCTTAGAGTCTAGCAAAGCATCTGGATGTAATATCCAGCAAACATCTGTTTAAGAAGTTCTACAGCTTAAGTCCTGAAACCATAGCTGGCCCTAAATAAGCTGCCTTTTTTCTTTTAGAAGGAATATGGTGTATATTTGAGGTAAGGAAGAGGGAGGTGATAATATCTGTTAAGCAAATATCACATGCTAGGTATTAGGATGGGAGATGCATATGTAGAGATAAATTAATCCATTGACTATATTAAATACCATTTGAAACTGACAGTTCTGAGGCTTGGATGGAGGAAGCTACACTGGGCAAAAGTTTTAAAGTTTAGAGGCATGACTCTTGCCTTGAATTCAGGAACAATCAAGATATAAATGCAAGAGCCTGACAGACCTAAACAAACAGAACTCCATGGCTATAAGGCTGAAACTTTGGATTTTATGCACAAATAGAGTCAGATATGCAAAGCTGAAGAAACTACCAGAACCGCTGCTTCAACACATCAAATGTCCCCACCATTGCCATAAATTTGGGGAACAAAGATGAGTTTCAGAAAATGAGACCTCCCGTAACATCAGTAAGGAACTAAGCTTTCTGGGATATCAGACACTACTGAGCATGGAGGGATTTTTCCTAGGACAGTATATGTATTATGATTTGTTGAGATTGACTGAAGAAAAAGGATGATCCCTATGGCACTACATATTTTACCTGAAAATACAGTTTACAGAGTTCTCTTTTAAGTTTTTTATGAAAAAAAAAATACAGTACAGGATATAGACAATCAAAACTGGATTTTTTAAAAACATAATTGCTTTGAATTCAAAGCCAAAGATACCCATTTCAAATTCATGTCTAAGTTAATTCATTAACTCTTGTGTTAGCTCTGTATTAACAATGAACTCAAAACATTATTGACAGATTGCAAACAACTCTTTGGCAGTACTGAGTTCTTCACGTTCTTCTACAGTGAGTTCCTAAATGCTATCAATTACAATTGAATTTGTCTTCATATTTGTTCATGTAAGAAAACTGTAAAATCATTATTCATTATCATATAATGACAAGTTTCAATTTCAACTTAAAATCTTGTACCTAACTAGGTCACGGACAAGCTTTCCCTCCCTTGCTTAGAACTTCAAATAGCTCGTTCATATGAAGTGTGAAAATGTAACTTACAGTGCCATAGATAAACCAGTCTTGTCAATGTGGATGCAAGTATTAAAGGAGAATGATTTTTCAGTTATAGGAAATATTTACATTTTTACATAATTATTTATGTATCAAATAATACTTTTGGGACACCTAAAGTATATGAATATACTTTTCCAACTGTGAATTACATAGAATCCCCTCATCTATTCCTCATAAAAACTGAGCATCCAAATATGGTGTACTGTAAGTAAAAAGTACACTTAGTAAGAAGAAAACAACCTAAAATATCTCAATATATTTTATATTGATTGTGTGATGGAATTATCATGCTATATGAAGAATATTATGAAAATTTTCAAAAAATTGAATGAAAAAATAAAAGTTTAAAAGTTTTAGAGACAAATGATAGAAAATAAAGTAGTTCTAATAAATTCACAATTGAGGTCTGAAGGAGACATACTAGAGAAATTGACTAGACATACATAAAGGAATGAACTAAAATAACTTATGTGTATAATAAAAAATTCATTACATAAATGAAGATGACATTCTTTCAAAGATACTTCAACAATGAAGAAAGAAAACTTAAGGAAGCCATAGAAAAATATCAAATCATTCGTGGAGGGGAAAGCAGACTGGCCTTTTGTTTTTCTCCACTGCAACGTTCAACAGTAGAAGGCTAAAGAATAATAATTATCTTGAAAATGGCAGATACAGTCCCTGCCCTGGGGGTTCATAATAGAACCTAGATAGGCAGGAAAATCTGAACAAACCATGCCAGTGAGCACGAGGCTTTGCAGCTTACACCAATCTATGAATTTCTCTTCTTTTTCACTGTATTTCTTCCCCTTTATTCTTATAAAACATTGTATATCAAGTAAATACATTACTGAATTTATTTTTCAGATTTCTCACTGAGAGTTTAAACGAATCACAGCTTCGTCTGTAAAAGATTCCTTTAGCATCATTTAGCCGAGATCACTGACAATTCTTCACAGGTAATTGGAGATTAAATTTGTAAATACTTATATTAAAAAAAAAAATTTCAAGTATAAAAGAGTACAAGACACTCAAGAAAGATTCAATTCAGTTCAGTTTGTTACCCAGTCGTGTCAGACTCTTTGCGACCACATGAACTGCAGCACACCAGGCTTCCCTGTCCATCACCAACTCCTGGAGTTTACTCAAACTCGTGCCAATTAAGTCAGTGATGCCATCCAACCATCTCATCCTCTGTCACCCCCTTCTCCTCCCTCCTTCAATCTTTCCCAGCATCAGGGTATTTTCCAAGGTGTCAGTTCTTTACATCAGGTGGCCAAAATATTGGAGTTTCAGCTTCAGCATCAGCCCTTCCAATGAACACACAGGACTGATCTCCTTTAGGATGGGCTGGTTTGATGTCCTTGCAGTCCAAGGGACTCTCAAGAGTCTTCTCCAACACCAAAGTTCAAAAGCATTAATTCTTTGGTGCTCATCTTTCTTTATAGTCCAACTCTCACATCCATACATGACCACTGGAAAAACCATAGCTTTGACTAGATAGACCTTTGTTGCCAAAGTAATAGCTTTGCTTTCTAATATGCTGTCTAGGTTGCTCATAACTTTTCTTCCTAAGAGCACATGTCTTTCGATTTCATGGCTGCAGTCACCATCTCTAGTGATTTTGGGGCCCCACAAAAATAAAGTCTGTCACTGTTGGCCTTGTTTCTCCATCTATTTGCCATGAAATGATGGGACCACATGCCATGATCTTAGTTTTCTGAAGGTTGAGTTTTAAGCCAACTTGATCACTCTCCTCATTCACTTTCCTAAAGAGGCTCTCTAGCTCTTCACTTTTTGCGATAAAGGTGGTGTCATCTGCATATCTGAGGTTATTGGTATTTCTCCTGGCAATCTTGATTCCAGCTTGTGCTTCATCCAGTCCAGCATTTCTCAGGATATATTCTGCATATAAGTTAAATAAGCCAGGTTATAATATACAGCCTTGACATACTCCTTTCACAATTTGAAGCCAGTCTGTCATTCCATGTACAGTTCTAATTGTTGCTTCTTGACCTACATACAGATTTCTCATGAGGCAACATAAACGTTTTAATATATAGTGAAACGTGAACTGTGAACTTCCAGATGTTAAAGCTGGTTTTAGAAAAGGCGGAGGAACAAGAGATCAAATTGCCAACATCTTCTGGATCATCGAAAAAACAAGAGTTCAGAAAAAGCAGAAATAGATATTTCTGCTTTATTGACTATGCCGAAGCCTTTGACTGTGTGGATCACAATAAACTGTGGAAAATTCTGAAAGAGATGGGAATATCAGACCACCTGACCTGCCTCTTGAGAAACCTGTATGCAGGTCAGGAAGCAGATGTTAGAACTGAACATGGAACAACAGACTGGTTCCAAATAGGAAAAGGAGTACATCAAGGCTGTCTATTGTCACCCTGCTTATTTCACTTATATGCAGAGTACATCATGAGAAATGCTGGGCTGGAGGAAGCACAAACTGGAATCAAGATTGCCAGGAAAAATACCAATAACCTCAGATATGCAGATGACACCACCCTTATGGCAGAAAGTGAAGAGGAACTAAAAAGCCTCTTGATGAAAGTGAAAGAGGAGAGTGAAAAGGTTGGCTTGAAGCTCAACATTCAGAAAACTAAGATCATGGCATCTGGTCCCAGCACTTTATGGCAAATAGATGTGGAAACAGTGGAAACACTGGCTGACTTTATTTATGGGGCTTCAAAATCACTGCAGATGGTGATTGCAGCCATAAAATTCAAAGACGCTTACTCCTTGGAAGGAAAGTTATGACCAACCTAGATAGCATATTAAAAAGCAGAGACATTACTTTGTCAACAAAGGTCAGCCTAGTCAAGGCTATGGCTTATTCAGTGGTCTGGTATGGATGTGAGAGTTGGACTATAAAGAAATTTGAGCACCAAAGAATTGATGCTTTTGAACTGGGGTGTTGGAGAAGACTCTTGATAGTCCCTTGGACTGCAAGGAGATCCAACCAGTCCATCCTAAAGGAGATCAGTCCTGGGTGTTCATTGGAAGGACTGATGGTGAAGCTGAAACTCCAATACTTTGGCTACCTGATGTGAAGAGCTGACTCACTGTTAATGACCCTGATGCTCGGAAAGATTTAGGGCAGGAGGAGAAGGTGACGACAGAGGATGAGATGGTTGGATGGCATCACCGACTTAATGGACATGGGTTTGGGTGGACTCTGGGACTTGGTGATTGACAGGGAGACCTGGCGTGCTGCAGTTCATGGGGTCGCAAAGAGTCAGACACGACTGAGCGACTGAACTGAACTGAACCTTATAAAAGACTCTAGCAAAAACTCGGGAAATACTACTTCTATGAGTAAGCACTTCTTGAGAAAGTTACCATAGTCAAGCTTCAGTCAGTCAAGAGACAAACAGAGAAATCCTACCAAAGAAACTGACTGTGAGAACCAAGGTTAAATAGATGTTGGGAGTGAAGTGAAAGGAAAAAAACATATATATATAACCTTTTGTTCGGAAAATCTAGAAATGATGGAACTAAAGAAAATTGGTGGGCAAAGAGTAGGGGAGGTCTGAAGGTTAAGTAAGTTTACTGATGACCTCATCTGTAATCTCTGGAGTCAAAGGATATCATTTAACGCTAGCAGATCAATTAATACATATTTAATCATATTTAACAGTACAAAAGTAAATATGAAGAAAGATAGCACTGTTGACTAAAGTCAGTCCATGGAGAAAGAGAGAGAGAAGTGGAAATATGTGATTTTAGCCTTGCTTATAGTAGAGAATTAACAGAAACTGTCTAAGAAAACATTAAACCCAAAATGTATACATCAAAATAGAAACAGACTTACAGATAAAAGCAAAGTAGTGGTTACCATTTGGGAGAAGGAAGTGGGGACAGGCATGGGATTAAGAGATATAAACTGCTGCATATAAAACAGATAAGCAACAAGGATATATTATACAGCACAGGGAAATATAGCCATTGTTTTGCAATGACATTAGATAGGATATAATCCATAAAAATAGTGAATCACTATGTTGTACACCTGAAACTAATAAAATTCTGTAAATCAACTGCACTATAATTAAAAAAAAAGACATACTAAACCAGTGGCTCTAAGAATGCTACCTGTGGACATAAAGGAGTCCTGTCAAGAGTTTGAGGAGGTTTATGAGATCATAAACCAAAATCACTGAAGACGGTGACTGCAGTCACAAAATTAAAAGACACACTCCTTGGAAGAAAAGCTGTGATAAACCTAGACAGCATATTAAAAAGCAGAGACATCACTTTGTAGTTATGTACAGATGTGCAAGTTGAACCATAAGGAAGGCTGAGCACTGAAGAATAGATGCTTTCAAACTGTGATGCTGGAGAAGACTCTTGAGAGTCCCTTGGACAGCAAGGAGATCAAACCAGTCAATCCTAAAGGAAATCAACCCTGAATATTCATTGGATGGACTGATGCAAAAGCTCCAATACTTAAGCCACCTGATGTGAAGCGTCAACTCATTTGAAAATACCTTGATGCTGGGCAAGATTGAAGGCAGGAGAAGGGGACAACAGAGGATGAGATGGTTGGAAGGCATCACCGACTCAATGGATGTGACTTTGAGCAAACTCCAGGAGACAGTGAAGGACAGGAAAGCCTGGTGTGCTGCAGTCCATGGGGTCACAAAGAGTCAGAACAACAACAATGAGATCAAAAGTATTTGCATAATGATGCTAAAATGTTATTTGTCCCTTTCACTGTGCAGAGAATTGTACTAATGTTGCCAAATAATAATAGTAAAATTGTTTTCATTTTAGAAGAAATCAAATCAATGACACACTTGTAATAGTAGTCACTGCAGTCTTCACTGTCATAACACTTAAAAAATACTTATTGCTTTATAGAAGTATATCCTCTTTGAAGAGGTAAAAATTCTTAATTTTATTATGGCTCAATCCTGGAAGAAACATCTTTGAAAAATCCTGAGTAATAAAATAGAAGGTATGCAGACCACTTTGGCTGCTCACCTAACTTTGATGACTGTCTCAAGAAAAAGCAGTTCTTCCCTGATAGCTCAGTTGGTAAAGAATCTGCCTGCAATGCAGGAGACCCATTTTCAATTCCTGGGTCAGGAAGTTTGACTAGAGAAGGGATAGGCTACCCACTCCGGTATTCTTGGACTTTCCTCATGGCTCAGCTGGTAAAGAATCCACCTGTAATGCGGGAGACCCAGGTTTGATCTCTGTGTAGGGAAGAACTCCTGGAAAAGGGAAAGGCTACCCAATACCCAGTATTCTGGCCTGGAGAATTCCATGGACTGTATAGTCCATGGGGTCACAAAGAGTCGGAGATGACTGAGCAACTTTCACTTTTCAATTGTTTCAGCTGTGAGTGAAACCAGCTGTTTTTTTCATGAAACATCATTTTTACTTGAAAGAATAATTGACAACCTGTGGTTAACCTGATTTCAGTATTTAGCAGATGTGACTTAGAAAATGAACAAAGCTAGCTTACCAGCTCACGAAAAATCAGTGAAAAGCAAAAGTCAGAATCTTGGAAAAAATTGTCTCTGCAATTTCAAGCTTGACAGTTTTCTAATTCTTGAATTTCTTTTTGGTAATGAGAACAGTGATGATGCTAATAAATCTTTTACAATAATTGTTAAAATATTTCAGTATTTGGAAGATCTGTGTAAGTCAGTGAACCAATATTTTCCAAATGATTAACACAGCATTTTGTAGAAAGGTGCATAGGCAAATGGTCCATTTGAAGTGCAACATAAATTTTAATGCAACCGAATACCAAAACTTTATTGATATGGTTTATGTTCCAACTTGTGATATAATACCTTAAAAACTACTAGTTGCTGAGTTTTAGTGAAATGTCAAAGAAGGATATTGACAATATTCTGAAAAATATGCTAAAAAGCTTGGTATTTTCCAGCTGCAAATCTGTATGAAACCAGATTTTCTACATATACTTCAACCGAAACAATACAATATAACAGGTTGAATACAGAAGCATATATGAAACTTCAGCTGTATTTTATTAATCCAGGCATTGACATTATTTGCAAAATGTGTAAAATGCCAACCTTCTCATGAGTAATTTGTTTTGAAAAATTATATTTATAAATATTTATGTATTTATGTTTTGTTGTTATATTTATGTTAGTATAATGAGTTTATTAATGTTACTTTGAAATAAGATGAATACTTTAAAAATATCTCAGCTCTAATATCTAATACAGGAAACATGGGTAGGAATAGCTCACATAAACATGGACTCTTTGGGGTTTTAAGTACTTCTTAAGATCATAAAACAAATTCTGAGACAAAAAAGTTAGAGAATTAAAGTATGTTATATAGCTTGACAATTTAAAAGCCTACCTTGGAAAAAATCCTTTAAAATGTAGGATTAAATGGACTCACTTTATCATGCACTGCAGGCAGATTCTGTATTGTTGGAGCCAGCAGGGCAGCCACTTAGTATTATTAAATATTTCTTAAATACATTTGAAACCTTGCATTATACATCTGCTGGATATAGAAATCTAGGAAAATTTGTACTACCTTTTATGACTTTCATGTTTTCTAATAAGAAATTCATCCTCATTGAAATCACTATTCCCTTATAGGCAAAGTATTATTCTGCTGTTTTCAATAATTTTTTCTTTGTCTTTAGTTTCCAAAAATTTGATCATGTGTCTTGATGTGGACTTTCTTGAGCTTATCGTATTTAGAAGTTATGCAGCTTCCTGATTCTGTAGGTTATGTCTTTTGCCAAATTTGGGAAGTTTTCAGCTATTGAAAAGTATCTTGAAGTACTTTACAGCCCTGTTTTCTTCCCCCTCTTATAGCAGGACTCCAATGACATGAATGTTACTATAGTCTAACAGGTTCCTGAGGCTCTGATCAAATTCTTTTCAGTCTGTTTTCTCTCTGTTTTTTGAGACTTAGTAATTTCTGTTGTTCTGTAGTCAATTTCACATGTTCTTTCCTTCCACCTTCTTTCTGCTATTGAGCTCATTTGTCACCCTGTTTATTTAGGTTATATGCAGAGTACATCATGTGAAATTCCAGGCTGGATGAAGCACAAACTGGAATCCCTTATGGCAGAAAGTAAAGAGGAACTGAGGAGCGGCTTGATGAAAGTGAAAGAGGAGAGTGATAAAGTTGGCATAAAACTTAACATTCAGAAAACTAAGATCATGACATGTTTTCCCATCATTTCATGGGAAATAGATGGGGAAACAAGGCAAACAGTAACAGACTTTATTTTTGTGGGGCGCCAAAATCACTAGAGATGGTGACTGCAGCCATGAAATTAAAAGACACTTGCTCCTAGGAAGAAAAGATATGACCAACCTAGATAGCATATTAAAAAGCAAAGACATTACTTTGCCAACAAAAGTCTGTCTAGTCAAAGCTATGGTTTTTCCAGTCGTCATGTATGGATGTGAGAGTTGGACTATAAAGAAAGCTGAACACAAAAGAATTGATGCTTCTGAACTGTGGTGTTGGAGAAGACTCTTGAGAGTCCCTTGGACTGCAAGGACATCAAACCAGCCCATCCTAAAGGAAATCAGTCCTGAATATTCATTGGATGTACGGATTCTGAAGCTGAAGCTCCAATACTTTAGCAGCTTGATGTTGGGCAAGATTGAAGACAGGAAGAGAAGGGGACAACAGAGGATGAGATGGTTGGATGGCATCACTGACTCAATGGCCAGAAGTTTGAGCAAGCTCCAAGAGATGGTGAAGGACAGGGAAACCTGGCATGCTGCAGTCCATGGGGTCACAAAAAGTCAGACAGGATTGAGCGATTGAACTGCACTGAACTGAGTTTTAATCATAGTTATTGTGTTTCTTCAACTCTAAACTTTTCACTTGGCTCTTCTTTCTAACTCCAACTTCTGTGCTGAAATATTCTATTTGTTTGCTAAGACATTCTATTTTTTTTTATAATTTGTACATGTTCATAATTACTTGTTGCAACATTTTTAAATGACTACTTTAAAACATTTGTCAGATAATTCTAACACCTCTGTCATTTTAGTCTTATCTACTGATTGCTTTTTCATTCAAGTTGGGATTTTTCTGGTTCCTGGTACAATGTGATTTTCTACTGAAACCTGGACATTTGGGTATTATGTTATAAGGCTCTACATATCATCTAAAATTTCTGTTTTCGTTAGCTTTCTTTTACAGAACTCAAGCAGAGAAAGGGGAAAAGACACCTCTACTGGTGTAGGTAAAGTCCAGATTCTCATTCATTCTCTGTTGACACCAGAGGGGAGAAGAGGCTCTTTGTTAAGGAAGGTATTAGTGGGAGTTCTGTTTCCACATTAAGCCTTTGCTGATACCATCTAGATGGGAGGGGTAGACTATTTACTGCTTGGTGAGGGTGACTCCTGGTTGGTTCTTCAGTGGGCCTACTTTGATACCATGGGTCATGGAGAAGAGGTGGGTTGAGGATCATCAGCTTTTGCAGGAATAGGTAGAGGTAGAGTCACAGTTTTTTCTGTGATATTTGGCTAGTGTTAAAGGGTTATTGTCTAAACATTTTCTGTTTTGTCCCCTTCCTGGTTATCTGGCTAGAGAGAGTAGGCTTTTGTTGGGGCTTGCTTTTTGTCTATGCCTACTGACATTTGAGTTTTCTGCTTTTCCAGTTCCATGCCTGATTTATATGAGCCAAAAATAAAACCCAAGGAATTTATCACTAAGTTGTTCTTTGGGTCCCAAGTTCTGCAGTTGTCTTCTCTTTTCAGAGTCTTCTCATGTTTATCTTATACAAAATGCCCAAGATTTCTAGATGTTCTTTGAAGGGGGAATAAGGAAAAGTAAATCTGTTTCATCTTCTCAGGAGTAGAAGCCTCCAAAAGATGGATTTTTTTTTTTAATATCAAGGAGTAGTACAAGGTAGTCAAATAGAAAAATAAAGTTGGATAAATATCTTCTTGTGCATGTACATGTGCTTAGTCGTGGCAGACTCTTTGCAAATCCATGGACAGAGAACCTGGCAGGCTACAATCCATTGATTTTCCCAGGCAGAATACAGGAGTAGGGTGCCATTTCCTTCTCCTCGGGATCTTCCCAACCCAACTGAAGGATTGAATCTAAGTCTCTTTCATTGGCAGGTGGATTCTGCACCACCTGGGAAGTTCACTAATTATAATACACATCATAAAATATTCTAAGTGGATTAAATATTTGAGTGAGAAATACAAAAACATTAAAAACATGGAAGAATTAATTTATAAGTTCAGACTGGGAGAAAATTATTCTAATTATATTTAACAACTAAAAGAAAATGAATTCATTTAACCACATAAAAATTAAATATTTTCCTTGGCAAAATGTAAGACAAATATTATAAGCATAGTCAAAAAATCAAATGGCAAACAAAGTGTATAGTCCCAATTTCTTCACAAAGAGTTAATTTCCTTGGCACATAAAAAGCTACCAACTAGTAAGAAAATAATAACTCAATAAAAAAATTGGCAAAAATATGAAAATTCACAGGAAAGCAAATGCAAATGGCTCTTAAATATTTTAAAATATATTTAACTGGGAATATATTGTCTTCCCACATCTCTGAGGCTAGCAAAAATTCAAAAATTCATAATGCATTCAATAAGTAAGAATATGGGGAAATAGAGAATTTCATCTATTCTGAACAGGAATATAAACTGGTACAGCCCTTTAGAGAGAATTTGGTAATCTCAAAATTATTTCTAGGAATTTATCCTAAGATATAATTGCGTGTGTGGAAAATGATGCATGTATGTGGCTTTTCATTGTAACTCTTTTTTAACTAGCAAGAGATTGAAAACAATCTGTGGTTAAATGAAAACATGTGTACTATCCTACCATGTGTTTTTTTTAAAAGAGGAGAGAAAATCTACAGTTTTATTGGTTTATGTTTACATAAAAATTCTTTGTAAGAATAAACAGGGAAGCAAGTAAGAGTGATTTCCTTGGAATTGGGAGGGTTAAGATATTTCCTCAGACAATAAGAGGACTTATGTGAAGGCAAATTTTATTGGATACATTTTTGTAGTTTTGATATTTGAATCATATGAAATAAGCAAGAAAAAAGAGCAGGTAGACAAGGAGGAGGGAAGGAGGGAAGAAAGATGATTCAGGAGACTTCAGTTCAGTTCAGTCGCTCAGTCATGTCCGACTCTCTGTGACCCCATGGACTGCAGCACACTAGGCTTCCCTGTCCATTACCAACTCCCAGAGCTTACTCAAACTCATGTCTATTGAGTCAATGATGCCATCCAACCATCTCATCCTCTGTCGTCCCCTTCTCCTCCCGCCTTCAATCTTTCCCAGCATCAGGGTCTTTTCAAATGAGTCAGTTCTTGGCATCAGGTGGCCAAAGTATTGGAGTTTCAGTTTCAACATCAGTCCTTTCAATGAATATTCAGGATTGATTTCCTTTAGGATGGACTGGTTGGATGTCCTTGCTGTCCAAGGGACTCTGAAGAGTCTTCTCCAACACCACAGTTCAAAAGCATCAATTACTTGGTGCTCAGCTTTCTTTATAGTCCAACTCTCACATCCATCCACGAGTACTGGAAACACCAAAGCTTTGACTAGATGGACCTTTGTTGGCAAAGTAATGTCTCTGCTTTTTAATATGCTGTCTAGGTTGGTCATAACGCTTCTTCCTAGGAGCAAGAGTCTTTTTTTAATTTCGTGCCTGCAGTCACCATCTGCAGTGATTTTGCAGAGCCCCCCAAAATAAAGTCTATCACTGTTTCAATGGCTTTCCCATCTATTTGCCATGAAGTGATGGGACCAGATGCCATGATCTTAGTTTTCTGAATGTTGTTTTAAGCCAGCTTTTTCACTCTCCTCTTTCACTTTCATCAAGAGGCTCCTCAGTTCTTCTTCTCTTTCTGCCATAAGTGTGGTGCCAGGAGACGGGGAAAAAAGGACATGGAAAAAAATTTGGCATGAAAAGACAGCTGCTGGAAATAATTTCTGATTATTTAGGCATCACAAAGGGGAACAAGTTGATGATGCTGAAAAGGAGAACAACAAACAAGGATCTACTGGGAACTATATTCAATATCTTGTAATAAACCATAATGGAGAAGAATATGAAAATACTATATATGACCAATTTGCTCTGTTGTACAACACAAATTAATACAACATTGTAAATAAACTGTACTTCAATAAAATAAATTTTAGAAAAGAATGATGCAGCAGAAAGTTTGCTAGAAGAGTAATACAGACACACATACATGTGTTCATGCTCCTACTCAGCTGCTTTAGTCGTGTCTGATTCTTTGTGATCCCATGGACTGTAGCCCACTGCATGCTCCTCTGTCCATGGGACTTTCCTGGTAAGAATATTGGAGTGGTTGCATTTCCTCCTCTGGGGGATCTTCCCAATCCAGGACCGAACCTGCATCTCCTATGTCTCCTGCATTGGAAGTGGATTATTTACCCCCGAGCCACCAGGGAAGCCCCTACACACACACACACAGGCACAGGCACAAACACACACACATTTTTTTTTTAATACATTGTATCTTGACCAATGCAAATTATGGTAGCTGATTCCTAAGTCTTATTCTTCCACAAACTGGTAAGCACAAAAGTGACTGTATTTTCAAAGACAGGAAAGCTTCTAAAAGCACCTATGTGGAAGCCAGGAATGGATTTAAGATTCATGTCCTGAGACCTAGTCCATCATCATACTTACCATCCCATGAAACGATACTCTGCAACATCAGCACCAATCACTGTGGGCAACAGATCATGCAGGATGAATCTGGACATAAAAAGAGAGTCTAATCAGAGATACCTGGTCATTAACTTTGTTCTTTACAGGGTAAGAACATAATATGCATATTGGGGGTGAATTGAGAACGAAGAGGCTCCCATTGCCTGCAAATACCACCTTTCATAGACATATTAAATCTACATAGCATCTTGAAGCACCCAGGAAGCCCCGAGAGAAAAGGAGCCATGTTAATTAAGTTAATTAATACTGTTAATTAAGTTTTTCAGACCCAGTGAGGGGCTTCCTTGGTGGCTCAGACAGTAAAGAATCTGCCTGCAATTCAGGAGACCTGGGTTTGATCCCATGGGTTGGGAAGATCCCCTGGAGGAGGGCATGGCAACCCACTACAGTATTCTTACCTTCAGGTAAGAATCAAGCATTCTTACATGGACAGAGGAGCCTGACAGGCTACATTCCATGAGGTCACAAAGAGTTGGACATGACTGAGTGACTAAGCACACACAGAGCTAGTGAGACCCTACCTTACACCTGGAAGCTTCCCAGCCATGACATTCCCCCACATCAGAGATGCCTGTGGACCTCAAGGAGTGCCATCAAGGCAGGCTACCGTGTGCCTGCTCTCTGTGGTCAGTGCTGTAGCTGAATAGCTGAGCTCAGTTGCTCAGTTGTGTCTGACTCTTAGCTACACCATGGACTGTAGCCCACCAGGCTCCTCTGTCCATAGGATTCTCCAGACAAGAATACTGGAGTGGGCTGCTATTTCCACCTTCAGGGGATTGTCTTGATCTAGGGATTGAACTCACATCTCTGGAGTCTCCTGCTTTGGTATTGGATTCTTTACCATCGAGTCTTCTACCTGGGAAGCCCAGCTGTATAGCTATACCATTTGTCAAGTAATTCAGAATTTTTTTTCAAATCTGTAAGTAAGACAGTGCATGATAAAGATGGGAGATGGCTGGGGAGAAGGAATAGATGGGGTAAGAGAAGAGAGAGGAAATGAGAAGGGGACAGAGAAGATGAGCAGGAAAGACAGAGGAGGGAGGAAAGTAGAGAAAAAGCAGGAAAAGGAGAAGGGGGAGGGGGAGAGGAGAGAGAAAATGGCAGGAGAGAGGGGAATGACTTACTGGATGTTTGATGTGCTCTCCTACTTCTTAATTGAAGTATACTTAATATATAATGTTGAGTTAATTTTAATTGTACAGCAAAGTGATTCACTTATGTGGTGTGCTTAGTCGCTCAGTTGTATCTAACTCTGCAACTCCATGGACTGTAGCCCACCAGGCTCCTCTGTCCATGGGGATTCTCTAGGCAAGAATACTGGAGTGGGTTGCCATGCTCTCCTCCAGGGAATCTTCCCAACCCAGGGACTGAACCCAGGTCTCCCGCATTGTAAGTGGATGCTTTACCACCTGAGCCACCAGGGAAGCCCAAGAATACTGGAGTGGGTAGCCTATCCCTTCTCCAGGGGAACTTCCCAACCCAGCAATAGAACCAGGGTCTCCTGTATTGCAGGAGGATTCTTTACCAGCTGAGCTACTTGGGAAGCATGATTCAGTTTATATATATATATATAAACTCTCTATATATATATACACGTACATATGCTTTTTCAGATTATTGTCCATTATAGGCTATTACAAGATAATGAGTCTAGTTCCCTGTGCTATACAGTAGTCTTTGGTGTTTCAGTTCAGTTGAGTCACTCAGTCATGTCTGACTCTTTGCAACCTCATGGACTACAGCATGCCAGGCAGGCTTCCCTGCCCATCACCAACTCCCAGGGCCTACTCAAACTCGTGTCCATAGCATCGGTGATGCCATCCAACCATCTCATCCTCTGTCATCCCCTTCTCCTCCTGCCTTCAATCTTTTATGTTTACCTAGTTTATATATAATAGTTTGTATCTGTTAATCCCAAACTCCTGATCTCCTCACCCCCACCATTTTCACCATAGTTTGTATTCTATGTCAGTGGGTCTATTTCTATTTTAAGTTAATTTGTAGTCTTTTTTTTTTCTTCGAGATTCCACATATAAGCAATATCATGCAATATTTGTCTTTCTCTGTCTTACTTCTCCACTACTCTGTCCAGGATGGTCCGTGGCAACTGTGGTGTTTTGTTTTGTGTTTTTTTCTTTTTCTCTCTCAGTGATGACCTGCCTCATGATATGACTTGTTCAAGCTACCTTCTTTTCTTCATCATTTCAAAGTAGTGTATTTCTAATTCCCTGATGATTTTTCTCCTTCAACAATTTCCTCTGAAGGTGAATAGAACCACTATAAAAGTTTTATGCTAGCATCTAAAAGATCAAACTCCACTAGTATTTTTGCAGTACCTCAAAAATATCATCTATCACCACTTAAGGTCAAACTGTTCAGTATAGTAATAAACACATACACATGCACACACACACACACATACATAAAACAAATCCTGTTTCTGAGACACACAGCAAGGACACAGGTAATGCTTATACAGCCTTGTACTTTCCCAATATCCTGCCAGTGCCTTACAGCAACCCTCCAGGGCAGGTCCCATCCCTTTCGGTTACCCAGTTATCTTCCCTTCCAGTTACCCATGAGGCTGGGCAGGGTGAGTTATCCAAGCTGGACAGCAAAGATGCCTGTCACATTTAGACCTTATTGTTTCAGAATTCATATTCTTTCACAGTATCATCAACTTTCCTGGGTATTGCTTTTATTCTATTTGTTTCCCTACCCTTATCCATTGTGACCTAACATTCCACTCTTGGGTTAATCTCACCTGCCGCTGCTGCTGCTAAGTCACTTCAGTCATGTCCGACTCTGTGTGACCCCATAGACGGCCTCCTACCAGGCTCCCCCCGTCCCTGGGATTCTCCAGGCAAGAACACTGGAGTGGGTTGCCATTTCCTTCTCCAATGCATGAAAGTGAAAAGTGAAAGTGAAGTCACTCAGTCGTGTCCGACTCTTAATGACCTCATGGACTGCAGCCTACCCAGGCTCCTCCATCCATGGGATTTTCCAGGCAAGAGTACTGGAGTGGGGTGTCATTGCCTTCTCTGAATCGCACCTACAGATCACAGCTAACTTGGTCTTCTAACTCTACCAATAAGGAAATAATTTCATTAAGTAACCAATCAACTTGAGATGGAAATAGCAACCCACTCCAGTATTCTTGCCTGGAGAATCCCATGGAGAGAAGAGCCTGGAGGGCTACAGTCCATGGGGTGGCAAAGAGTTGTATACAACTGAGCGACTAACACACACACAACCAATCAACAGGTCATCATTATGTGTTCCTTCCTGGGTGCAAAAGCAATCTGCCATGTCTTTGGCATCTTTGCTTGCAGAACTTCTGAGAACAAGAGGTGTGATTTACTTCTGAGCTCCCAGAATTACACATCCCTGAAGTCTATACAGATTACTATTCTCTCCTTTCTCCATCCTGAGTTGAAGACTGTAATGGCAAAATATACCATAGAATTTTAAAAATTCTGCACCAGCATGGTTGAGCAAGCACAGGAAATTTCAATATCAATTTGACTGAGAGAGGTGCAAAAGAAATGCTATTTACTATACACATTGGATTAGTGGTGTGCAATAGATTCCAGAAATATTTACAGGGTTTGTTTAATAAAAGCTATGACAATAAAATGGAATACTGGTATAGGCTTCCTCGGGGTCATTTTTCATTTCTATATCCAATAAGTATTTACTGAGTCTCTACTAAGTTCCAGAATTATGCTGAATACAATCTAGATAATACAAAACAAGACCTGATAATGTGTGATGCCTACCGGGGAAACATGGCAAGGAGAGAGTTGGGCTGGGTATTCAGACACTTGGATTACAAATCTGTCTACAAACAAGTGCTGTGTGATGTTGTGTGTATGTGTGTGTGTGCATGTGTGTGTGTTAGTCACTCAGTTGTGTCTGACTCTCTGCGATCCCACAGACTATAGCCGTCAGGCGCCTGTGTCCATGAAATTCTCCAGGCAAGAATACTGGAGTGGGTTGCCATTCCCTTCTCCAAGGGATATTCCCAAACAGGGACTAAACCTAGGTCTCCTGCATCACAGACAGATTCTTTACCATCTGTTGGGCAAGTCATTAATCTCTGAAGTTCTTTTTCCTCAGCTATAAAAACTTAAATTATTTCTTCATTCAGGTCTCTCTCAAGGTTCAAAGTTGTATGGTCTGCAATAGGTGCTGAATGGTCAACAAAGTTGAAAAACACAGATATTTGCCTACAGACAAAATATTGGTGAAATTCCAAAGTTAAAGAAAAAAAACCCCAGGATCCACTTTTGGTATTGCTTGATAAATTACTTGATCCTTTGAAATGTTTATCTTCTTTTCAAGAGTCATCCCCCAGGTCTGGGGAGGGTGAGAGGGATACAGCATGTAATTACACTAGAGCCAGATATTAAGGAACCACAATCAAGCCTGTTTTAAAAATAGCAACAAACAGAGAAAGACGACTACAATATGATTTCACTTATATGCAGAATCTGAAAAACAAAACAAATGAACAAACATAACCAAATAGAAGCAGAATTACAGCTACGGAGAGGTACAAACTTCCTGTTGCAAAAAAATGAGTTATGGGTATGAAATATACAGAGTGGAGAATTTAGTTAATAATTACACAACATCTTTGTATGGTGACAGATGGTTTCTATACTGATGGTGATTACTGTAATGTATAGAAATATCAAATCACTATTTTACATGCCAGGAAAAAACATAATGCTGTAGGTCAATTATACTTTAACAAACAAACTCACAAAAACAGAGGTCAGACTTGTGGTTACTAGAGGCAGGAAATGAGGGAAGGGGAAATTGGATGAAAGTGGTCAGAAGGTACAGACATTCAGTTATAAGAAACAATAAGTACTAAGGATGTAACGTACATTATTAAGATAATAAGCACTGCTGTATGTTATATATGAAAGCTATTATAAGAGTAAATTCTAAAGAGGTCTCATCATGAGAAAAAAAATTTTCTTTTGTTTTCCTCTTATTTTGTATCTATGTGAGATGATGGGAATTCACTAAATTTATTATAATCATTTCATGATATATGTGATTCAAACCATTATACTGTACACAGACTTATACAAGGTTATATGTCATTTATATCTCAATAAAATTGGAAGAGAAAAAGTCAGCAACAAGAATTAAACAGTAAAAACAACAAATGGATCACTACTCTCTCTATTAGCAAGATAACTTTGTTTATTTTACATTGCAAATGTTATCTAATTTAATTTCTCCCTTTCTATAGCAATTTTACTTTGTCAGTTCATGTCTCTCCTTTATGCTACTAACACTGTTTGGCATCTGAGTCCACATTTGGAATTTTCTCATCTCATTGTCAAATAAGTAATTTTTTGTAACAGAAGATGTTACCGGTGAGCTTGGAAAAACAAGACATAAAGATCATCTCTAGTCTCTATTTAAGTAATATTCTTATCACTATTTCTCACATGGAATCCCTCTTTTTTGCACTTTTGCTTTAAATCTTTTTTTTTAATTTAGAATTGTATGAAGGATATGAAATACTGTATCAAACAAGCTGTTTTGAAAGATCATTTAAAACATTTCTGGTGTGTTCTTCTCTACATATAAAACTAATGAGGACATCAAGTCCTGCTCGAACTGTGAGCGTTATCATTAGCACTCTGAGTAAAAATGTGATTCCAAGTAAAAATATTTATCCATAAAACTGCAAAACTCAAATACAGTATGATTTATCAAGATAACTGACTCAATAAAACAGACTTCTATTCCCAAAGATAATTTATCAGAAGGGTTCCCACTCCACAGACAGTGGAGTATGTATGAGAAGTCTAAAACATCAGTGATATGCATGATCCCATCTGTAAGAAACAGGGAATGAACTAATCCTCTAATTACTGTCACAAAGAACAAAACTTAAATCATGTTAATCCTTTTTTTAAGTTATTGAAGAAATCAAGGAGACACTGAAAAGCAGATGGGAGCCAAAAGAGAGGAGTGATTTGAAGCAAATAGTTTATTAGCAGAAGCAGAAAAATTATGTTGGAAACAAGTCTAAAGATATTGTTTAGCAGAATGCTTAAAAGTACATTCTTGTCCACACGTCCACTCAGTGGTAAAGACACTTCTCTCAGAAAGTGACGTACTCACACTCGTCTTATACTGGGCACCTCCTTCTCACTATTATAAAACAAACCATCAAGTAGAATCCTCCAGCTTTCTTTTCCTGCCTTTGGTTGGGATGCAAATATATTAGGAACAAAAACATAAAATTCAGGGACTTCCCTGGTAGTCCAGAGGTTGGAAATCTGCCTGCCAATGCTGGGGACACGTTCAATCCCTGGTCCGGGAAGATCCCACCTGTGGTGGAGCAACTGAACCCCTGCACCCCAACTATTGAGCCCGTGCTCTAGAGCTCTGAAGCATCAGCTACTGAGCCCCTTACCTCGAATCCTAAAGTCTGTACTCTGCAACAGGAGAAGCCCTGTAATGAGAAGCCCACACACTGCAGCTAGAGAGTAGTCC
The DNA here is from genome assembly GCF_049115385.1 of Moschus berezovskii. Classification (NCBI taxonomy): domain Eukaryota; kingdom Metazoa; phylum Chordata; class Mammalia; order Artiodactyla; family Moschidae; genus Moschus; species Moschus berezovskii. The sequence continues at coordinate 94,702,163 of NC_142465.1, forward strand.
ACCACCACCACCACATCTAGACAAAGCCTGTGCAGCAACAAAGGCCCATCTAAAGACCCAAAATAAAAACATAAATTCCAAGGTTTATATTATTTTCTTGTTTCATCTCAAAGTGACTCCTTTCATACAGACTATAAAGTTGAATGATACATAGGAAAGTAAATAGACTGATGCTAAGTCATTTTTAAAAATCCAATTACTTAACTTACATTTTTTAACTAATAACATTCCAGGTATAAAGATATGTATTTACTTAACACAGGCAACTCACTCTTGTTAATACTTAGCATCACTACAATGGGACTTCATGTGATAGAGCTGTACAAATGAATTCCTACATGGAAACAATAAAATATGATTGCTAAAAATATGAGATCACCTTAGTGAAAGTGTGAAAGTTGCTCAGTCGTGTATGACTCTTTGAGACTCCATGGACTTCCAGGCCAAAATACTGCAGTGGGTAGCCATTCCCTTCTCCATGGGATCTTCCCAACCCAGGGATCAAACCCAGGTCTCCCACATTGCAGGTGGATTCTTTTCCAGCTGAGCCACCAGAGAAGCTCTCATTTTACTTTAAGTGAGCTCATATGTAGGATCAAGGGCTCAGACTCTCCTCTAGCAGCTTCCTTTGATTAAGCAAAGGGGGAAAAGGAAAAGGAACACTCTCATACAGAGGTGGATGTCACCAGAGTGAACCCCGCCATTCTGGATGTAAGGCCACTTGGAAATATGAGATCACCTTAGGCTGAATTTACAACTTTTTATAAAGCAGTCAAATATATGGTGGTAACAGTACTCTCATTGGTCATACCACATCTGAAATATCTTTCATTCTAGAAAGTGAAAGTGAAAGTCGCTCAGTCGTCATGTCTAACTTTTTTCGACCCCATGGACTGTATAGTCCATGGAATTCTCTAGGCCAGAATACTGGAGTGGGTAGCCTATCCCTTTTCCAGCGGATCTTCCTGACCCAGGAATTGAACCAGGGTCTCCTGCATTGCAGGTGGATTCTTTACCAACTGAGCTATCAGGGAAGGCCTTCATTCTAGAAGGAGTGTTTTAAGACATAGTAAGTAATGGGCAAATGCAGAAAAAGATAACAGCATTACACTGGAGCTTGAAGTTATCCTGCAGAAAGAACAGTAGCTGCTCTCAAAAAGAAGAGGAGGGGAGAAATAACTTGCTTACCCACTGAGTCTGAGGCACTCTGCTTGATAATTTAAGTGGGAAAAATTGCTAACACACATCTGCTTTCCAAAGAGACTTGTGATCACTAAGAAAAGTCTTTTCATCAGCTGGCCATTTCACATCCGGAATTAGTAAAATGAGCTAGGGACTGAGTTCTGGAGTAAGGACTGGAAAGAACTGTATTAATTTGAATTAGTTATAATATTTTGCATGAATTATGCAGAATTATTATTAAAACAGAATGAGTTTTGGAAATACCAAAGACAATCATGAATGCAAGGAATTATAAGGAAGAAAAAGGAATTGATAGGCAAAGGAGACTTAGAGCTAAAGGAGATACAGTTTAGACAAAGGAAACAAGTAAGTATGATTTAAAGCAAAGAAAATGTGTTGGGGTGGTGGTGCAGTTGGGAGGAATGAACAGGAGTTGTCAGACAGGAAAATTAGTCACAGGATAGAGTTTGGATTTTATCCAAAGGCTGGTGGGAAGTCACTAGCAAGGAAGCTGCATGCCCAATTTTGAATTTTCTAAGGGCTGTTTTGTCCATGAAGAACAAGTAGGAGTGTATAGCTTTATATCAGGTGAAAGATGATGGTGACAAGAAATGAGGCAGTTCCATTAGTAGTGGAGACAAGAGAATGATTTGATAGCCCAGGGTAACTGACAGAAAAGATAGTATCAAGGTTGACACTTAGGTTTTTCTGGCTTCAGCTCAAGTTACATTGGAAGGAAACCATGGAACTTCTCTTTGGAAATCCTTCCTTTGCTGGTTTGCCTTCTGAAATTCAGCTTCTGGTTTTCTCCCACGAAACATGCATCCTTTCCCGAAATCTTGAACCCTGGGGTTTTATGTTAACAGGGCTTCCCTGGTGGCTTAGACAGTAAAGAATCCGCCTGTTATGCGTGAGACCTGGGTTCAATCCCTGAGTTGGGAAGTGAGTTGGAAACCCACTCCAGTATTCTTGCTTGGAGAATCCCCACAGACAGAGGAGCTTGGCTGACTTCAGTCCATGGGGTCGCAAAGAATCAGACACGACTAAGCGTCTAAGCACACACACAGCACACAAGGAGCTAGACGGTCATAGAATTCACTAAGCTAGATGAAAACTATGATGACTTCTGTTTTGTACATGTTCAATATGCAGGTAGATACATAAGTTTCTTGCTCTGAGCCAGAGATACCCATTTGAGACTTAGCTTTACATAAGGATAGTGCATGGAGACTTGAGTGCAACAACTTAACACGAGGAGAATCTGGAGAGGAGATTGCTTAGAATAGAAATAAACAACCCCAGCAGTTAAGTGCCCTGGAAAGGCTGAAGATCCAGCACTGCACAGTGAAGAGAAATAAGAAGGATGAGAAAACTCAGACAAAAGCATTCCAGAGGAGAGAGCAGTTCAAAGTGATGAGATTTCAAGTAGCCTAAGAATGTCCTTTTAGATTAATAACCAGAAATGTTTGATGAGAATCCGGAGTACAGTTTTAATGGAAAAATGAGAATGTTATTCCATAAAAGTCCCTGTGATCCTTATATAAATATGATTAATTTTATTTTTTTAATTTAACACTGAAAGAGAATTTTATTGCCTAAATCCTGCTTAACATTAAATTATTCTGAAAAGTGAAAAGTAAAGTAATACTATAAATTTTGCTGAAGTCTGAGTATTTCTTCATAAACACAGTAAATGAGGAATTCATAGCAAGGCCAGGGATATAACCTATTTTCAAGAATCAGACAAGAGGTGTTGAAATCTGTTGCTCATGTTGGTTGGAAAGAAGTGACCGTAATGCTTATAAATTAAGAGGGTAAACTTACTGCAGTGAAGTTCTTGAGCAAGAGGGCTGAGATCAAGTGCACAAGTAGAAATATTGGCCTTTGATAGGTGTGTGAATGATCCTTTCACACTAACAGAAGAAGGGGAGTGATAAACACAGATATAGATTGTTAAATGTGATTCTAAGAGTGTGCAGTGGTTCTCTTCTAATGGCTTCTGTTTTTCTCAGTCAAATAGGACCAAGGTCATCAACTCAAAGTAGATGAGAGAGGAAGTACTGGAAGGTGGTAAACAGAGAAAAGATATGAAATAGAAATCCAGCAGGAAAGGGAATGAATGGTTTAGAGAAGTGTTCTAAGATTGTGGGCAGCTCTAAGGCCATACATGAGGGTCTGTGGTCATGAATTTAAAGTGAGAGCATCAGAATGGTATTGTATTGTTTCTAGCCACATTCATCTGGACATGTGCTGACCAACCAAAGCACTGAGGATTTTGCCTGGTAGGCACATTAAAGTACATAAAAACAGGGACATTACTTATTATGAAAGAAAGTGAAAAGTGAAAGTGTTAGTTGCTCAGTTGTGTCCAACCCTTTGCAACCCCATGAACTGTAGCCCACCAGGCCCCTCTGTCTATGGAATTCTATAAGCAAGAATACTGGAGTGGGTTGCTGTTCCCTTCTCCAGGGGATCTTCCTGACCCAGGAATCGAATCTGAGTCTCCTGCATTGCAGACAAATTGTTTACTATTTGAGCCACCAGGGAAGCCCTGGTGGATAACAAGTGAATTTATACTGAATAAGGAGAAAAATGAGAACTTTAGGGAAATGAAAGATAGTGAAACGCTGGTCAATTCATCTGGAGTACGATAACTTTTAGAATTGGAGTACTCACAGAAGTAAATTAGAGAGACAAGAGGTTATGGTCAGAAAACAATGTTTAAAATTGAGATTATGAAGTTTGGGTTATTGGTGATGACAAGATTTAAGTTACGTTCAAGAATGAAGACGGGAGATGGCTGAGGTAGAGTGCAGATCAGATCATTAGAGAAAGAGAGATTGAGGAATGGAGAGGGCAGCATATTTGAAGGACTGTCTGTGTAGATGCTGACATTGCTACAGAGAATGAGAAGAACAGTGCTGTGTGGACAGCGCCTTTGAGTGTGAAATTTAGACTTTCAGGAAATGAGGAAGAAGAACTTAGGAGTTCTACAGCTGTCTCCAGCAAGGTGAGTTAGGACGTGGTTTAGTTTGATGGGTTTAAAGGTAGTGACTTTTAGAGTGAAAAGGAGACAGAAAAACAGCAATAGAAAACAAAGTGAACTGATGTGATTTCACTGCTATGACTGAGAGCTTGAGGAGGGCTTTAAGAGAAGCAGTGTCCTCGAGAAGAAGCATGTGGTGGGTAGTTTCCTTCCTCTAGACCACATTTCACTCTCTTTCTCTCTCACACTCTTCTCACTTTCTTCTCTCTCTCAGCGTATACACACATACTCCCGCATATACATAGCGCTTATAAGCACAGGTATCAGATAATGACATCCCTTATCCTCTTTTTCAGGCAGCCTATCATTGTACGTGGGACTTCCCAGGTGGCGCTAGTGGTAAAGAACCCACCTGCCAATGCAAGGGACATCACACACATCAACGTGGGTTTGATTCCTGGGTTGGGAAGATCCCCTGGAGAAGGAATGGCAACCCACTCTAGTATTCTTGCCTGGAGAATCCCATGGACAGAGGAGTCTGGTGGGCTGAAGCACATGGAGTCACAAAGAGTCGGACACAACTGAGCGACTAACACCTTCACGTTTCAAAGCTGAAAAAAATTCCAAAAAGCTCCAATTTTCCTCTTGTAAGAAAGCCAGTCATTGATTAGGGCCCATCCTAATCCAGGATGACCTCATCTTACTCTGATTAAATCCACAAAGACTCTATTTCCAAACAAGGTCACCTCAGCCCATCCCAGATTAGAAATGCTGTGTTTCCTGCTGGACCAAGGAAACCGATTCCTGGAATCTGCCTCCAAGTCTGCTACTGCCCACACATGCTAAATTGCTTCAGTCACGTCCCACTCTGCAACACCATGGACTATAGGCCGCCAGGCTCCTCTGTCCATGGGATTCTCCAGGCAAGAATACTGGAGTGGGTTACCATGCCCTCCTCCACGAGGTCTTCCCGACCCAGGGATTGAGCTCAGGTCTCCCAAAGTGAGATGCTTCCTCCCATCGACAACTGGCAGACCTCTTCCAAGGCCACAGTTTCATTCCAAACCCAAAGAGAAAATTAAATGGAAAAAAATTTATATTATTTTGTTTTTTCGTGTACAGAATGTTTAATGCTCTCAGTAAGAGGAATGTGGTATGAATCTGTTAGTAGGATTAATGATCTTATTTTCCTTGATAATGAGACTGACCAAGCCCTGTACAGCTCCAAACAGAAAGGAGACTTCTGCCCATTGTCTTCTTTGCTTGTTTGGCATCATTGATTTTTCTCAATCCATTGTTTCTTAGTAGGAATCTTTTAGAAACACTTGTCAGTTTGGGTTAGTATAAATAAGATAAGATACTATAATCCACAAATCCACTTCATCAATCACAGGTAGACTGTGATATATTGTCAACTCCTTCTATGTTGTGAAATGTCTGTGGTTCTCCCAGGATGTGTTGGGGAATGTACATCGTATATGATTGTCTCTTGTACATCCAAGTGAAGAAGCCAAGACCAATCTACATACTTAATATTAAATAAAATACTATTCTTTTTATAATAAATATAATTAGTATTCAATTAGAATTCTTACATTTTCTCCATGTTTCAGTGGCTCGTCTTACAACACACATTTGGAAAACCACCTTTCCAGGAAACATCAACATGTATCTAAAAGAAGTATCCGATAAGATGCTGTTTCAGTTCTTTAATGTTCTCCCTTTCATATCAGTCACTGTCTCTTTTCTTTAGTCATCATCAACACTTCCATCTGACCTCAAGATTGTCCAATTCTAGATTTCCTGGTCAATTATTATTGTAAACCTAATGCTATATATCCAGAGAAGGCAATGGCAAGCCACTCCAGTACTATTGCCTAGAAAATCCCATGGATGGAGGAGCCTGGTAGGCTGCAGTCCGTGGGGTCGCTAAGGGTCGGACACGACTGAGCGACTTCACTTTCACTTTTCACTTTCCACTTTCACACATTGGAGAAGGAAATGGCAACCCACTCCAGTGTTCTTGCCTGGAGAATCCCAGGGACGGGGGAGCCTGGTGGGCTTCCGTCTATGGGGTCACACAGAGTCGGACACGACTGAAGTGACTTAGCAGCAGCAGCAGCAATGCTATATATCGGAGAAGGCAATGGCAAGCCACTCCAGTACTCTTGCCTGGAAAATCCCATGGACGGAGGAGCCTGGTAGGCTGCAGTCCATGGGGTCGCTAAGAGTCAGACATGACTGAGCAACTTCACTTTCCCTTTTCACTTTCACACATTGGAGAAGGAAATGGCAACCCATCCCAGTGTTCTTGCCTGGAGAATCCCAGGGACGGGGGAGCCCGGTGGGCTTCCATCTATGGGGTCACACAGAGTCGGACACGACTGAAGTGACTTAGCAGCAGCAGCAATGCTATATATTTCATTGAGAAAATCAGTCTCATTACCCTCGTATTGCACTTGCAGCTCTTTCATACCTTCACTTCCTTCTCAAGCCACTATAACAGAGACAGCAAAATATGTGAGCTAAAATCTAGGATTCTAGAGTCAGAAAAACCTGGGTGTATGACATATGCAGAGTTGTTTTACTTCTCTGAGCCTCAGTCTCTTTGACATAGAAAGTGGGGACAAAAACCAAAGCCTGCATAGTCTTCTTCAGAATAAAAAAAAAAAAAAAATTAAGGTATGTAAAGTATCATCCAGAAAGCTTGTGGTTCTAAAAAGAAAGTCAAATGTAAGAAATGGTCCAGATGGATGAAGTCGGCCAGTATCCAGTGAATCTGACTACACAAAATAAATGTGCTATAGTAGCAGCAGCATCATGTCTGTTGATTCCTTGGTTGTTTGTTCATCTCTCTCTAGACTCTGTACCATTCCATCACATCTGAATGAGGAGACGTCATTCAAATGCTGACTGTTTGTCACCATCTGCCCTCCATAAAATCTTGTCCTTTCCTTACTGCTTCCAGATACTTCTCTAGACTTTGGTGATGTCTCCCCTGGTTCCTATTGTTAACTCTCTCACCTTCACAACTGAGACTCAACTTGGACATTATCAATGGTCAAGCATTAAAGATACCAAGGCAGGGGCTTTCCTGGTGGCTCAGCAGTAAAACATCTACCTGCCAATGCAGGAGACAAGGGTTCCACCCCTGATCCAGGAAGGTCTTACATGCCACAGAGCAACTCAGTCCATGCATGACAACTACTGAGGCTGTGCTCTGGAGTCCAAGAGCCACAACTACTAAAGCCTGCTCACCCTAGAGCCCATGCTCAGCAACAAGAGAAGTCACTGCAAAGAGAAGCCCAAGCACTGAATCTAGAGAGTAGCCCCCACTTGACTCAACTAAAGAAAAGCCCACACAGCAAGAAAGACCCAGCATAGCCAAAAATAAAAGAAGCACTTTTTTTAATTGAAAAAAAGAAAATGACTTTTAAAAAGTTAGTGAGGCACAGAAAAGAAATGTAGGGGAATAGGCTGGGGTAACCTATATTGTGAAGTCTATCCCTAGGGCTACCACTAAAATAAATGGTTTTCAGGACTGGAATTTAGCATCATTAAAGAATTTTGTTCAGAAAATGGTAAATAGGCAGTGGAAAACCAAGTTGAAGGCTCTGTTTCTACCTGAGTCAGGTCATCATGAACTTGACAACAAAATATGCTCTGAAGTCATCCTCCATGTGGTGTTCATGGTGCCCTGGGTACATGGTGTCCAAGTCATCTGTAGCTGGTGGTACACTTTTTAAAGACAAAACTTTGTTTTCAAATTTTTGGTTAATTTGAGCACCCATGGCTTGGTTTTGAGTATGCAATCTCACTGAAAATGGAGGCTTAAACTGTCACTTTGAGTGACACTTTCTCATATACGAAGTCTGCATACCTGTATGTAGAACCAGTGGAGCAGTAATTTCTAACCATACAGGAAGGTTTCTCCACCTGCTATTCTCATTTCTCTGGTTTCCATGCAGTACTACCTCCCCCATTTATCTTACTTAAGGTTGTTTTCCTCAATTGGTCAAACTTTACAAGCTAAGCAGTATCTCTGTGAAATCAGTCATTCTTTCCAAAGATCTAGAGATGAGATAAAACTAATAAAAGTGAAACTTGTGCATAAAAAATAATGGCTCTTACACCTCCAGTAAATAAATATCAATCTTTGAAATTTATTGGAAATTTTATATTTTATATTACTAGAACCCAGAACAGAATTCTGAGCATTTAAATTGAGCTTCTAGGATTCCATTAGAGGATAACTTACACTTGAAGCATTTAGGACACTTAATTTTATAAACTTTGAAGCCAGGAAAATGTTCTTAGGATTTATAATCTGGGGGAAAACACATACACATGGAAATAAAAGGAAATATTCAGTTTATACTATCTTCAGGATCACTTTGTTGTTTTCCAGTTGCTAAGCTGTGTCCAGCTCTTTGCAACCCCATGGACTGCAGTACGCCAGACTCCTCTGTCCTCCACTATCTCCTGGAGTTTGTGCAACTTCATGTCCATTGAGCCAGTTATGCTATCTAACCATATTATCTTCTGCTGCCTCCTTCTCCTTTTGCCTCAATCTTTCCTAGCACCAGGGTCTTTTCCAATGATTCAGCTCTTTGCATCAGGTAGCCAAAGTATTGGAGCTTCAGCTTTAGCATCAGTCCTTCCAATGAATATTCAGGGTTGATTTCCTTTAGAATTGATTGGTTTGATCTCCTTGCTGTCCAAGGGACTCTCAAGAGTCTTTTCCAACACCCTCAGGATTATATAGAGAGTTATATTTTAATGGTCTGCCCAGAATTCCAAAACCTTGGATGTATATATCAAAGATACTGTGTCCATGCCTTCTCCTTTGCCTCTGTCACTTCAGACACCCAGTTTCCCTTTGACCTTAAGCAGAGACTGAATGCCATGATCTCTTGTCTGCAATGTGTGTACAGATAGCATGGTCAGACTGAATCAGAAATCTTCGTGTTTTCTCGAATGTTAAATAGACACAGCCATTTTAGAAGACAATTCCACTTGAGATGACAATGGCTAAGTATGAACCCAAATTGTCCATGTCTTAATGCAAGATCTAAAGTGGAGGAAAACTGAAAGGGGTCATTTCTTTCAATCTTCACAATGTGGGCAGCCATTTATTTGTATTCAGTAACTTGCAATTCCTTTCAAGTTCTCACCTCCTTTTTACATTTTAGATTCCAGCACCATGGAGAACACACTTTTTACAATACAGGATTTCTTTATAGCCTCAGAATTGGATTAGAAGTTTACTCAATCTTATAACTTTACTGAAGCTTTCAATGGCTAAGTCAAAGATCTCGCTTGGTAAATGTCACATTACATTTGAAAATAGGTGGTTATTTTCAAATATCTTTTGATATTGATTTCTAACATAATTCCACAGTGATGAGAACATACTTTGTATGATTTCAATAACTCTAGACTATGAAATTTTTGCACCTTGTTTTATGTCCATGGGTATGTTTCAGTGTCTCCTAGTTTATAGTCTATGTGAACTTGAACAGAATTTGTATTACTGTGGTGTGAAAGTTGTATAAATCTTATTATGTTGAATTGATTCATGGTGCTTTTCAGGTCTCCTATATCCTTCTACTTTTCTGTCTATTTGTTCCATTAATTTTTGAGAGTTTGATATTGAAACTTCAACTGAAAACCTTAATTTATCTACCTATTTAGTGGAACTATATGCAACTTTGTTTTGCATTTTCCAAATCTCCTGTAAATGTGTTATCATGCTTTCATAATTGAAAAAATTAAAAAGAAAGAGAAAAATCAGAGTCTAGCTACTGCTGAACAAACCAGGAATACCTTGCTTTGTGAACTGTTTATACTATGCATCTTTGTACACTGCAACATTATACTGGTTTTCCAATATGCAACATATTTGACACATCCTTAACTTGTTCTCTTTAATGAGTTCAGTTCAGTTCAGTTCAGTCACTCAGTCGTGTCCGACTCTCCGCGACCCCATGAATCACCGCACGCCAGGCCTCCCTGTCCATCACCAACTCCCGGAGTTCACTCAAACTCATGTCCACAGAGTCGGTGATGCCATCCAGCCATCTCATTCTCTGTCGTCCCCTTCTCCTCCCGTCCCCAGCCTTTCCTAGCATCAGAGTCTTTTCCAGTGAGTCAACTCGTCGCATGAGATGGCCAAAGTATTGCAGTTTCAGCTTTAGCATCAGTCCTTCCAATGAACACCCAGGATTGATCTCCTTTAGAATGGACTGATTGGATCTCCTTGCAGTACAAGGGACTCTCAAGAGTCTTCTCCAACACCACAGTTCAAAAACATTCAGAAAACAAAGATCATGGCATCTGGTCCCATCACTTCGTGGGAAATAAATAGGGAAACAGTGGAAACAGTGTCAGACTTTATTTTTTGGGGCTCCAAAATCACTGAGGATGCTGATTGCAGCCATGAAATTAAAAGGCGCTTACTCCTTGGAAGGAAAGTTATGACCAACCTTGATAGTATATTAAAAAGCAGAGACATTACTTTGCCAACAAAGGTCCATCTAGTCAAGGCTATGGTTTTTCCCGTGGTCATGTATGGATGTGAGAGTTGGACTGTGAAGAAAGCTGATCGCCAAAGAATTGATGCTTTAATGAGTTAGAATACCTTTAAATACTCTAGTGACATGAGTCACAGCAAGAAACACTGTAAAAAGAGGAGAAATAAGCATAAATTTTACTCAACCATCCCTTTTATCATATACAAGAAGACCAACATGTTATTATTTGGGCATTGCAAGGGATAAAATAAATTCTTTTAAATGTTTTACTAGTAAATGTAAATTGCAAAATTATAAAACTCCTACCGGATAACCTAGATGACCTTGAATATATCAATAACTTTTAAATATACCACACTAAAGACACAATCCATGGAAGAAATAATTGATAAATTATGTTTCATCAAATTTAAAAATCTCCTCTCTGTGAAAGACAATGTCAAGGGAATGAGAAGATAAGCCACAGACTAGGAAAAAACATTTGCAAAAGAAACATTTGGTAAAGAAATGTTATTCAAGTTATGCAAGAACTCTTAAAACTCAACAAAAGAAAGCAGACCACCCAATTAAAAAATGGGCCAAAGACCTTAACAGACATTTCACAAAGAAGATATATGGATGGCAAATAAGCACACGAAAAGATGTTCCACATCATATGTCATCAGAGAAATGCAAATTAAAACAACTATGAGCTATCACTACATATCTATTCGAATGGCCAAAATTCAAACACTGACAATACCAAATGCCAGTAGGAACTGAAGCACTGGGAATGGTCATTCACGGCTGGTAGAACTACAAATGATACAGCCACATTGAAAGACAATTTGTCAGTTTCTTACAAGATCTAACTTCTTGTAACACATGATCCAACAAGTGTGCTCCTTAGCATTTACCCAAAGTAGCTGAAACCATGTCTGCACAAAGACCTGCACGTGGATATTTATAACAGCTGTGTTCATAATTGACAAAACGTGGAAACAACCAAGATATCCTTCAGTGGGTGAAAGGATAAACTGGTACATTCAGACAAGGAAAATTGTACATATATATATGCTGTGCTTAGTCACACCCACTCCAGTGTTCTTGCCTGGAGAATCCCAGGGATGGGGGAGCCTGGTGGGCTTCCGTCTGTGGGGTCACACAGAGTCGGACACGACTGAAGTGACTTAGCAGTAGTAGCAGCAGCAGCAGTGCTTAGTCACTCAGTTGTGTCGGACTCTTTGCACACCCACGGACTGTAACCCACCAGGCTCTTCTGTCCATGGGGATTCTCCAGGCAAGAATACTGGAGCGGGTTGCCATGCCCTCCTCCAGGCGATCTTCCCAATCCAGGGACTGAACCCAGGTCTCCTGCATTGCAGGCAGATTCTTTACCGTCTGAGCAACCAGGGAAGCCCATACATATGCACTAAAGTCCATTATCAGCACTAAAAACAAATGAGCATCAAGCAATGAAAAAGCATAAACTTGGCTTCCCTTGTGGCTCAGCTGGTAAAGAATCTGTCTGCGATGCCGGAGACCCGGGTTCAATCCCTGAGTTGGGAAGATCCCCTGGAGAAGGGAAAGGCTACCCACTCCAGTATTCTGGCCTGGAGAATTCCATGGTGTGTATAGTTCATGGGGTCACAAAGTGTTGGACACAACTGAGCGATTTTTGGGGCATCCCTGGTGGCTCAGAGGTTAAAGCGTCTGCCTCCAATGCGGGTGACCCGGGTTCGATCCCTGGGTCGGGAAGATCCCCTGGAGAAGGAAACGGTAACCCACTCCAGTATTCTTGCCTGGAGAATCTCATGGACGGAGAAGCCTGGTAGGCTACAGTCCATGGGGTCGCATAGAGTCGGACACGACTGAGCGACAGAACGGAACGGAAATACATATTATTAAGTAAAAGATGATTCTGAAGCCGAAACTCCAATACTCTGGCCACCTGATGCAAAGAACTGACTCACTGGAAAAGACCCTGATGCTGGGGAAGATTGAAGGAAGGAGGAGAAGGGGACGACAGAGGATGAGATGGTTGCGTGGCATCATCAACTTGATGGACATGAGTTTGAGCAAGCTCCGGGAGTTGGTGATGGACAGGGAAGCCTGGCGTGCTGCAGTTCATGGGGTCGCAAAGAGTCAGACATGACTGAGCAACTGAACTGAACTGAAGTAAAAGAAGCCAATGAAAAGACTACATGCTATATGAATCCAAGTATATGTTAATCTGGAAAGGGCAAAATTATGGAAACAATGAAAGGATCAGTGGTTGCCCAGGATAGGGAAATGGGGGAGGGAAGAATAGGCTGAGCACAGAGGAGTTTTAAGGCAATGAAAATACTCTGCACCATCTTATAATGAGAAATGCATATCATTATACACTTGGCCAAACTCATAGAAAGTATAACACAAAGAGTAAAACCTAATGTAAACTATGGACTTTGGACAATTATGATGTGTCAATAGAAGTTCAGCAGTTGTAAGAAATGTATCTCTTTGATGGAGGATGTGACAATAGGGGAAGCTTAGCAATCATGAGGGCAAGGGATAATGCAGGAAACCTCTGTTCCTTCCTTTCAGTTTTGCTGTGGATCTAAAACTGCTCCAAAAAAGCTACTGAAAATAATAATTAAATTATTTTTAAAAGAGCGGGTGGGGGTGTGTTGGAAATGAGTGCTCTAACATATTTCCAAACAAAATTCACTTGTGAAAGCACTTTTAAACCTGTGGTCTATACAGATGAATTAATACTTGCCTTTGATAACCTTAAAGTCAAGGACCTTAAAATTAAATATATAATATTTTTTCATTATATTTTCTCTCTAAAATTGCCACTGTATTTCCTGACATTTAAATTCAATATCTAGGCTCCATCAATAGATATGAATGCATTTGAGATCCCTGAATCACCTAATACCTAAGTGCTCTGAACAGGTGTCTGCTAAGACACATATAATCCATTTAGTGGAGGCCTATAATACTTGTTTCGTTTTCACAGGTGGTGTTGGATTATTAAAGTGGAAAGATGCCAGGAAGTTTTTAGAGTATATTTCCATTTAAGTTGGACTTTACATTATTTAAAGCTATGATAATTCAACTCAACTCTAATCCTCTTATAGTCTAGTCTGACCAAATCCATTATTTTCTATATCACCTGAATTTCAGTTTTCCTGTTACTAACCCCCGCCTCGTACAAAAAGTTTCAAGGAGAAAAATATCACTCACGTCCAATGTGTTTAGGCCATAGCCATATTTTCTTTTTATTTTTTAGAAAGCAGACAATGGACACTAGTGGGTTGAAATAGAGTTAGGAAAAAAAAATAATGGTGAATATACTACTGACTGACTATGGGGAGGTCATTAGGTCGCTCCTTATTTCACTTTAATTATTCGCTAAATAAGGTAGTAAATTTGTTCACACTATTAAGTTTTAAAGAGCAAACATGTTAAAGTAGCTCAAGATTTGCTTGTTTGTTGAGAAATAATATAAATTTAAAATATTATCATTTTTTACCTAATCATATACAATATCTACCAAGGGCCTTTTAGTTACTCAGGGTGACAGTCCTTGTTGTAGAGTAGAAAGATTTGGAGTTGGATAATGAATTCAGTTCTTTTGTTTAGTTTTGTTTGTTTAGTTTGCTGTGATCTTCAACATATGACATATGTGTTTCTTTGGCTGCCTAGAATCTGAACTACTTTTGTATCCCTGGAGAGTTCCTCATCATACACATTTCTGTGGAACTCTCTCCTACTATGGAAGCCGAAAGACCAAAAACCTACTCCTCTGTCCTCTACACTCATCACTCCTAGCATCTTGGGTATTGGCACAGAACCTGCTACTGCTACTGCTGCTAAGTCACTTCAGTCGTGTCCGACTCTGTGTGACCCCATAGACGGCAGCCCACCAGGCTCCCCAGTCCCTGGGATTCTCCAGGCAAGAACACTGGAGTGGGTTGCCATTTTCTTCTCCAATGTGTGAAAGTGAAAAGTGAAAGTGAAGTTGCTCAGTCGTGTCCGACTCTTAGCGACCCCACGGACTACAGCCTACCAGGCTCCTCCATCCATGGGATTTTCTAGGCAAGAGTACTGGAGTGGCTTGCCATTGCCTTCTCCACGGCAGGCTTCTCCAAATATCAGATTATTCCACTTGAAATTCTTGAATGAAATAGAGTACAATTCATTTTGCCAGTTGGAATGGCAATGGTGGGGATGGTGCTCTGGGCATTTCCGCTGAGTTGTTCCTACTAAGCAGCGCTACTGTTAGTCAGAAGGCTGAAATGGGGATTCAGATGGACGGTCATGATATCTATCCTGACTTTATACTGAGAAACTGGGAGAAGCCAGAGGATGAATTTAAGGCATGATATTTCATATCAGAATCCCATTTATCATGTGACCCTTCTGAAACACTCATTCAAACAAATGGACTCAGTGGTAAGTTCCCAGCAATTAGTTTTAGCTCAGAGCTGGTATGATTAAGTCCTAAGAGATCTGTGGGGTTTTTTAAGCTGTCAGTACACTTGGGAGGCTAGAGGACACACTTACAGGAGGACTTGCAGCTACACTCTATTGTCCCTTCTCATGCTGGTAGATGGGGAAACAGTGGAAACAGTGGCTGACTTTATTTTTCTAGGCTCCAAAATCACTGCATATGGTGACTGCAACCATGAAATTAAAAGATGCTTACTCCTTGGAAGGAAAGTTATGACCAACTTAGACAACATATTAAAAAGCAGAGATATTACTTTGCCAACAAATGTCCATCTAGTCAAGACTATGGTTCTTCCAGAGGTCAAGTATGGATGTGAGAGTTGGACTATAAAAAAAGCTAAGCACCAACTAATTGATGCTTTTGAACTGTGGTGTTGGAGAAGACTCTTGAGAATCCCTTGGACTGCAAGGAGATCTAACCAGTCCATCCTGAAGGAGATCAGTCCTGGGTGTTCATTGGAAGGACTGATGTTGAAGCTGAAACTCCAATACTTTGGCCACCTGATGTGAAGAGCTGATTCATTGT
Source organism: Moschus berezovskii (assembly GCF_049115385.1). NCBI lineage: Eukaryota > Metazoa > Chordata > Mammalia > Artiodactyla > Moschidae > Moschus > Moschus berezovskii. Next base: position 94,717,869 of record NC_142465.1, read on the forward strand.
AAAAGACCCTGATGCTGGGAAAGATTGAGGTCAGGAGGAGAAGGGGACAACAGAGGATGAGATGGCTGGATGGCATCACTGACTCAATGGACATGGGTTTGGGTGGATTCTGGGAGTTGGTGATGGACAGGGAGGCCTGGCATGCTGTGGTTCATGGAGTCGCAAAGAGTCAGACACGACTGAGGTACTGAACTGAACTGAACTGAACATGCTGGTTAGCCTCCCCTCGGGTGACATTGGACCCACAAAAGCACAGCATCAGTAATTTCCCTCTCACCATGAGAACCTTCTCCAGGCAAACCACCTCATAAGAAACTACTTTCACAATCCCCTAAGGAAAAGTAAATGTTCCTAATGTGCTGAAGCTTGTCTAGAATAGATTAAAATCGCAAGCATATGCAAATACTAAATGAGTTACCACTTAATTAGGAAATGTTAAATTTGTCATTTTTATTATCAAGAAGTCACTTTGAGGGATAAGCTGTATCAGACTCATTTTAAAGATGAGAGACAGAAACAACAAGTGTTCTTAGCAAATATTAACCTAGAGTTTGAAACTGTGGTTCTTTAATTTTAAATATATTGACTCATGGCTGAGTCTCTTCATGGTTCACCTGAAACTATCACAACATTGTCAGTCAGCTATACCCCAATTTAAAAAAAAAAAAAAGTTCAAAATAAAATAAAACACACTGACTCTAGAGATAAAATTTCAAAAGTACCAATACTAATAAGACATGTTAATTTGTATATTATAATATTTAACAAATGTCTGGCTTCAGAATTAATTTTGCTCCTTTTAAGAATATATAGTTTAAAAGGAAATTATTTTAAATGGATAATATCACATACAAAACAAAGTTTATCCACAAATACTGCTTACCTGGTGGCTCGAATGGTAAAGAATCTGCCTTCAATGCAAGAGACGTGGGTTCGATCTCTGGGTCAGGAACATCCTCTGGAGAAGGGAATGGCAACCCATTCCAGTATTGTTGCCTGGAGAATTCCATGGAGGGAGGAATCTTGTGAACTCCTGTCCATGGGGTCAAAAAGAGTCAGACACGACTGAGCAACTAACACTTTCCCATTCACTTCACAAGTCATACAATGAAAAATGTTTTTTAACTTAAAAAATTATTTTAAGGAATTTAAACAACCAGGACTTAATGATGAAATTCTGATCATTAAGGTAGTGGTTGACGTAGTAATAGAGAAATTGACCAATGAATAAAGAGAGTATAGAAGCCCAGAGGCAGAACTAGTCCAGTGTGGAAAAATTTTGGTATATAAAAAGAGGTGAGGAAGAGAGAAACTATTTAATAAATGAAGCTGAAATAAATTTCTATTATGAAAAAGATCAAATTTGATCCCTACCACAGGCCATAATTTTTTTAAAAAATCAATTCTAAATAGAATAGGTATTGAAAATACAAAAAAAAAAAATTTCTAGAAGAAAATACAGGTGAATATTTAAGACCCTGCTGTAGGGAAAGATTTCTTAAAAAAAAAAACAACAGAATAAATAAATATAAACTTTGCTGTATCTAAATTAGGAAATTTTGTTCAAAAACACCTTAGGGAGGCGGTGTGGATAGGAGAGGGCTTTAATGCAGGAGAAGACACATGAACATTTGTAACAAGGAAAATTTCTGTAAAGAATATATCTTAGACTTCCCTGGTGGCACAGTGGATCAGAATTTTCCTGCAATGCAGGGGTCACAGGTTCAATCCCTGGTCAGGAAATATCTCACATGCCATGCAGCAGAGCAACTAAACCCATGTAACACAATTCCTGAGCCCAAATTCTAAGGTCTGAAAGCTGCAACTACTGAAGCCTGCATGCCTAGAGCCCGTGCTTTGCAACAAGAGAAGCCACTGCAATGAGAAGCCTTTGCACAACTAGAGAGTAGCCCTCACTTGCCACAATTAGAGAAAAAAAAAAAATCCTATCACATTCAAAATTTAAAAATAAGCTAATAAATAAAAGAATATATATTTTAAAACTCTTAAGAAAACAATAAGAAAATCAATATAGAAACTATTAGAATAAAGGACACAAACACTTAGCTAAAGATAAAATGCATATAAATAAGGAATACATGATAGGCAATGTTGTTAATAATCAGTGAAAGGTAAAACAAGACCCAAGTGAGATACCATGTTATGGCCATTAAATTTGCACAACTTAAAAAATCTGGAAATGTCAAGTGTCAGGAAGCACATGGAATTCCAAGGTCTCTTATATATTTCTGTTGTAAAGGTACCTGAACGAAATCACTCTGGAAAACAGTTTTATATTACCTCCAAAATCCAAACATTCATAAACCTTATGACCAGCAACTTAATTTGCAGGCATATATGCTTGAGAAATTCATAGATACGTACAATAGGAAACATGGATAGGATTCTTATAATAGCACTACTTTCAACAGCAAAAAGCTAAATGCCCATCAACATGAATAAGCTGGTATATTTACACAGTGGAATATTACATAGGCAGCATTTTACTATTCAGTTCAGTTCAGTCGCTCAGTCGTGTCCGACTCTCCGCGACCCCATGAATCACAGCACGCCAGGCCTCCCCGTCCACCACCAACTCCCGGAGTCCACCCAAACTCACGTCCACAGAGTCGGTGATGCCATCCAGCCATCTCATTCTCTGTCGTCCCCTTCTCCTCCCACCCCCAACCTTTCCTAGCATCAGAGTCTTTTCCAGTGAGTCAACTCGTCGCATGAGGTGGCCAAAGTATTGCAGTTTCAGCTTTAGCATCAGTCCTTCCAATGAATACCCAGGATTGATCTCCTTTAGAATGGACTGGTTGGATCTCCTTGCAGTACAAGGGACTCTCAAGAGTCTTCTCCAACACCACAGCTCAAAAGCATCAATTCTTCGCATCAGCTTTCTTCACAGTCCAACTCTCACATCCATACATGACCATGGGAAAAACCATAGCCTTGACTAGACAGACCTTTGTTGGCAAAGTAATGTCTCTGCTTTTTAATATACTATCAGCAACACAAATTGTGGTAGACTGAAAAATGGCCCCTGACAATACACTCAAATCCCAACTCCCAGAACCTATGAATATAGTAAGTCCTTCACATCCTCTCTGTCTACGGGTTCCATATCTATGGGTTGTACATTCCTGGACTGAAAATACAGTTTTTTAAATCCTGAATGTTCCACTAAGCAAAATTTGAATTTACTGCTCACTGGCAGCTATTTACTTAGCATTTATATTACAACTATATACCTAGCTTTTATATTGTATTAGCTATTATAAGTAATCTCAAGATGATTTAAAGGATGTACATAGGTTATATGAAAATACTACACCATTTTATATAAGGGTCAGGAGCATCCTCGGATTTTGATGTCTGGTGGGGATGGGTCCTGAAATTAATACCCCACAGACCCCAAGGATAAAAGGCTCACTTAAAACTCAACATTCAAAAAACTAAGATCACGACATCCAGTCTTATCTGGACCAGACTTACCATGAAGTCATGGTAATAGGTGGGGAAGAAAATGGAAACGGTGACAGACTTTATATTTCTTGGCTCCAAAATCACTGTAAATGGTGACTACAGTCATGAAAGAAAAGCTATGACAAACCTAGTCAGCTTACTGAAAAGCAGAGACATCACTTTACAAAGTTCTGTCTAGTCAAACCTATGGTTTTTCCAGTAGTCATGCATGGATGTGAGAGTTGGACCATAAAGAAGGCTGAGCACCAAAGAAGTGATGCTTTCAAATTGTGGTGCTAGAGAAGACTCTTGAGAGTCCCTTGGACTTCAAGGAGATCAAACCAGTCAATCTTAAAGGAAATCAGTCCTGACTAGTCATTGGAAGGACTGAAGCTGAAGCTCCAATACTTCTGCCAACTGATGTGAAGAACTGACTCACTGGAAAAAACCATGATACTGGGAAAGATAGAAAGCAGGAGGGGAAGGGGTCGACAGAAGATGAGATAGTTGGATGGCATCACTGACTCATTGGACATGAGTTTGAACAAACTCTGGGCAATGGTGAAGGGCAAAGGGGAGCCTAGCATGCTGCATTCTATGGGGTCGCAAAGAGTCAGACATGATTGATGACTGTACAACAGACACCAAGGGACAAATGTATTACCTTATACGGCGAAAGATTCAATCAAGTTAAAGCTACTGAGAGGAAGAACTTATTCTGATCTTTCTTATGGGCCCTAAATGATATCACATATATCCTTATAAGAGAGAGGAGAGGGAATTCTGAGACAGACATCCATAAAAAGAGGAGACAAAACCCACCAGACATCAAAATCCGAGGATGCTCCAGACCCTTATATAAAATGGTGTAGTATTTGCATATACCCTATTTACATCCTTTAAATCATCTTGAGATTACTTATAATAGCTAATACAATATAAAAGCTAGGTATACAGTTGTAATATAAATGCTAAGTAAATAGCTGTCAATGAGCAGTAAATTCAAATTTTGCTTAGAGATTTGAAAATGTTGACAATGTGGTGAAAAGCAAAGGCACGCTAGCAGCCACAGAAGCTGAAAGAGACAAGCAACAGAGTATTCCTCTTGAGCCTCTGAAAAGTGAACAGCCCTGGTAGCACCTTGATTTAGGTCCCAATGAAACAAATTTTGGACTTCTGGCCTCCTGAACAGAGGATAAATTTCTGTTGTTTTTAGCCACCACATTTATGGTAATTTGTTACAGCAACCACAGAAAGCTAACACACAATCCAATGATACTTCCATAAATACAGCAAGTATATTTTCTAAAATGTTGGCTGAGTGACTGCTCAGTGCATGTACTAAAACTGGAACAATACAGAGAAGATTAGCATGGCCCTGCCAAAAGATGACATGTAAATTCGTGAAGCATTCCATATTTTTAATGAATATTAGGATGTTAACAATAAATACAAAAGAATGGGAAAAAATTAGCTGAAACAGAAAACAAAAATAAAAGGCCTAAATAAAAACCAAGTAGGTTTTGTAAAATAATTTATATTAACATGGAAGGCTATATGGCAAAAATGAAAAGAATAAATCTAAAAAATTAAGGGAGAAATCTTCCTTAATCAAGAGATCACTGTATCAAGGCCAATGTCCTTTTCTGGGACATTGATCATACTGTCTGACTATCCACAGTGCATGCTTAGTCACTCAGTCGAATTGTCTGACTCTTTGCAACACCATAGACTATAACCCACCAGGCTTCTCTGTCCACAGAATTCTCCAGGCAAGAATACTGGAGTGGGTTGCCATTATCTTCTCCAGGGTATCTTTTCTACCCAGGGATCAACCCTGGGTCTCCTGCTTTGCAGGCAGACTTTTTACTGTCTGAGCCACCAGTGATCCATAGGATTATAACAACATATGAGGCTTCCTAATTATAATTAGATATGAAATGATGGAATGATCTTGGAATGGTGATAAGAACACTAGCTCTTTGGGATGTAAAGAAAAGAGACACAGGAATAGTTTGTTAAGATATAGATAGGAAGAACCAGCAATTTGAGAAACATAGAAATGACAGGTAGCATCCAGAGGGAATTCTGATTTAATTTGCATTAAGCAAGCAGCTTATGATAGCCTCATCTACTTTTCTACTACAATATATCCAAGACAGTGGTTCTGAAACTTTGATTGGAATCAGAATCACCTAAGAACTGGGCATAAACCCAAAGGCACAGGTCTACCCTCTTCAATGAGCCTGCTCTACTGTGTTTGTCCTGAGTTCTCCAGGTGTTCTGATATACACCAGCATTTGAGAAAACCAGCAATGTGGGGAAAATACACACAGGGAAAACTGTAATGTCACTGGCAGCTATTGACTAGGCCCCCAAAAGAGTAACAGAAAGCTATTATTTTCTCTCTGCCCATTCAAATCTGTTCTCTGAGGTTAATTCAAAGCAGAAATCTAAACAGATGCCATGACTTTTTTGATCACTCTCAGAAAAGAGTTCCTCTAGTCATCTTTAGTCACAAAATATTTAATTTGGGTACTTAAATGATCACTCCCAAGAAACACTCAAGACTCCAAACTTAATTTAAAGCTCCTCCCTCCCTCGCTTCCTTAGAGAGGAAGCTAGCATGGGAAGGTTTCTAGCTCCCTTGTTCTCACTCACTGCTCTTCTTCCAATCATCTAGATTTCAGGAAGGCATATTAGAAAGAGGTAAGGCCAAGAAAGTTTTCCTTTAATAGTCACCAGTAGAATCTGGCACTGGTATACCCTGGTTTGGCAGGAATTTAAGGCTGATTCTTTTCCTGGACAGTATTTGGACTTTCTATGGAGTCCCATCACTGGCAATGGGATCCCCCACTGCTGCTCTCTTTAAATGTGTGTGGGCTCCTCTGCCTGGACATTGATGATCTCACCCTGACTTTCTGAGGCCCATTCCACTCTCTCAAGAGCATAGAGCCCCTCCAAGGTAGCTCCAGGTATTCTTTCTCTTCCATATGGCCCCCTCTGGCATCCCCAGGAAGCCTGAATGAGTTCTTCCTTCCAAAGACTTCCAGCAATAACAAGCTGTTCCTAAGGCAGCCAGACTTCAGGTTTTTCTAGCAGCAATATCTGTGCCTCAGACTGCAATACACAAGGCAATCTCTTTAAAGGGCCCCCTTGAATCCTCTCTCATTTGGCTTGAGGAGAAATGGAAAAGCATTTCATAGGACTCCAAATCAAATAATCTCTACTTAAAAGATAGACAACCAAAACAAGAAACAAAAGAGTGGGTTACAGTGTATTTGGAAGCATTGAGAAAAACAAGACAAACAGCTTTGTTAATTTGAACAAAGTAGAATAGAAAGATTGTTTTTAACATGGATAAAAGAGAATCATGAGAGTAATAAGAGATGAAAATCCTAAAATGTATCAAAATACAGAAAGACAAATTCTTGGAATTGAGTGATAATTTGACATAGGATCAATTCTATACACATTTCTCAGCCCCTAATCAATTATATAGAAAATATATGATTATACTTAGGCTTCTCTGGTGGCTCAGATGGTAAAGAATCCACCTGCAATGCAAGAGACCTGGGTTCAATCCCTGGGTTGGGAAGATCCCCTGGAGGAGGTCATGGCAACCCACTCCAGTATTCTTGTCTGGAGAATCCCATGGACAGAGGAGCCTGGAGGGCTACAGTCCTTGGGGTCACAAAGAGTAAGACACAATTGAGCAACTAGCACAGCACACAGCACATAAAAATTAGAATAAATGAATTCAGAATTTTATATATATCAAATTTTGTGAAATTTTCAGTAGAAAATTAACCAATGCACATGACCCTTTAAAAACAATATATATCTTGCAAAAAACCTAAATTCCAAAGTACCAAAAATATGCTACTTCTAGTCTTTCTCTGCAAAAGAATAAAACTAGTATTTCCAAAAGAAATATTTTTTAAAAAGGATCTGATTAGTTAATAATTCAAAAATAGCCTCATAATACTTTGGGCCAAAAAATATGTATAATTATAAACTGTTTAGGAAGAAATGGTAATGAGTTATATGTATAATTTGTAGGGGCTGATCAAGGCAATGCTCAAAGGTAATTTCACATTAAATAAAATTTAAATTAGCTTAAAATGAATTATTTGTTTTTTATTATGTTATCCTAAATTCAAGCATTTGGAGAAAATCCATAGAAATCGAGGCAAGTCAGAAAGAAAATATTAATAGTTTTGAATCTTTGGACTTTGATGCTGAATGAAAAAAGACCTACTTTTTATTTATTAAAAAATAATTGGGGCTTCCCTGGTGGCTTAGTGGTAAAGAATCCACCTGCCAATGCAGGAGACATAGGTTCGATCCCTGATCCGGAAAGATCCCATATGCCGCAGAGCAACTGAGCCGGAGTGCCACAGTTATTGAATCTGTGCTCAAGAGCCCATGTGCCACAACTATTGAACCCACATGCTGCAACCGCTGAAGCCCACATGCCTAGTGCCTGTGTTCCATAACAAGAGAAGCCACTGCAATGAGAAGCCCATGCACTGCAACTAGAGAAAAGCCCCCACAGCAACGAAGACCCAGCAGAGCCAAAAATAAACTAAAAAATAAAAATAAGTTTTACAATTGGGTGCTTAATTCATGCTTGGCACTTTTCTATACAAAAAAAAAAAAAAGAACAAGTCACAGGTGTTATCCTCCAGAAATAGGGAATGAAGTCAGTAGGGAATTAAGTCAATAGATAATTAAAATATAGGGGATATCAGAGATTCTCTGACAGTAAGTACAAGAGGCCAAAAGGCAGGTAGCTGTACCATCTATAAGCCATAAGGTGACAGTGAAGGTCTTTTGAAGGAAGGATATGAAAAGCGAGTCTTGAGGGTGAAAGGCATTATCCATTAGGGAGAAGGGTGTGGTACACACACAGGGAAGCATATGGAAGGAGAAAGAACAGAGTGCATTTAAAGAACTGAACACAATATTGCTGTTGTTCAATTGCTAAGTCATGTCTGAATCTCTTGCAATCTCATGGAAATGTAGACGCGAGATGAAGTTAAGCAAGGAAATGAACACTGAAAACCTAAAATTATGTACCAGGAGCCAGGAAGTGAATACTAACAAATACTGACTAAGTAGAGAACAGAAGATCCAAAAGTGAAGGAAAAAGTAAAAGCAGCCAGAGAGAAGGGTACAAAGGAAAGATACAAAACTCAGAGGAAAGTGGAGATGAAATAATAAAAAATTAACAGAGATGTTATAAATTATCAGAACTGAGGAAAATTGGCAAAGCCTCCATTGTAACCTTAAGGAGAATAATTTCAGTAGAGTTGCACCACAATTCTATCAGGTTTCCTTTAAGGTCAATTGGCAAACTATTTCTTAGAAACTCATCATTCGGTCCTATTATGAAATTTCAATTCTCCAATCAATTAAAAACACGTATTAGACGACCATTCTCAAGATATACTAGGTAGGCTGAATGTGAAAGCTTAGAAATCAGGTTGTGATTCTCCGGAATCACAGAGCAGTAGTTACATAAGGACTTTAAAAAAAACAAAATAAAAGTTTTATGGGACGCTTCAGAGTAATCCTGCAAGTCAATCATTAATTTGAATAATATTGGGATTTTTTAATAAAATAATATTAATTTCCTGAACATCATTCCTAACAGTGATGGTAACATCACGTCAACTTATAACCAAAGCAGCATATGCTAAAAGTGAGAGGCTTCAATCTAAAATGTGAATTATGGGAATGTATGAAATTGCAGCAAAGAATTTTTAGGGGCTATGATTAGTGAAATATCACGTTCTCTCCACAGATTAGGAAATTGCTTCCCAGTGCCACTGAGCCCTTATGCTTCCATCAATTTGGTTACCAATTATTTCCCAATATCCATCAATTCCAGTCACTAATATGTTTATCTGTGGTATTTTAAAAGTAATCTTAAGGATAAAGTGGAATGGAAATGACTCATCTGCTCTTGCTGGAACAATTGGCCAATTCAAAATATTTAAGTGCCAGTTCTGAGTGTTATTATGAATATCACATTAAATACATCAACTGCCAGAGCTGATTATGTGGATACACTCATAGATGAAGTAAAACTTTGCAGAATTTCAGGAAATTTAAGTTCCAGGATTATATAAGCATTATTTAACTTTTTAGTCAGTTATTCAATCAATCATACATTAAGTATTTATTGAACATCTACTATGTACCAGGTCCTTTTCCAGGCACAGGGAGTAGCAGGAACAAAAAAGAAACAACTATATTCTCAATGATTATCACAGAGTTGCTTTCTCTAAGTATTCATTTCTGAAATAAGAAAAATTCGTGACACAAGACATTTTGAAGAGGTATGTGTTCTCTGAATGCTTTGATGATGAGTCTGATATATTTTGTCCCTTCTTCCCAAATCCATTTAAAATATTTATCATCTTTCTCTGACAAAATGTAAAATAATGTTTCTTTTTTGAAGGCAATGAAAAAGGATTCTGTAATAAAATTTGCTTATTGCTCATGAGAAAGAATTCTAATAACAGAGAGAATTTTTTTAAAAAAACACAGTTTTTTAAAATTATTATTTTAAATTTGGAATCTGTCAGCCACATACTTGATTTACCAGTCACTTGCATATTAGAATATTCAGTAATCTCTAGATGTGTCTCAATTACACGAAGAATAAGAACATATCAACCCATGTTTTATACCTTTCTTAGCCCACTCCTAATGCTTTTGTTCTGCTTACATATTTTAAGAATTATTCATCCTTTTGCATATTCATGAGTAGTGTCATATAAAGACATGGTAGAATTGACAGCTTTTCACATTTTCATTTATTCAGAAAACATTACAACTTATAAATTCAAATAACATGCCTAATGATAAGTGTTAGGTCCATACCATTTCTGTCCTTTATCGAGCCCATCTTTGCATGAAATGTTCCCTTGATATCTCTAATTTTCTTGAAGAGATCTCTTGTTTTACCTATTCTGTTGTTTTCCTCTATTTCTTTGCATTGATTGCTGAGGAAGGCTTTCTTATCTCTCCTTGCTATTCTTTGGAACTATGCATTCAGATGCTTATATCTTTCCTTTTCTCCATTGCTTTTCGCTTCTCTTCTTTTCACAGCTATTCATAAGGCCTCCTCAGACAGCCATTTTGCTTTTTTGCATTTCTTTTCCATGGGGATGGTCTTAGTCCCTGTCTCCTGTACAATGTCACGAACCTCCATCCATAGTTCATCAGGCACTCTATCTATCAGATCTAGTCCTTTAAACCTATTTCTTACTTCCACTGTATAATCATAAGGGATTTGATTTACATCATATCTGAATGGTCTAGTGGTTTTCCCTACTTTCTTCAATTTAAGTCTGAATTTGGCAATAAGGAGTTCATGATCTGAGCCACAGGCAGCTCCTGGTCTTGTTTTGCTAACTGTATAGAGCCTAACAGAAGCAGAAGATATTAAGAAGAGGTGTCAAGAATACACAGAAGAACTGTACAAAAAAGATCTTCACGACCAAGATAATTACGATGGAGTGATCACTCACCTAGAGCCAGACATCTTGGAATGTGAAGTCAAGTGGGCCTTAGAGAGCATCACTATGAACAAAGCTAGTGGAGGTGATGGAATTCCAATTGAGCTATTTCAAATCTTGAAAGATGATGCTGTGAAAGTGCTGCACTCAATATGCCAGCAAATTTGGAAAACTAGGCA